>NC_134601.1:66148887-66510137 GCF_037038515.1 Microtus pennsylvanicus
CCCACCCTGTTGGCAGGCACGGGCAAGGGAAGGCACATTTCGAAATAGTCTGGGCTACATAATGAAACACTGAATCAAAAACTAAAACCAAAACCCTAGTGATAACCACAAAATGAAAGTGTAAATCCACTCTTAGGAATACAGGTCGTTGAACAACAGTATTCTGCTGTGTCATGGTATGCCAATGCCTGTCGCTAATGTTCATTCTCTCCTGTTAGAGCCACCAAAGTCCTCCCGTCTCTTGGGCTTTCTCTAATATTAGTGCAATATGAGATGAATTGATCTACCATGACTTCCTTTAAAGGGACGATGGAATTGATTTTTCGTGTGAGTGGAAAGAGTGAGTGAACAAACCCTCATTTGTATACATGGATAGCCAGAAATCCCAAGACCACGTATTGAAAAGATGGCCACTCCCCTCCATCCACTGGAGGTGCTAGCACATCCAGTATGATGTGTTTTATTCAAAACGCTGTGACTTTCTCATCAGTGACCTAGGACCCTAGAAGAGAGGGAGGGCATATTTTACCAATAGGCTAGAATTAAGCAGACCAGATGAAAAACCTGATATAATTTAATAATTGAAAAGGAGAAACTCACATGACCGGATAAAGTTTCCTATGTCCAAAACCAGTGTGGCTAATGCAGCAATAAGAGTGCAAAAGAGAGCAAGGGCAGCTGGATTCCCAGGTTTTCTTCCCTCACCCCAGGAAGCCACAACCTAGCCAAAAGAGATTGGCCTAGCTTCCCTATCAAGAGAGCAACTTCCTCTAAAAGGTGGTGACAGAAAAAGTTAACTCAGTCTCTTACCCATCGATAACATTCTTCATGCCTGAAGGTGACAGAGATGTTTTCAGAAATAAAGAAAAGTAAGAGTCCTGGGAACAAGAGGAATACACAAATATAAACAATCAGAAATTCTTCTGGTTGAAGAAAAAGACCAGAAACAAGAATATCCTTTGGTGCAAATAAAGACCATCAGAACGCATGAATGTCATCTTAATACCAAGTTCCCGATTTCCACGTTTTTCTTTATAATACAAGCAGTGCCTGGCAAATGGCCCTGTGCCTCCAGATGCTTGTGCCAAGCACAATGGCCTGAGTTTGCCTTCCTGGGTACAGTGAAAAGAAAGAAGTGACTCCTAAAATTAGCCTTCTAACTCCACGTGTATATTGTGACAAATATGCATAAATACATGTGGACAAAATGTAAAATATATGTGAATGCTAAAAAGCAAATGATGATATTTTATGTGTGTTTAACACATATGCACGTGGATTATCTACAGGGTTTTATAGAATAAAGAGCTCTAAAAAATGGCAAATGTATTTCTATTGTTAAATATTTTACTTTTAAAATATGATTTCACCCTAAAACCCATACTTTACTGAACCCCACCATGTGTCCCCGGCTGGCCTCAAACTCATATCAAACCCTTTGCTTCCACTTCCTGTGCCCTGGGAATACAGGTGTGAGGTACTACACCTAACATCAGGATTTACTTTCTGGAGAAAGGGTGCAAAAAGCAATACTGTGTAGACTATAAAATAGTAAGGACATATAAGTTATAATCTCTAAAACATATCAGAAAGGCTGATGAGAAATGAGAATGCTCTAAAGCTAAAATATTAAAAATAAGAATGAAAGAAACAAAATATGAGGGTGATAAGAGTGCAAATGATAAAGAATAGAACATAACAACAGATACATTAGCTATTAATGCATAAAACACTAGAAATAAAGGATATATATTTTCTGAACAGTTACAAAAGCAAGAACAGTAATACCTTATCAGTAAGATGGAGATAAAGAAGTGCAATTGAGGGCTGGGAGGATGGCTCAGCAGTCAGCATCATTGTCTGCTCTTCCAGAAGACCTGGGTTCAATTCCCAGCACCCACATGGCAGCTCACAGCTGGCTGTCACTAAAATTCCAGGGGACCTGACACCAGTACACAGGCCTATATCATGCACGTCAAACACAAACACACATAAAATAAAAATAAGTAATTCTCGTTAAATTGAAGCAAAAGATGCTGTCGACAGTTGTGAACCATTCACTGCCTTTAGAATCATTTACTGCTAGTTGCTGGGAACAGCTTCTGTTCTCAGTTCAGTTTAGTCTACTTAGATTGTTGGTGGGGTTTGCAAGTCTGCTGTTTGAGCACTTAGCCCGCAGGAGGTGGCACTGTTGGAGGACTGTGGGGAGCATCCCAGGCCTGTAGCATGAGGGCAGGGCCTTTGAAGGCTGTTACACTTAGCACTCACTGAATCTGATCTGTAAGCTTTGCATCCTGTCCATTGCCACATGAGGAGTCTCCACCATGTGCCACGGTCCCCATTAACAGCACCATGATGGCATTGATGACACTTTTACTGGGTAGGGAACCATGTCAGACCAAATTGTGGGTAAGGAGTTTATAAAAACAGGGGTGATTCTAAAGCACTTGCATCACTCAAAGCCCACTCTCTCACGGTGGGGACCCACGGAGTCTGCATCTATCTGAATCTCCAGAGGTGGTAGATGACTACAAAGCAGCATCAATCTCCAGACCAAACAGAGCTGATGCACATAGGACCTCACAGAGACTGTGACATCACTCATGAGATCTGCAGGAGCTCAAGCCAGATAAAATCCCAGCATGGAGGAGGGGAAGTGGCCACAAAGCCTTATACTTAGCCAATAGCTTTTGTGATTGATTGCTGCTTTCTCAATGGAGTGACACTGGGTATGGCAAACACACCCCAGATCAGGCCCCATATGCAGTAGTTTCCAATATAAATAGAACTCCATGGTTTTGTTTTTGACTTACAAACAGAGTGTTTTTTTTAAGCAAGAGAGAGAGCATGATGTTTAATTGAAAGGAGTTATTGAAGGGGAAAATATAAATATAAACAAAAATTTTAAAAAGAAAGAAAACTTTAAAGTAAAATAAATATGCTGAGGCAAGGCTGAGGGAATGGCTCGTCCAGAAGACCTAACTTCAGTCCCCAGACCACAAATGGTGGTTCATGACTGCCTGTTATTCCAATTCCAAGTGATCTGACACCATCTTTTGACCTCTGAGGGATAATCCACAGACTCACAGGCAGGTAAAATACCCATACACATAAAATTAAAATAAACAAAACCTGAAATAATATGATATACCTGTTGGCCTGGATAGTGCTCTTATCCAGAGGATCTGAGTTCAGTTTCAGTACCTATAACAGACATCTGTAACTGTGAGGCCACCCTGGGCTATTTAGCCCAAGTTTCCTTAGTGTTTGTTACATAGCAAGACATACACACATATACCGACACACAAACACATGTTCTCCACATAGTCTGTACATTTATATAGTTATTTCACTATTATTGTGATTCTATATGATAAGTATTGTTGCAATCCACGTAGTACACATAAAGCAAAAGGCCCAGAGAGCCTAAATAAGTAGCGCCCAAGTCACAGAGCAACTAAGATCTTATCCATGATTAAGTCATGCCTCCTAGTCATCCTGATCATTGTGAGGTCAGGAGGCAACCTGGGCCCTCACCTTGTAACGATACGAAGGAGGCAGTAGATACAGGAAACTGAGAAACACCAAAATAGCACATTCCCGGCTCATTTCCAAAACTCCGACAACTGGTCACTCTTGCTCTATGATTTGGAAATGGATCGGAGTGTAAAGGCTGGGGATCCGAGATGGGCCGGATACTGGTTCTAGGCTTTCATCACAGGAAGGGGTATATGAAAGAGAGAGATATAAATGTGTGATGGGAAAGAGTGAGAAGGCTAGTTTGTCTGCTTCCCTGATTTCCTGCTGTGGACCAGTACAAAGTCTACCTGTAATTGGAAATTTTGGCCCAGCATGAAAAGAACAGAAAAGATGCTCGCCAGAATCTCTGTCAACATCTAGTGGTCGTTAATGTGAATGGCATGTGACATGGAATGTGCATGTGGGGCCCAGCAGTGAGGACAATAAGGACCAGGAGCAAAGAGGAGAAGAGCCAGAGCTGTGAGAACAAGAGACCCAGTCACTGTGAGGAGCTGCTCTGATGCGTTTCCTGGCAATTGTTGTCACGTTATCCACAGTGGGCACTATGATGCATAAAACTGATGTCACAAAGCTCCTGAAACCAGAGCTGGAGCCATGAATTCATGTGTTTTGGGTGGAGACCAAGACTCCACACATCTACCAGTGGTCTTGTGGAGATAGGAACCAAAGGCAGGGCCTTTGCCTTGTGATTCTTGCTTTCTATTTTGGAGAACTTACTGGCACAAGATGGGCACCCCTGGGAGTCAGAAAATCTGACAGGACATGCTCTGTAGGGACCTTCTCATTCCTTGGGCAGAAGGGACTGGCAATACACCCTGCCGCTCTCCCCTCTGTTCAGCATCCCTCGGGTATTTCTCAGGCCTGACAAACCCCTCATTCTGACATTCCAGGTTTAAGATCTGAGATTCTGCCTCCTCCCCAGACTGAAGCGGTCCATCTACTACTGCAGTTGGCTTCAGTGCCCTTCCCGGCCAAAGTCAGAACAACTCGTTCTCTTTCCAAGGTCTCAAGTAGGCTGAGTTGCCCATTCTTGCCTAAAAGACTTTATTGTTGCTCAGGCCTGAAACATGAGCAAGAAAGAAACTTCCAGATGGCTAGACTCACCCTGACTGGTGTAGAGATTCATCATCTTCTCTTTCCACTCAGCATGATCCTGGAAAGCCTGTGCTGGCTGCCGCTGGCTGCTTTCTTCTCTGAGAGCTGCTGCACTGCCCCAAGTGAGCTGAGGATAACCAAGATCTGAGCCAGATGTCCGGACACCAGACTCTCTCCATTGTGCTGAAGGAAAGAGACTAAAATGACCTAGGATTTGGAGTATGATGGCAGCTGCCAGTGAAGCTATTAGGCATAACGTGAGCTCTGGAAGGACCAACACACCACAAAAGAAAGGCCATAGAACAATGGGTAGGCAGCCTAAGGTCCTGATGTGGAATTAAGATAATGATGGTGGCCTACCTGGGGTCAGGAGAGTAGGAGAATGGCAGTGGGAGACTCTGGAAGAGCCAGCTCAGGACCTTCCAAACAAAATGTGACCAACAATGAGGGATGGTGGTCCTTATTAGCTGGATCAGATTAAACCAGCCTCAAGACTTCCTCTGCAGGGTGGCATGCAGAGTGCTCTAACCCTTTCCCCAGTAAACTTTCACCTTAGGTTTGTCCTTTCTTTCTTTTTCTTTCTCTATTTCTTTCTCTCTTTCTTTCTATCTATCTATCTTTCTTCCTTTTTTTCTCTCTCTTTCTTTCTTTCCTTCTTTCTTTCTTTCTTCTTTCTTTCTTTTTTCCTTCCTTTCTTCCTTTCTGTCTTTCCTGCCACACCAACTCCAGTTTCGTCTGTGTGACATGACATCTGTCATTATCCCGGACTAGAGCTACATGTCCTATGGGACTAGGCTTCCTGGAGGTCAATGGCAGACCCCCGGTATAGGCTGGCCTTGAGGCATAGACGGGTTTCTCGATTAGCTGTCTATGCGAGATATGGGCTTTACACAATCTCTTATATAATAATGATATTCATTATATCTACAAGACAAGGAATATCTCTTCAGTAACAACTCTGGGATAGGGAAGCAGAATATGGGGATGTATAAGAATACAGCAGAACCTGTGTCATACACAGGGTGTATGATGACCTAGGGAATAGATGGGCTCATGTTGATAGACAAAGACTGTTATGTTATACTTTAAACTTTATGGATAGGCTTCCTAGATCCCAACCCCCATAGTGTCTGCTGCATAAGGAGGTACTAAAAAGTATATTTCAACAGGTGCAGAGAACTGATTAGGTATATTTGGTTACTAGATAAAATAAATGGTTAGGAAGTGGAAGGGCCATGATAGCGATAATGAGACAGAAACTTTCTATTCATAAGATGAAACCACTTGTCTAAGGTTTACATTCCCAAGAAAAAAGATCTCCTCTTCTAAGGATGCTTTATGTCTAACACCTGTTCCTGGTAATATACTTAAATATCGATGATGTGACTAAAAGAAGCTTTCATACTGTGCCAACCAATGATACATGACCGTCTGATTTGTCCGTTGTTTGAGTACTATATAATGAAAACATGAATTCATTAAGATTGCAGCAGATTCCAACCACTCTCTTGTGTGTTGTGACTGTCTGTCACTCGCCTAACTTGTGCCTTCCTGTTACCAAGACACTGCTTCTCCCACGGTCTGAGTGGCTCCCCTGGGCCGGTCCATGGCACCTTCCTTCCTTCTTTCCTTCTTTCCTTCCTTCTTTCCTTCCTTCGTTCCTTCCTTCCTTCCTTCCTTCCTTTTTGTTTATCTGAGTTTCTCAGTGTAGCCATGGCTCTCCTGGAACTTTCTCTATAAACCAGACTGTCCACGAACTCAGAGATTCATTTGCCTCTGCCTCCAGAGTACTGGGATTAAAGGCATGCAGCACCATACCTGAAAAACTTCAGCTGTTTCTTAAACTGCTTTATATATTCTTGCATCTTATACACCTACTTACTTATAACAGAATGAATTCTAGGTAAGCTAAACTTCTTAGAAAAGCACACACTTTTCCTAGAAGTATCCATTTTAGGGGGAGGACAAAGGAGAGATGGACAGTGAGAAGAGAAATTTAGGTCCTGTGCCCACTAGAATCTAGGTTGCTGCATCTCAACTTGGCCAGGTTGCTTTGCCTCCTTGATTGCTCTGCTTACAGTCTTGAGTACTTGACCAACTACTGCATCCTATCAGAATTCTTCTCTTTTGAAAACAAGAAGGATCAAATGAACAAATGAAAGAAAGAGAGACAGAAAGAAGAAAGGAAAGAAGAGAGAAAGGAAGAGACTGCTGGTAAGGTCAAGACCAGAGAAAAACAGAGATCCTCTCCACTTAATAAAAAAAACCAGTGAGGTAACTGGAAGTAGGATTCAGGAGGCCGAAATTAGGTTGGGTAGTATCACCCAAAGGTTGGCAAAGCAGCCAACCCCTAGAGAGACCTTTTACCTGTACCAAGTGTTCAGACTCAAAGGGCGAAGTCCTGTCACCCTGAATCATCAGACTCCACACTCCAGTGAGTGCCTGTCTCTTCTCATTTATATTCCTCACTCTGCTCAGAATATTACTCCTGTCTCCAACTCAAAGTGATGGGATTAAAAGTGTGTGATCCATTGCTGGTGGGAATGCAATCTTGTGCAACCACTGTGGAAATCAGTGTTTCGGTTTCTCAGGAAATTCGGGATCAACCTACCCCTGGACCCAGCAATACCACTCTTGGGAATTTACCCAAGAGATGCTCTATCACATGCCAAAAGCATTTGTTCAACTACGTTCATAGCAGTATTATTTGTAATAGCCAGAACCTGGAAACAACCTAGATGCCCTTCAATGGAAGAATGGATGAAGAAAGTATGGAATATATACACACTAGAGTACTACGCTTTGGTAAAAAACAATGACTTCTCGAATTTTGCATGCAAATGGATGGAAATAGAAAACACTATCCTGAGTGAGGTATCCCAGACCCAAAAAGATGAACATGGGATGTACTCACTCATAATTGGTTTCTAGCCATAAATAGGGGTCACGGAGTCTACAATAGGCGAATCTAAAGAAGCTAAGTAAGAAGGTGAACCCAAAGAAAAACATATAGTTATCCTCTTGGATAAGGGAAATAGACAAAATTTCCAGGGAGAAAAGTGGGATCTTGGGGGTGGGGTGGGATGGGGGTAAGGGAAGATGGGGAGAGAAAAGGTAGAAGGGAAGGAGGGGGGACTTGGAGAAACAGGAGGATCCGAGGGAAAATCCATAGACTCACAGGCAGGTAAAATACCCATACACATAAAATTAAAATAAACAAACCTGAAATAATATGATATACCTGTTGGCGTGGATAGTGCTCTTATCCAGAGGACCCGAGTTCAGTTTCAGTACCTATAACAGCCATCTGTAACTGTGAGGCCACCCTGGGCTATTTAGCCCATGTTTCCTTAGTGTTTGTTACATAGCAAGACATACACACATATACCGACACACAAACACACGTTCTCCACATAGTCTGTACATTTATATATTTATTTCACTATTATCGTGATTCTGTATGATAAGTATTGTTGACGTCTACATTTATCATGAAAACGGTAAGGCCCAGAGAGACTGAATAAGTAGCTCCCAAGTCAGAGAGCAACTAAGATGTTACCCATGATTAAGTCATGCCTCCTAGTCATCCTGATCATTGTGAGGTCAGGAGACAACCTGGGCACTCAGTGTGTAACCATATGAAGGAAGCAGTAGATACAGGAAACTGAGAAACACCCAAGATGGGAAATTCAGGGCTCATTTCCTACACTCTGGCAACTACTCACTCTCAGCTCTTTGATTTGGAAAAGGATCAGAAAGTAAAGGCTGGGTAACCCAGGTGGGCCAGATACTGGTTCTAGGCTTTCTTCACAGGAAGGGGTATATGAAAGAGAGAGATATAAATGTGTGATGGGAAAGAGTGAGAAGGCTAGTTTGTCTGCTTCCCTGATTTCCTGCTGTGGACAAGTACAAAGTCTACATGTAATTGGAAATTTTGGCCCAGCATGAAAAGAACAGAAAAGTTTCTTGCCTGAATCTCTGTCAACATCTAGTGGTTGGTAATATGAATGACACATGACATGGAATGTGCCTGTGGGGTCCAGCGGTGAGGACAGTAAGGACCATGACTAGAAGAGGAGAAGATTCAGGGCTGTGAGAACAAGACACCCAGTCACTGTGAGGAGCTGCTCTGATGCGTTTCCCAGCAATTGTTGTCACGTTATCCACAGTGGGCACTATGATGCATAAAACTGATGTCACAAAGTTCCTGAAAACCAGAGCTGGAGCCATGAATTCATGTGTTTGGGGTAGAGACCAATTCTCCACACATCTACCAATGGTCTTGTGGAAATAGGAACCAAAGGCAGGGCCTTTGTCTTGTAATTCTTGCTTTCTATTCTGGAGAATTTACTGGCACAAGATGGGCACCCCTGGGAGTCAGAAAATCTGACAGGACCTGCTCTGTAGGGACCATCTCATTCCTGGCCAGAAGGGACTGGCAATACACCCTGCCACTCTCCCCTCTGTTCAGCATCCCTGGAGTCTATGTCAGGCCTGACAACCCCCTCATTCTTACCTTCCAGGTTTAAGGTCTGAGGATTCTGCCTCCTTCCCAGACTGAAACCGTCCATCTACTACTGCAGTTGGCTTCAGTGCCCTTCCCGACCACAGCCAGGACAACTCATTCTGTGTCCATGGTCCCAGGTATGCTGAGTTGCCCATTCTTGCTTAAAAGACTTTATTGTTGCTCAGGCCTGAAACATGAGCAAGAAAGAAACTTCCAGATGGCTAGACTCACCCTGACTGGTGTAGGGATTCATCATCTTCTCTTTCCACTCAGCATGATTCTGGGAAGCCTGCGCTGGCTGTTGCTGGCTGTTTTCTTCTCTGAGAGCTGGTGCACTGCCCCAAATGAGCTGAGGAATAACCAAGATCTGAGCCAGATGTCCGGTCACCATACTCTCTCCATTTTGCTGAAGGAAAAAGACTGAAAAGACCTAGGATTTGGAGTATGAAGGCAGTTGACTTTGAAGCTTTTAGGCATAAGGTGATGTCTGGGATGGACCAACAGACCACAAAGACAGGCCATAGAACAATGGGTAGGCAGCCTAAGGTCCTGAGATGCTATAAAGATAATTTGGTGGTAGTTTGTGAGGAATTCTATCTGGAGGGGTGAGTGTGTGCTATCCAGGGGCAGACTGTCCTGGAAGAGAGCACAAACCCCCCTCCCCCAGCTCCTTCTGCAGGGCTGTCTTTCTTTCACACAACCCAGCCCCCCAGCCCCCCAGCCCCCTTCCCCAACCCTGCCCTGCTGTAGGCTAGGACCAGTGCTCAAGAACAGTTTTAAGCTCCTACACTAAGGCTACCCACCCAGAGCGGTGAGTGCCTGCCTACCGGGCAGGCCTTAGGGTCCCCTGTAAGGGAGCCCGCACACCTCCAGCTCCTGTGCCAGGCTTCCTGGGCTCTTCTGGATACCGCTACACCCCCCCGCCCCCCTTGCTCCATTCAACCTTTTGTCCCTGGATCATTGAGCTACCTAGCGGCCCTGTTTAGTTGCTGAGGAATCCCATCTGGACGGGAACGGTTCCTGCTTCTACACTGAAGAGATACACCCAGAGAGTCAATCACAGCAGAGACTGGACCAAGACACCAGGCCTCTCCTGGCCATTTGAAGGAAGAGATGGGAAGGCGCCAATGCAAGAATTCCTTCAACAACCTGAAAGGCAACTTGATACCACCAGAATCCAGGGATCCCGAAATAAGAAGAATTGTACACCCTACTCCAGAAGAAATAGAAGAAATCGACTCAAAAGTGAACTATATGAAAATAATAGAGGACCTTAAACAGGAGGTGAAAAACTGCCATAAACAATTAGAGATTACAAACAAAAAGGTAGAGGAAATGAATAAATCGCTCAAAGACACGCAAGAAAACCAAGAAAAACAAGAAAAAGCAATCAAACAGGTTAGGGAAGCAGTTCAAGACTTGAAGAAATGAGATGGAAGCAATGAAGAAAACACAAACCGAAGGAAGAATGGAGATGGAAAATCTGGGTAAACGAACAGGAACTATGGAGACAAGTACTAACAACAGATTACAAGAGATAGAAGAAAGAATGTCAGACACTGAAGATACCATAGAGAAAATAAACACACTGATCAAAGAAAACAGCAAAACCAACAAATCCTCATCACAAAACATTCAGGAAATATGGGACACAATAAAAACAACAAACTTAAGAATAATTGGGATAGAAGAAGGAGAAGAAGTACAGCTAAACGGTCCAGAAAATATATTTAATTAAATTATAGAAGAAAACTTTCCCAACCTGAAGAAAGATGTACTTATGAAGGTTCCAGAAGCATACAGAACACCGAATAGGCTGGATCAAAAAAACATCCCCTCGCCACATAATAATCAAAACACAAAGCATACAGAATAAAGAACGAATATTAAGAGCCGCAAAGGAAAAAGGCCAAGTTACTTATAAAGGTAAATGTATCAGACTTACACTTGACTTCTCTATGGAAACCATGAAAGCCAGAAGGTCCTGGATAGATGTACTGCAAAAACTAAGAGACCATGGATGCAAGCCCAGACTACTGTACCCAGCCAAGCTTTCGTTCACTATAAATGGAGAAAACAAAATTTTCCAGTATAAAAACAAATTTAAACAATACGTAGCCACAAATCCAGCTTTACAGAAAATAATAGAAGGAAAATCACTAACCGAGGAGTCCAACAATGACCACAATAACTCAGACATCTAGAGACCCTTCACCAACACAACTCAAAGAAGGGAAACACACAAATCCTTCTACTAAAAAGGTGACCGGAGTTAACAAACACTGGTCATTAATATCACTTAATGTCAATGGGCTCAACTCACCTATAAAAAGGCACAGGCTAAGAGATTGGATACGAAAACAGGATCCAACATTCTGCTGTTTACAAGAAACACACCTCAACCACAAAGACAGACACCTACTCAGAGTAAAGGGCTGGGAAAAGGCTTATCAAGCAAATGGACCTAAGAAACAAGCAGGTGTGGCCATACTAATTTCTAACAAAGTTGACTTCAAACTTAAATCAATCATAAGAGATAGAGAGGGACATTTTATACTCATAACAGGAACAATTCATCAGGATGAAGTCTCAATCATGAATATCTATGCCCATAATATAAAAGCACCCACGTACGTAAAAGAAACATTACTAAAACTCAAGGCAGCCATCAAACCGCACACACTAATAGTAGAAGACTTCAACACTCCTCTCTCACCAATGAACAGGTCAATCAAACAGAAACCTAACAGAAAAAATAGAGAATTAATGGAGGTAATGTAACAAATGGATTTAACAGACATCTTTAGATTATTCCACCCAAAGAGGAAAGATTATACGTTCTTCTCTGCAGCTCATGGAACCTTCTCAAAAATTGACCACATACTCGGTAGCAAATCTAACTTACACAGTTACAAAAAAATATTAGTAACCACCTGTGTCTTATCAGATCACCATGGATTAAAGTTAGAATTCAACAACAATGGTACCCGCAGAAAGCCTACAAACTCATGGAAACTGAACAGTCAACTACTGAACCATACCTGGATTAAGGAAGAAATAAAGAAAGAAATTAAAGTCTTACTTGAATTCAAGGAAAATAAAGAAACAACATACTCAAACTTATGGGACACTATGAAATCAGTCCTAAGAGGAAAGTTCATTGTACTAAGTGCCCACTTAAAGAAAACAGAGAAAGCATATATCGGAGACTTAACAGCCCACCTGAAAGCTCTAGAAAAAAAAGAAGCAGACTCACCTAGGAGGAGTAGGAGACTGGAAATAATCAAACTGAGGGCTGAAATCAACAAAATAGAAACACAGAAAACAATCCAAAGAATCAATGAAACAAAAAACTGGTTCCTGGAGAAAATCAACAAGATTGATAAACCCCTATCCAAACTAAACAAACAGCAGAGAGAGAATACGCAAATTAATAAGATCAGAAATGAAAAGGGGGACATAACCACAGACACAGAGGAAATTCAGAGAATCATCAGATCTTACTACAAAAGCCTGTATAACTGGAAAATGTAAAAGAAATGGATACTTTTTTAGAAAAATACCATATACCAAAGTTAAACCAGGACCAGGTGAACAATCTAAACAGACCTGTTCAGCGCGAAGAATTAGAAGCTGTTATCAAAAACCTCCCTACCAAAAAAGCCCAGGACCAGATGGTTTCAATGCGGAATTCTACCAGAACTTCCAAGAAGAGCTAATACGTATACTCCTTAATGTATTCCACAATATAGAAACAGAAGGGTCATTACCAAATTCCTTTTATGAAGCTACAGTTACTCTGATAGCAAAACCAAACAAAGACTCAACCAGGAAAGAGAATTACAGGCCAATCTCACTCATGAACATCGACGCAAAAATCCTCAATAAAATACTGGCAAACCTAATCCAAGAACACATCCGAAAAAATATCCATTATGATCAAGTAGGCTTCATTCCAGAGATGCAGGGCTGGTTCAACATACGAAAATCTATCAATGTAATCCAGCATATAAATAAACTGAAAGAAAAAAAAACACATGATCATTTCATTAGATGCTGAAAAAGCATTTGACAAAATTCAGCATCCCTTTATGATAAAAGTATTGGAGAGATTAGGGGTACAAGGGTCATATCTAAATATAATAAAAGCTATATACAGCAAGCCAACAGCTAACATCAAATTAAATGGAGAGAAACTCAAAGCCATGCCACTAAACTCAGGAACACGACAAGGATGTCCACTCTCGCCATACCTCTTCAATATAGTGCTTGAAGTTCTAGCAATAGCAATAAGACAACATAAGGGGATCAAGGGGATTCGAATTGGAAAGGAAGAAGTTAAACTTTCGTTATTTGCAGATGATATGATAGTGTACATAAGCGACCCCCAAAACTCCACCAAAGAACTTTTAGAGCTGATAAACAGCTTTAGTAATGTGGCAGGATACAAGATCAACTCCAAAAAATCAGTCGCCCTCTTATACACAAAGGATATGGAAGCAGAGAGGGAAATCAGAGAAGCTTCATCATTCACAATAGGCACAAACAGCATAAAATATCTTGGGGTAAATCTAACCAAGGAAGTGAAAGATCTTTTTGACAAAAACTTTAAGGCATTGAAGAAAGAAATTGAAGAGGATACCAGAAAATGGAAGGACCTCCCTTGCTCTTGGATTGGGAGGATCAACATAGTAAAAATGGCAATTCTACCAAAGGCAATTTATAGATTCAATGCAATCCCCATCAAGATCCCATCAAAATTCTTCACAGATCTGGAGAGGACAATAATCAACTTTGAATGGAAAAACAAAAAACCCAGGATAGCCAAAACAATCCTATACAATAAAGGATCTTCTGGAGGCATTACCATCCCTGACTTCAAACTCTATTACAGAGCTACAGTAGTGAAAACAGTGTGGTACTGGCATAAAAACAGAGAAGTCGACCAATGGAATCATATAGAAGACCCGGATTTTAGCCCACAAACCTATGATCACCTCATTTTCTATAAAGGAGCTAAAAGTATACAATGGAAGAAAGAAAGCATCTTCAACAAATGGTGCTGGCAGAACTGAATGTCAACCTGTAGAAGAATGAAAATAGACCCCTATCTATCACCATGCACAAAACTCAAGTCCAAATGGATTAATGACCTCAATATCAGCCCAAACACACTGAACCTGATAGAAGAGAAAGTGGGAAGTAGGTTACAACACATGGGCACAGGAGATTGCTTCCTATGTATAACCCCAGCGGCACAGACATTAAGGGCAACGCTGAATAAATGGGACCTACTAAAACTGAGAAGCTTCTGTAAAACAAATGACACTGTCACTAAGACAAATAGGCAACCTACTGAGTGGGAGAAGATCTTAACCAACCCCGCAACAGACAAAGGTCTGATCTCCAAAATATATAGAGAACTTAAGAAAGTAGACTTTTAAATGCTAATTAACCCAATTAAAAAATGGGGCACTGAACTGAACAGAGAATTCTCAACAGAAGAAGTTCAAATGGCCAAAAGACACTTAAGGTCATGCTCAACTTCCTTAGCAATCAGGGAAATGCGAATCAAAACAACTTTGTATCATCTTACACCTGTCAGAATGGCTAAAGTCAAAAACACCAATGATAGCCTGTGCTGGAGAGGCTGTGGAGGAAGGGGTACCCTCATCCATTGCTGGTGGGAATGCAATCTTGTGCAACCACTGTGGAAATCAGTGTTTCGGTTTCTCAGGAAATTCAGGATCAACCTACCCCTGGACCCAGCAATACCACTCTTGGAAATATACCCAAGAGATGCCCTATCATATGACAAAAGCATTTGTTCAACTACGTTCATAGCAGTATTATTTGTAATAGCCAGAACCTGGAAACAACCTAGATGCCCTTCAATGGAAGAATGGATGAAGAAAGTATGGAATATATACACATTAGAGTACTACGCTGTGGTAAAAAAAAAAAAAAAAAAAACAATGACTTCTCTAATTTTGCATGCAAATGGATGGAAATAGAAAACACTATTCTGAGTGAGGTATCTTAGACCCAAAAAGATGAACATGGGATGTACTCACTCATAATTGGTTTCTAGCAATAAATAAGGGTCACAGAGACTACAATTGGTGAACCTAAAGAAACTAAATAAGAAGGTGAACCCAAGGAAAAACATATAGTTATCCTCTTGGCTATGGGAAGTAGACAAAATTGCCAGGGAGAAAATTGGGATCTTGGGGGTGGAGTGGGATGGGGGTAAGGGGAGATGGGGAGAGAAAAGTTAGAAGGGAAAGAGGGGAGGAACTTGGGGAAACAGGAGGATTGGGAAAAAGGAAGGTTGGACAGGGGAGCACGGAACAACAATTCTTAGTTAAGGGAGCCACTTTAGGGTTGGCAAGAGACTTGATCCTAGAGTGGCTCCCAGGAGCCCATGGTGATGTCCCCAGTTAGTCCCTTGGGCAGCTGAGGATAGGCAACCTGAAATGACCCCATCCTATAGCAATACTGACGAATATCTTGTATACCAATATAGATCCTTCATCTGGTGATGGATGGAGATAGAGACAGAGACCCACACTGGAGCACTGGTCTGAGCTCCCAAGGTCCCAATGAGGAGCAGAAGGAGGGAGAAGATGAGCAAGGAAGTCGGGACCACGAATGGCATACCCACCCACTGAGACAAGGGGGCTGATCTAGTAGGAGATCACCAAGGCCAGCTGGACTGTGACTGAAAAAGCATGGGATAAAACCGGACTCTCTGAACATGGCAAACAATGAGGGCTGATGAGAAGCCAAGGACAATGGCACAGGGTTTTGACCCTACTTCATGTTCTGGCTTTGTGGGAGCCTAGCCAGTTTGGTTGTTCACCTTCCTAGACATGGACGGAGGGGGGCAGACCTTGGACTTTCCACAGGGCAGGGAACCCTGACTGATCTATGGACTGGAGAGGGAGGGGGAGAGGAGTTTGGGGGAGAGGTAGAAGGGTGGGAGGACGGGGAGGGAAATGGGAGGCTGGGTGGAGGCGGATATGTTTTTTTTCCTTTTCTCAATAAAAAAAAGACAAAGAAAAAAAAACACAACTTAAAAAAAATAAAAAGAAAAGGGGAAACTCACACTACCAGGGTATAGTTTCTCATGTCCACAACATTTCTGGAGAACACCCCACTAAGAATGCAAAAGAGAGCAAGGGCAACTGGATTCCCAGGTTTTCTTCCCTGGCCCCAGGCAGCCACACCCTAGCCAAATGTGTTTGGCTGAGCTTCCCTATCAAGACAGCAACTTCCTCTAAAAGGTAGTGAAGGAAAAAGTTAAATCAGTCTCTTATCCATTGAAAACATTCTTCATGCCTGAAGATTACATAGATGTTTTCAAAAAGAAAGAAAAGCAAGAGTCCTGGGAACAAGCACAAATACACAAATATAAACAATCAGAAATTCTTCAGGTTGAAGGAAAAGACCAGAAACAACAACATCCTTTAGTGCAAATAAAGACCATCAGAAGGCTTGAATGTCATCTTAATACCAAGTTCCCTATTTCCACTTTTTTCCTTTATAATACACAAGGGCCTCCCAAGATGGCCCAGTGCCTACAGATGCTTGTGCCGAGATGATGGCCTGAGTTTGCCTTCCTGGGTACAGTAAAAAGAAACAATTGAATCCTAAACATAGCCTGCTACCTCCACGTGTATATTGGGACCCACATGCAAAATACATGTGCACAAAAAATAAAATATATGTGAATGCTAAAAAGCAAATTATGATATTTTAGGTATGTTTAACACATATGCAAATGAATTAACTATAGTGTATTCTAGAATAAAGAACACTAGAAAATGGCAAATGAATTTCTATTCATAAAAAGTTTTACTTTTCAATTATGATCTCACCCTATAAACCATAATGGACCGAACCTCACTATGTAAACCGGGCTGGCATCAAATTCTTGTCAAACCCTTTGCTTCCACTTCTTGAGTCCTGATATTATGGGTTTGAGGCACCAAACCTAACATCAGGATTTACTTTCTGGATAAAGGGGTCAAAAAGCAATACTGTGTAGACTATAAAATAGTAAGGACATATACTTTATAATCACTAAAACATATCAGAATGACTGATGAGAAATTATAGAGTTCTAAAGCTAAAATATTAAAAATAAGAATTAGAGAAACAAAATGTGAGGGGGTAAGAGTGCAAATGACACAGAGTAGAACGTCAAAACAGAAACATTACCTATTAATGGATCAAACACTGCAAATAGAGGAGGAATATTTTCTGAACAGATACAGAAGCAAGAACAGTAATACCTTATCAGTAAGATAGAGAGTTTAGAAGTGTGTGTGAGGGCTGGGAGGATGGCACAGCAGTTAGCATCACTGTCTGCTCTTCCAGAGGACCAGGGTTCAACTCCCAGCACCCACACGCAGCTCACAGCTGGCTGTCACTACAACTCCAGGGAACCTGGCACCCTGACACAGGCCTATATCAAGCAGGTCAATTCTTCACACACGTAAAATAAAAATAAGTAATTCTCTTTAAAGTAGAAGAAAAATATGCTGGCAACAGTGGTGAACCTGTCACTGCCTTTAGAATCATTTACTGCTCATTTAGGAAGGGCTAGTTGCTGGGAATAGCTGCTTTCCTCAGTTCAGTTTAGTCTACTTAGATTGTTGGTGGGGTTTGCAAGTCTGCTGTTTGCGCACTTAGCCCCCCGCAGGTGGCACTGTTGGAGGACTGTGGGGAGCATCTCAGGCCTTTAGCATGAGGGCAGGGCCTTTGAAGGCTGTTACACTTAGCACTCACTGAATCTGATCTGTAAGCTTTGCATCCTGTCCATTGCCACATGAGGAGTCTCCACCATGTGCCGGGGTCCCCATTGACAGCACCTTGATGGCATTGGTGACACTTTTCCTGAGCAGAGAACCCATGCCAAACCAAATTGTGGGTGAGGAGTTTACACAACAGGGGTGATTCTAAAGCACTTGCATCACTAAAAGCCCACTCGGTCACTGGTGATGACTCATGGATTCTGCATCTATCTGAATCTCCAGAGGTGGTGGATGACTCCAAAGTAACATCATTCTCCAGACACAACAGACCTATACACATAGGACCTCACAGAGACTGTGAGATCACTCACAAGATCGGCAGGAGCTCAAGCCAGATAAAATCCCTGCATGGAGGAGGTGAAGTGGCCACAAAGCCCTACACCTAGCCAAGTAGCTATATGTGATGGATAGCTGCTTTCTCAATGGAGTGACACTCGAATAGCAAACACACCCCAGAACAGGCACCATGCCCATTAGTTTCCAGTATATATAGGACTCCCTGGTTTTGTTATTGACTTATACACAGGCTGTTTTTTTTTTTTTGTTTGTTTTAAGCAAGATAAAGAGCATGACGTTGAGTTAGGGGTAGTTAGGGAAGAGTGAAATATGATAAAAAATAAATGAAAAATTTAAAAATACAGAAAAAATTAAAATAAAATATATATGTTGCGGGGAGGCTGAGGGGATGGCTCTTCCAGAGTCTTATTCTTAAAAAATATCCCTGGGGTCCATCCGCACCATAGCAAACTCAGTGCGTCCCAGCAGTGCCAGGCGCCAGTGCACCTGAACAAGCGGCTACAGTCGGTGGCTGTGGCGGCGGGTCAGACATATAAACACAGGAAATAGTTACAAATGTTTATTAATAAAGGGGGGAGAGAAGAAGGGAGAGAGAGAAGAAGAAGAAAGATAGGGAAAGAAGGAGAGAGTGAGGAGGAGGAGAGAAGAAGGGAGAGAGAGGAGGAGAGGCAGAGCCCCGTGTGTACACCGGGGGAGAATGCAGGGAGAGAGCAATGGCCGGCGGAGGGCAGAGGTTAAAAAGGAGTGGGCTGCCACATGGCCCGCCATCACTGCTCTGAGACCAGCAGCTGTCTCTGCCTGGGAATGGCTGCTCCAGGGCCCGCTGTCTGAGGCCACATGGCCCGCCACCACCACTGCCTGGCCACTGCTCTGGACTGGGAACCAACCACTGCTCCAAGACCAGCAGCTGTCTCTGCCTGGGATTGGCTGCTCCCAGGGCCCTCTGTCTGCAGCCACATGGCCCGCCACCACCACCTCTCGGGCTACCGCTGTGGGACCAGCAGCCATTTCTGCCTGGGACTGGCTGCTCCCAGGGCCCGCTGCCTGCCACCACATGGCCGACTGCCACCATTTGGGACCTACAGCTTTTCTGCTGCCTACTGCTGTGGGGATCTAGGAGCATTTTTAAAAGAACAACACAGAGGACCTGACTTCAGTCCCTAGACCCCAAATGGTGGTTCACAACTGCCTGTTGTTCCGGTTCAAAGGGATATGACACCATCTTATGAGCTCCGTGGGAAAATCCAAAGACACAAACGCAAGTAAAATACCCATACACATGAAATTAAAATAAACAAAACCTGAAATAATAATAAGATACATACTTTGGTCTGGATAGTGCTCTTAACCAGCAGACCTGAGTTCAGGTTGCAATACTTAATAACAGCAATCAATAACAGTGAGGCCTCCCTGGGTTATTTTGCCCATGTTTATGTAGCCCATGTTACATAGCAATACATACATACATACATACACACACAGGCACACACACATACGTTCTCCACATAGTCTGTACATTTATATATTTACTTCACCATTAGAGTGACTCCATATCACAAGTATTGTTGCCAACCACATTGTACACAAGAAGTGAAACACCCAGAGAGGCTGAATAAGTAGCTCCCAAGTCACAGAGCAACTAAGATGTTACCCATGATAAAGTCATGCCACCTAGTCATACTGATCATTGTGAGGTCAGGAGGCAACCTGGGCACTCAGTGTATAACCATAAGAAGGGGACAGTACATACAGAAAAGTGAGAAACTCCCAAGATGGTACATTCACGCCTCATGTCCTAGACTCTGGCAACTGCTTGCTCTCAGCTCTATGATTTGGCAAAGGATCAGAAAGTCAAGGCTGGGTAACCCAGGTGGGCCAGACACTGGTTCTCAGATTTTATTCACTGGAAGGGGTATATGAAAGAGAGATATGATTGTGTGAGGAAAAGTATGAGGACACAATTTTGTGGGCCTCCCTACTTTCCTGCAGTGGACCAGGACAAAGTCTACCTGTGCTTAGAAATGATGGCCCAGCCTAAACAGAACAGAAAAGCTTCTCACCAGGATCTCTGTTGACATCCAATGGTCAAGGATGTGGGGGCCAGCAGAGAAGAGAGTAAGGACCATGAACAGAACAGGAGAAGAGCCAGGGCTGTGAGAACAAGACACCCAGTCACTGTGAGGAGCTGCTCTGATGCGTTTCCCAGCAATTAATGTCACGTTATCCACAGTGGGCAATATGATGCATAAAACTGATGTCACAAAGCTCCTGAAACCAGAGCTGGAGCCATGAATTCATGTGTTCCCAGGAGAGGACAAGTCTCGAACCTTCTAGCCTAGGGAATCATGAGGCTATGACCAAGCTAGAGAAGGGACAAGCTAACAGCGCTTTTCCTTCCAGGCTTCCTTCCTGCAGGTTCCTGCCTTGAGTTCCTGCCCTGATTTCCCCAGGGATGAACTGTGACTTGGAAGCTTGTGCCAAATAAACCCTTTCTTCTTAAAGCTGATTTTGTGTTGGAGTGTTCTAGAACAGTCCCAGAAACTGCTACTGTGGCCCACCCTGTTGGCAGGCACGGGTACGGGAAAGCACATTCCAGACTAGTGTGGGCTACATAATGAAACATTGAATCAAAAACTAAAACACAAACCGTAGTGATAACGACAAAATGAAAGTGTAAATCCACTCTTAGGAATACAGGTCGCTGAACAACAGTATTCTGCTGTGTCATGGTATGCCAATGCCTGTCTCTGATGTTCATTCTCTCCTCTCAGAGTCATCGAAGTCCTCCTGTTGCTTGGGCTTTCTCTACTATTAGTGTCGTATGAGATGAATTGATCTACCATGATTTCCTTTAAAGGGACCAAGGAATTGATTTTTCATGTGTGTGGAAAATGAGAGAGGAGGAAAGCCTAATTTGTATACATGGATAGCCGGAAATACTAAGCCCACGTATTGAAAAGGTGGACAAACCATTCATACACTTGAGGTGCTAGCATATCAAGCATGACGGGTTTTATTCAAAAAGCTGTGACTTTCTCATCAGTGACCTTGGACCCTAGAAGAGAGTGGTGGCATATTCGACCGGTAAGCTAGAATTAAACAGACCAGCTTCAAACAACAGATATAATTTAATAATTGAAAACGGGGAAACTCACACGACCGGGTAAAGGTTCCTATGTCCAAAACAGGTCTGGAACACAGCAAGAAGAGTGCAAAAGAGAGCAAGAACAGCTGGATTCCCAGGTTTTCTTCCCTGGCCCTAGGCAGCCATACCTTAGTCAAATGTGATTGGCTGAGTTTCCCCATCAAGAGAGCAACTTCCTCTAAAAGGTGGTGACAGAAAAAGTTTACTCAGTCTCGTATTCATTGAAAACATTCTTCATGCCTGCATGTGACAGAGATGTTTTCGGAAAGAAAGAAAAGTAAGAGTCCTGGGAACAAGCACAAATACACAAATATAAACAATCAGAAATTCTTCAAGTTAAAGGAAAAGTATACCAGAAACAAGAAAATCCTTTGGTGCAAATTATGAACATCAGAAGGCTTAATGTCATCTTAAAACCAAGTTCCCTATTTCCACTTTTTCCTTTAAAATACACAAGGGCCTTGAACATGTCTAAGTGCCTACAGATGCTTGAGTCCACCATGATGGCCTGAGTTTGCCTCCGTGGGTACACTGAAAAGGGAGAACTGACTCCTAAAATTTGCCTGCTACCACCAGGTGTATATTGTGACACACATGCATAAATACATGTGCACAAAGTGTAAAATATATGTGAATGTTTAAAAGCAAGTTTTGATATTTTAGGTATGTTTAACACGTATGCATATGAATTAACTACAGTGTATTGTAGAATAAAGAGCACTAGAAAATGGCAAATGAATTTCTATTGTTAAAAAGTTTTACTTTTGAAATATGATCTCACCCTGTCTCCCGTACTGGACTGGACCTCACTATGTGGCCCCGGCTGGCCTCAAATTTATATGAAACCCTCTTGAGTCCTGGGATTACAGGGGGGAGGCACCAAACCTACCAACAGGATTTACTTTCTGGATAAAGTGATCAAAAAGCAATACTGTGTACACTATAAAATAGTAAGGACATATAATTTATAATCACTAAAACATATCAGAAAGGCTGATGAGAAATGAAAGTGTTCTAAAGCTAAAATATTAAAAATAAGAATTAGAGAAACAAAATATGAGAGGGATAAGATTGCAAATGATACAAAGTAGAACGTCACAACAAAAACATTAGCTATTAATGCATCAAACACTACAAATAAAGGGTAAATATTTTCTGAACAGATACAGAAGCAAGAACACTAATACCTTATCAGTAAGATGGAAAGTTTAGAAGTGTGTGAGGGCTGGGAGGATGGCACAGCAGTTAGCATCACTGTCTGCTCTTCCAGAGGACCCGGGTTCGATTCCCAGCAGCCACATGGCAGCTCACAGCACCCACACATACACCTAAATCATGCAGGCCAAACACTAACCCACGTAAAATAAAAATAAGTAATTCTCTTTAAAGTAGAAGAACTGATGCTGGCAACAGTTGTGAACATGTCACTGACTTTATAATCATTTACGGATCATTTAGGAAGGGCTGGTTGCAGGGAACATCTTCTGGCATTAGTTCAGTTTAGTCTGCTTAGATTGTTGGTAGGGTTTGCAAGTTTGCTGTTAGAGCACATAGCCCCCAGCAGGTGGCACTGTTGGAAGACTGTGGGGAGCATCCCAGGCCTGCAGCATGAGGGCAGGGCCTTTGAAGGCTGTTACACTTAGCACTCACTGAATCTGCTCTGTAAGCTTTGCATCCTGGCCATTGCCACATGAGGAGTCTCCACCATGTGCCACGGTCCGCATTAACAGCACCGGGATGGCATTGTGTGACACTTTTCCTGGGTAGGGAACCCATGTCAGACCAAATTGTGCGTGAGGAGTTTATACAAAAAGGGTGATTCTAAAGCACTTGCATCACTAAAAGCCCACTCTCTCACGGATTCTGCATCTATCTCAATCTCCGGAGGTGGTGGATGGATCCAAAGTAACATCGTTCTCCAGACCCAACAGAACTGACGCACATAGGACCTCACAGAGACTGTGAGATCACTCACGGGATCTGCAGGAGCTCAAGCCAGAAAAAATCCCAGCATGGAGGATGGGAAGTGGCCACAAAGCCTTACACCTAGCCAATAGCTATTTGTGATTGATAGCTGCTTTCTCAATGGAGTGACACTGGGTATGGCAAACACACCCGAGAACAGGTCCCATGTGCAGTAGTTTCCAGTAAAAATAAAACTCCATGGTTTTGCTTTTGACTTACAAACATACTGTTTTGTTTAAGCAAGAAAAAGAGCATGATGTTTAGTTGAAAGTAGTTGAGGAAGGGGAAAATATAAAAATAAACAAAAATTTTAAAAAGAAAAAAAACTTTAAAGTAAAATAAATATGTTGAGGCAAGGCTGAGGGGATGGCTTTCCAGAGGACCTAACTTCAGTCCACAGACCACAAATGGTGGTTCATAACTGACTGTTATACCAATTCCAAGGGATCTTTAGACCTCCGAGGGAAAATCCTCAGACTCACAGGCAGGTAAAATACCCATACACATAAAATTAAAATAAACAAAACCTGTAATAATATGATATACCTGTTGGCGTGGATAGTGATCTTATCCAGAGGACCTGAGTTCAGTTTCAGTACCTATAACAGCCATCTGTAACTGTGAGGCCACCCTGGGCTATTTTAGCCCATGTTTATTTAGTCCTTGTTACAAAGCAAGACATACACACATATACCGACACACAAAACAAGTTCTCCACATAGTCTGTACATTTATATATTTATTTCACTATTAGTGTGACTCCATATCATAAGTATTGTTGCCATCCACGTTGTACACAAAAAGCAAAAGGCCCAGAGAGGCTAAATAAGTAGCGCCCAAGTCCCAGAGCAACTAAGATGTTACCCATGATTTAGGCATGCCTCCTAGTCATCCTGATCATTGTGAGGTCAGGAGACGACCTGGGCCCTCAGTGTGTAACCATATGAAGGAGGCAGTACATACAGGAGACTGAGAAACACCCAAGATGGCACATTCAGGGCTCATTTCCTAGAATCTGGCAACTGGTCACTCTTGCTCTGTGATTTGGAAAAGGATCAGAAAATAAAGGCTGGGTAAACCAGGTGGGCCAGATACTGGTTCTCAGAGTTTATTCACTGGAAGGGGTATATGAAAGAGAGAGATATAAATGTGTGATGGGAAAGAGTGAGAAGGCTAGTTTGTCTGCTTCCCTGATTTCCTGCTGTGGACCAGTACAAAGTCTACCTGTAATTGGAAATTTTGGCCCAGTATGAAAAGAACAGAAAAGCTGCTCGCCAGAATCACTGTCGACAATTAGTGGTCATTAATGTGAATGACACCTGATACGGAATGTGCATGTGGGGTCCAGCAGTGAGGACAGTAAGAACCAGGAGCAAAGGGGAAAAGAGCCAGGGCTTTGAGACCAAACACGAAGTCACTGTGAGGAGCTGCTCTGATGTGTTTCTTGGCAATTGTTGTCATGTTATCCACAGTGCGCGCATGATGCATAAAACTGATGTCACAAAGTTCCTGAAAACCAGAGCTAGAGCCATGAATTCTGTGTTCTGGGTAGAGACCAAGACTCCACACATCTACCAGTGGTCTTGTTGAGATAGGAACCACAGGCAGGGTCTTAGCCTTGTGCTTCCTGCTTTCTATTCTGGAGAACTTACTGGCACAAGATGGGCACCCCTGGGAGTCAGAAAATCTGACAGGACCTGCTCTGTAGGGACCATCTTGTTCTTGGCCACAAGGGACTGGCAATACACCCTGCCACTCTCCCCTCTGTTCAGCATCCCTGGAGTCTATGTCAGGCCTGACAAACCCCTCATTCTTACCTTCCAGGTTTAAGGTCTGAGGATTCTGCCTCCTCCCCAGGCTGAAGCCGTCCATCTACTAATGCAGTCGGCTTCAGTGCCCTTCCAAACCACAGCCAGGACAACTCGTTCTCTCCCCATCGTAACAGGTAGGCTGTGTTGCCCATTCTTGCTTAAAAGGCTTTATTGTTGGTGAGGCCTGAAACATGAGCAAGAAAGAAACTTCCAGATGGCTAGACTCACCCTGACTGTTGTACAGTTTCATCATCTTCTCTTTGCACTCAGCATGATTCTGGAAAGCCTGCGCTGGCTGTTGCCTGCTGCTTTCTTCTCTGAGAGCTGGTGCACTGCCCCAAATGAGCTGAGGATAACCAAGATCTGAGCCAGATGTCCGGACACCAGACTGTCTCCATTGTGCTGAAGGAAAAAGACTAAAAAGACCTAGGATTTGGAGTATGATGGCAGTTGACAGTGAAGCTGTTAGACATAAGGTGAGCTCTGGGAGGACCAACAGACCACAAAGACATTCCATAGAACAATGGGTAGGCAGCCTAAGGTCCTGATATGGCATAACGATAATGGGGGTGGCCTACCTGGGGTCAAGAGAGAAGTAGAATGGCAGTGGGAGACTTGGGATGGAGCCAGTTTATGTCTTTCCAAACAGGACGTGACCGACAAAGGGGATGGTTGTCCATATTACCTGGATCAGATTAAAACAGCCTCAAGAGGTCCTCTACACTGTGGCTTGCAGAGTGCGCTAACTCCTTTCCCTAGTATAATTTCAACATAGGCCTGTTCTTTCTTTCTGCCTCTGCCTCCAGAGTACTGGGATTAAAGGCATGCACCACCATGCCTGCAAACTTCAGCTGTTTCTTAAACTTCTTTATATATTCTTGCATCTTATACACGTACTTACTTATAACAGATTGAATTCTAGGTAAGCCATGCTTCTGGGTAAAGCACAGTCTTTTCCTAGAAGTATCCATTCTAGGGAGAGCACAAAGGAGACATGGACAGTGAGAAGAGAAATTTAAGCCCTGTGCCTACCATGATCTAGGTTGCTGCATCTCGACTTGACCAGTCTGCTTTGCCTCCTTGATTGCTCAGCTTACACTCTTGAGTACTTGACCAACTACTGCATCCTATCAGAATTCTTCCCTTTTGAGAAGAAGGATCAAATGAACAAATGAATGAAAAATGGACAAAAAGTAGAAAAGAAGGAAGGAAGGAAGGAAGGAAGGAAGGAAGGAAGGAAGGAAGGAAGGAAGAAAAAAAGGATGAGACTGCTGGTAAGGTCAAGACCAGAGAAAAACAGAGATCCTCTCCACTTAATAAGAAAAACCAGTGAGGTAACCGGAAGTAGGAGTCAGGAGGCCGGATTTAGATTGGGTAATATCTCCTGATATTTTAGCACTGATACCTGAACCTCCTTTCAGGGAAATCAAATTATCCTTTGTGCATAAGGTTGAAAATTCACTCACACTCTCTCCTACCCTCTGTGTGTGTGTGTGTGTGTGTGTGTGTGTGAGTGAAATAGTATGTTGTGAGGTTGTAATGGTGTGTGTGGTATGTAAGTTCCTAGTATGATTCCGTGAGGTATCCAGGGAGGAGAACCTCCACACCAGATGATCCAATGTAAGGATGTGTGTGTGTGTGTGTGTGTGAGCTCCCGAGCGAAGGTGTCTTTGCACACTTGTGGTGGATGCCAAAGGAAAGCTTTGGGTGTGTTTCCTCAGGTGCTGTCCACTTATTTTCTCAGACAGAGTCTTTCATTGGCCTGAAGTTCACAAAATAGGGTAAGCTGTCTGACCGGTAAACCCAAGGAACATTACGTCTCCACAGTTTTGTGCTGGGATACCACAACTGGAGTTTTATGTAGATTCTGGGGATTGCAAAGAAAGCACCTTGTTAACTGACATATGCCTTCAGATCTGACAATGAAGTTTTTAATTGGGATACAAGATAATCAAAAATATAGTTTTTAAAAAAGTAGATATATTTTTTTTTTAAAAATGGGTATATTCTGAATACATTGACTAAGACCCTGAGAGATAAGTGTTTCCCAAATCAGCTAGGACTCCAACAGACCAAGGTATTATTCCTCCATAACCCAACTTGGTGAGCCAAAGACTTTAAAACTTACAGCTAACAGATGAGGGATTACTTACAGGAACAAAACAGCGACTGACTGCTATGTGGAAGGAGGAGTCCTTCTCTGTAGCTGGATAGATGGAAGTGCCTGCCCCATCAATCGACCTTCTACACTCTCGGTACTCTAGCGTCTCCAGAGGCTACGGAACCACATGTAACTGGGACAGAATCACACACAGCTGAAAAGGACATGCCTCACAGAGAGGCTGGATTCACAGGTGAGAGTCTAATGACACCTGCCCAAAGCCCAACACCCTTGCATAAAGAGACTTCAGTAGGCAGATGGAGATAGGGTGTATAACAAGGAAGGTGAGAGAGCCATGGAAAGCAAGCCAGTAAGCAGCATTCCCGCCATGACCTCTGTATGCTGGTATATCTGTGTTTAAATGTATAAAGCTTGCCTGAAGATCAGCGGGCAAAGCAGCCACACTTGTCAGCTACACAGGAATGGGGGGGATGGCAGCAACCTTTAATCCCAGGACTCGGGAGACACAGGCAGGCAAATCTCGGTGATTTCAAGGTTGTCCTGGGCTATATAAGATTGATCCAGAAACAGACCCATATGGTTGTGGTTTATACCTTTCATCTCAGTGTTTGGGTGTCAGACTCTTTAATCCCAGCACTAGGGAGTTGGTGATAGGAGCAATATGCTGGGAAGAGAGAGGAATATAAAGGGGAAGAGACAGGAACTCACTGGAGTGTGGAGACTGAGGGATCGTGGAGACAGGACCTCGCCCTTTGAGTCTGAACACTTGGTAGAGGTAAAAGGTCTCTCTAGTGTTTGCTGCTTTGCCTTTCTGACCTTCAGCTTGGACCCCAATAACTGTATCTGGGTTTGTATTATTCTGCTACACCTCTGCTTTGATTCCTGCTTCAAGATTCCTTCCTTTATTTCCTTACACAATAGACTACATCTGTAAACTTAAATGAACACTTTCATCTTGACTTTTACCACAGTGATTACAATTTAAAGCAAGACAGCATATTCCCTAGTGGGGGATAAACCAGAAAACCTTAAACATGACATTTGAACCATCCATAATCTTCAGCGTGACACATACCCTGCATTCAGATCCCCTAACAATCATAAGATCACTTGTTTGTAAGAAAATTTCTTTAAATTTAGAAATTTGTATTTTACGGAGAAGTTGCAAATATGGGACAGAATATTCCCAAATGCCCTGCTCCTAGTTGATTCTTTTGGTACTACTTTGAGTGGATGTATCACAATTGTTGAGCCAATCAAGACATTTCTAATTACTAAAACCATGGTTTATTGAGATTTTCTTACCTTTTACCATTACTCTTTACCATTGTCCATTACAAAATCCTGAGAGGAGCCTAATTCATACAGCAGTGGTTTTCATTCCTTTCCTGTAAGACCATGTCGTGTGTGTCTGTGTGTGTGTGTGTGTGTAGTTTGTGCTGAGAAATCATTTCTTAGACTTCTAAAGTAAAATGAAAGGTTAGTGTGTTGCATCCTTTCCTCCTGTGTTTATCTCAATGGAGTCACCTTTGGGATGAGCATGTGCACATTACACCATGATGAGGCTTCCATGAGAAGTTCTTTTCTGAAGTAGATCACCTCCGTCATGCTTACAGAGAACATCAAGTTCTTCATGTTGTATATTGTTCATTTTATAAAAGCTCCCTCCAGAAATGGAAGCCTCACAGACTTGGTGGCTTTCCTAGTTATTTGTCGACCTACTGCAGTGTCTACTGAAAGGGAATCCTCTAATGAGAAACTGCCTACATCAGATTAGGAGATTGGTCTTTGGACACATCTGTGTGTGGTTTCCTTGATTATTAACTCACATGAGGTCCTGGTCCGCTGTAGGCAATACCATTCCTAGGGAGGAGGCTCTGGTTTATATAAAAGTACTAGGGAATCATGAGCCTATGACCAAGCTAGAGAACGGACTAGCAAACAGTGCTCTTTCTTCCTGGCTTCCTTCTTATGGGTTCCTACCTTGAGATCCTGCCCCAATTTCTCCAGGGATGAACTATGACTTGAAAGCCTGTACCAAATAAACCCTTTCATCTCTAAGCTGATTTTGTGTTGGAGTGTTTTATAACAGCACCAGAAACTGCTACTGTGGACCACCCTGTTGGCAGGCAGGGGCAAGGAAAGGCACATTCCAGAATAGTAGTATGGGCTACATAATGAAACACTGAATCAAAAAGTAAAACCCAAACCATAGGGATAAAGACAAAATGAAAGTGTAAATCCACTCTTAGGAACACAGGTCGCAGAACAACAGTATTCTTCTCTGTCATGTTATGCCAATGCCTGTTTCTAATGTTCATTCTCTCCTCTCAGAGCCATCAAAGTCTTCCTGTCTCTTTGGCTTTCTCTAATACTACTGCATACATGAGATGGATTGATCTACCATGCCTTCTTTTAAAGGGACAATAGAATGATTTTTCATGTGTCTGGAAAGAGTGAGATAGGAGGAAACCTCATTTGTATACATGGATAGCTGGAAATCCCAAGACCACGTATTGAAAACATGGACAATCCCCTCCATACACTTGAGGTACTAGCATATTACGCATGACATGTTTAATTCAAAAGTTTTGACTTTCTCATAAGTGACCTTGAACCCTAGAAGAGAGTGGTGTCGCTTTCGATTGATATGATAGAATTAACCACACCAGCTCAAAACAACAAATATAACTTAATAATTGAAAACAGGGAAAGTCACAGGACCTGGGTAAAGGTTCCGATGTCCAAAATGGGTTTGGTGAACACATTTCGAAGAGAGCAAGGGCACCTGGATTCCCAGATTTTTTTCCTAGACCCAGGATGCCACACTCTAGCCAAATGTGATTGGCTGAGCTTCCTCATCATCTCCACTTTCTGTCTAAACAAGATCAAATCATACCATATACAATAGGAACAGATACCAAATATGAAATTACAAGCAATAATCAATATTAAGAAACACATAACTAAAGTTTTACTAAGCATTTTATTTCAAGGAGTCTAAAAAACTTGTTGAAATTAAGTTTAGCTAAACCATGAGGAGGGTAACTACAATTCTCTAATCTTAAACTCCATCAAAATTCTGAGAAGGGAAGTAATATTATATGAGCAACCAGTAAGTACAAACGAGAAACTTCCAAAATGTGCCAAATGATAGAGACAACTGACTCCTGGGCAATCACCCAATGTCTCCTTTGCAATGTTGAGTCAACCAACTTTGGCTAAGGCCTAATGTAACTGACATACCATTTTAAAAGGCAAGAAACTTTTCAGAACTATCTTACCTTGTTTTGGTAGGATATGACAATCCTGTTTTTATCCATTTATGGATACTCTGTAGCTCTGTCAGTGGTCAAGGTATGGGCTTTTATTTGCCCAAAGGCCAGTTCTGCCAAGAAGTAGACAAGCTCCAAGTGGAATGTCTTTGTTGCTCAACATTCTCTTGGGAGTAGAACGGTGTTGCCAGGAGTGATTGTGTCTCACTACCACAGAACTGTAGGTTAGAGTAAAGGCCGTTTTCTACAGCTCGTTGAAGAGGTTGAAGATTCTACTATCTATACTAAATATAATCTCTATGTATCTAAAGAACCTGATTAGCCTAAATATAAATAGGATAAACATAGATGACTATTGATCTCTAATGCTTGATGCCTATCTAACTTAAAGTCTAAGAGAATTAACAACTGTCTAATAAATGAGGATAATGATCTCGAAATGTAAGCAATATATATCATTACATAAACACTATGTAAGTAACTTAATCAGAGGTAGAAATGTACATTGCAACATGGTAGATATATGTATATATATACATACATCAATACAATATATATATACATAAAAATGATTTAAACAGACTCACATACACTATTCAATATTATTTAACTTTGTATCAATATATAAAAATCAATAACAATATAATTTACTAAAAACAATAACTCACAAATACCAATCTATTATCCTATCACCAATTTTCCCTCTTTTTTTTTTTCAAGAATACCCATGAGCCTATGAAATACTTCCCCTATCCGTCAACCATATACCAATTACAACCAACCCCAAAAGGATGTCCCTAAACCTGAAGGCAAACTCTGCTGGGAGAGGGGACATTATGCCCTAAAATTGTTTACAGCTGTCATGGGGGTGACGTTCTTCTTAGGGGTTCCTGTGAAAGTAAATATGGTAAAATTTAAAGATTAATATTTGGTCTGGGAAAATTGGAAATAGTGTCTGAGAGTTTTGAGGAGGTCTGGCCAGGGTGTTGTAAAAGATGTGCACCATTAGGAACTGTCTTGTGCGGTTGGTACCAAAAATCAGATCTTGTAATAGCACTATCAACATGATGATGTCTTATTAGCCAGGTGGAGTCGATATTGTGTGTCCCCATCTTCTTCTTGGAAACTTAAAAGTTCACGGCAGGAAAATTTATTATTTCTTCTGGGAAACTAAGCATTATATATAAAGACATATACAGACATATATATTCAATGAAAGATATAATAAAGACAGAAACAGATATGAGGAAAGGCAAAGAAAGTATATAAATTATTATTATTATTATTATTATTATTATTATTATTATTATTCTGTCCCATATCATGGCTCTTGACATGAGACAGAAACTCTGGGATATCTCTTATGAACAGGCTTGGAATTGGAGAGGGACTGAGCCAGAGTCCAACTCCAAAACCAGCTCTCTATATTTATAAATAAATGCATATTAACACATATTTGAAAATAGGTTTATTAAAATTTATTTACTGAACCTATTCAGTTTTCTTGCTGATCCTTATTGGGTTGTAAATAGTTTCCATCTTTCAGTATTCAAACATCCAAGGTCCCTTGAATTCTTTGAAGATGAGTGTTTTCCTGCGGAGATAAGGAGAGATCCCTGCCCCATCCTATGTGTTGTTCTTACCATCGGTATGATTATCATCATTGTGGATGAGCTATCATTTCTTCTTTCCAAGAGATTCCTCCTCTTCAAACTGAACCTTTATTTATTTTGATGGTACCCAAAATTCTTCTTCTCTTGTAAAATCATGAGCAAAACCACTTCCCCAACGCAAAACATTGGCTTCCATTGCGAGGTCAGCATAACCTTGAAATAAACTGGTTGATTTAATTCTGCAGACTTTTCCATTATTCAATGTCTTTTTGCGCACATTATCCCCTTCTCAGTAGCGTTGAAAAATTCAAGGTTAATAAAGCATTGTGAGTGAGCAGAGCTGGAAGCCTGCAGGCCAGATGGAGGGGAGCCAATGGCAGTTTGCTCTGAACAGGTGAGCTTCAGACCTAAGGAAAGAACCTAGCACATAGCACCAAGTGTGGCCTGCAGGCACAAGCTCATGGCTCTTAGATACCCTCACTCTGGCTGGGATGTGGGAGAAAGCTGCCTGCAGGAAGGGCATGTGATGGTGCTGATATCAACGAACGAATGGATGTGGTGTGGCCTCAACTGGTAAGAGCCTTAAAGGGCTCTAAAAAGCCCCAAGGAAGGGCACCAAATGATGGTGCATTCGATCGGCATGCTAGAATTAACCAGACCAGCTGAAAACAACAGATACAATTTAATTATTGAAAATGGGGAAACTCACACAAACTGGGTAAAAGTTCCCATGTCCAAAACAGGTCTGAAGAACACCATGCAAAGAGAGACAAAGAGAGCTAATTCACCTGGATTCCCAGGTTTTCTTCCCTGGCCCCAGGCAGCTGCACCCTAGACAAATGTGATTGGCTGAGCTTTCCCATTCAGAGAGCAACTTCCTCTAAAGGGTGGTAACAGAAAAAGTTAAATCAGTCTCTTTTCCATTGAAAAGATTCTTCATGCCTGAAGGTGACATAGATGTTTTCAGAAAGAAAGAAATGTAAGAGTCCTGAGAACAAGCAGAAATACACAAATATAAACAATCAGAAATTCTTCAGGCTGAAGAAAAGAATACCAGAAACAACAACACCCTTTGCTGCAAATAAAGACCATCAGAAAACTTGAATGTCTTCTTAATGCCAAGTTCCCTATTTCCACTTTTATCCTTTAAAATACTAACAGGGCTTGGCAAGATGGCCCAGTTCCAACAGGTGCTTGTGCGGACAATGATGGCCTGAGTTGGCCTCCCTGGGTACAGTAACAAGAAAGAAGTGACTCCTAAAAGTAGCCTGCTAACTCCACGTGTATATTGTGACACACATGAATAAATACATGCACACAGATGAAATATAAAATATATGTGAATGCTTAAAAGCAAATGATGATATTTTATGAGTGTTTAACACATATGCACGTGGATTATCTATAGGGTATTGTAGAATAAAGAGCTCTAAAAAACAGCAAATGTATTTCTATTACTAAATATTTTAGTTTTAAAACATGATTTCACCCTGAAACCCATACTGTACTGAACCTCACCATGTGTCCCCGGCTGGCCTCAATCTCATGTCAAACCCTTACCTTCCACTTCCTTAGCCCTGGGATTACAGGAATGAGGCACCACACCTACCATCAGAATTAACTTGCTGGGGAAAGGGGTCAAAAAGAAATATTGTGTAGACTATAAAATAGTAAGAACATATAAGTTATAATCACTAAGGCATATCAGAAAGGCTGATGAGAAATTAGAGAGCTCTAAAGCTAAAACATTAAAAATAAGAATTAGAGAAACAAAATATGAGGGGTATAGGAGTGCAAATGAAAAAGAGTAGAAGGTCACAACAGATATATTAGCTATTAATGCATCAAACAATACAAATAAAGGATAAATATTTTCTGAACAGATACAAAGGCAAGAACATTACTACCTTATCAGTAAGATAGAGACTTTAAGAAGTGTGTGAGGGCTGGGATGAAGGCACAGCAGTTAGCATCACTGGCTGCTCTTCCAGAGGACCACGGTTCAACTCCCAGCACCCACATGGCAGCTGGCAGCTGGCTGTCACTAGAATTCCAGGGGACCTGGCACGCGTACACAGGCCTATATCATGCAGGTCAAACACTAACACACGTAAAATAAAAATAAGTAATTCTCTTTAAATTGAAGAAAAAGATGCTGTTGACAGTTGTGAACCTGTCACTGGCTTTAGAATCATTTACTGCTAGTTGCTGGGAACAGCTTCTGTTCTCAGTTTAGGTTAGTCTACTTAGACTGTTGGTGGGGTTTGCAAGTCTGCTGTTTGAGCACTTAGCCCCCAGCAGGTGGCACTGTTGGAGGACTGTGGGGAGCATCCCAGGCCTGTAGCATGAGGGCAGGGCCTTTGAAGGCTTTTACACTTAGCACTCACTGAATCTGATCTGTAAGCTTGGCATCCTGTCCACTGCCACATGAGGAGTCTCCACCATGTGCCGCGGTCCCCATTAACAGCACCGTGATGGCATTGTGTGACACTTTTCCTGGGTAGGAAACCTATGTCAGACCAAATTGTGGGTGAGGACTTTACACAACAGGGGTGATTCTAAAGCACTTGCATCACTAAAAGCCCACTCTCTCACGGGTGAGGACTCACATAGTCTGCATCTATCTGAATCTCCAGAGGTGGTGGAAGACTCCAAAGTAACATCGTTCCCAGACCCAACAGAGCTGACGCACATAGGACCTCACAGAGACTGTGAGATCACTCACAGGATCTGCAGGAGCTCAAGCCAGAAAAAATCCCAGCATGGAGGATGTGAAGTGGCCACAAAGCCCTACACCTAGCCAAAAGCTTTTGTGATTGATAGCTGCTTGGAGAGGAAATTAAGTTTTCTCAATGAAGTGACACTGGGTATAGCAAACACAGCCCAGAACAGGCCCCATGCCCAGTAGTTTCCAGTATAACTAGGACTCCAAGGTTTTGTTTTTGACTTATAAACAGACTGTTTTGTTTGTTTTAAGCATGAGAAAGAGCATAATGTTAAGTTGGGAAAAGTTAGGGAAGGGAGAAAATATGATAAAATGAATGAAAAATTAAAAATAATGAAAAATGAAAAGTAAAATGTATATGTTGAGGTGGGGCTGAGGGGTTGGCTCTTGCAAAAGACCTGACTTCAGTTCCCAGACGCCAAATGGTGACTCACAAATGCCTGTTATCTAGTTCCAAGCAATCTGACATCATCTTATGACCTATGTGGGTAAATCCACAAAGACACACGGAGATAAAATATCCCTACACATAAAATTAAAATAAACAAAACCTGAAATAATATGATACAACTATTGGTTTTGATAGTGCTCTTAGTCATAGGTCCTGAGTTTAGTTTGCAGAACCTACTAACAGCCATCTGTATTATGAGGCTACCATGGGCTATTAATCCCATGTTAAATAGCAAGACATACATACACACACACACACACACACACACACACACAAACACACACACATTCTCAACATATCTGTACATTTATATATTTCTTTCACTATTAGTGTGACTCCATCTCATAAGCATTGTTGCCAAACATATTTTATACAAGAAACAAAAGACCCAGAGAGACTGAATAAGTAGCTCCCAAGTCACAGAGCAACTAAGATGTTACCCATGATTAAGTCATGCCTCCTAGTCATCCTGATCATTGTGAGGTCAGGAGGCAACCTGGGCCCTCAGTGTTTAACCATATGAAGTAGGCAGTTGATACAGAAAACTGAGAAACACCCAAGATGGCACATTCACGGCTCATGTCCTAGGGTCTAGCCACTACTCAGTCTCAGCTCTATGATTTGGAAAAGGATCAGAAAGTCAAGGCAGGGGATCCCAGGTGGGCCCGACACTGGTTCTCAGACTTTATTCACTGGACGGGGTATATGAAAGAGAAATACGAATATGTGAAGAAAAAGTATGCGGACACCTGTTTGTCTGCCTCCCTAATTTCCTGCAGTGGACCAGAACAAATTTTACCTGTGATTGGAAATGGTGGCCCAGCCTGAAAAGAACAGAAAAGCTTCTCGCCAGTATCTCTGTCAATAAGCAGAAAATGAAAGTGTAAATCCACTCTTAGGAATACAGTTCGCTGAACAACAGTATTCTGCTGTGTCATGTTATGACAATGCCTGTTTCTGATGTTCATTCTCTACTCTCAGAGCCATCGAAGTCCTCCGGTCTCTCAGGCTTTCTCTAATACTATTGCAGTATGAGGTGAATTGATCTACCATGATTTCCTTTAAAGGGACCATGGAATTGATTTTTCATGTGTGTGGAAAGAGTGAGAGAGGATGAAAGCCTCACATGTATACAGGGATAGCCGGAAATCCCAAGACCACGTATTGAAAAGATGGCCAATCCCCTCCATACACTTGAGGTGCTAGCATATCACACAAGACACATTTTATTCAAAAAGCTCTGACTTTCTCATCAGTGACCTTGGAGGCTATTAGAGTGGTGGAGTATTGACTGGTATACAAGGATTAACCAGACCAGCTCAAAACAGCAGATATAATTTAATAATTGAAAACGGAGAAAGTCAACACTACTGGGGTAAATGTTCCCATGTCCAAAACCAGTCTGTGAACACAGTGAACACTGCACTAAGAGAGGCAGAGGGAGCAAGGGCAGCAGGATTCCCAGGTTTTCTTCCCTGCCCCCAGGCAGCCACACCCTAGCCAAATGTGATTGGCTGAGCTTCCCATCAAGAGAGAAACTTCCTCTAAAGTTAGTGACAGAAAAACTTAACTCAGTCTCTTATCCATTGATAACATTCTTCCTGACAGAAAAACTTAATCTCTTATCCACTGATAACATTCTTCCTGCCTGAAGGTGACGTAGATGTTTTCAAAAAGAACGAAAAGTAAGAGTCCTGGGAAGAAGGAGAAATATATAAATATAAACAATCAGAAGTGATTCAGGTTGCAGAAAAAGAATACCACAGATAACAACATCTTTTAGTGCAAATTAAGCCCATCAGAAGGCTTGAATGTCATCTTAATACCAAGTTCCCTATCTCCACTTTTTCCTTTAAAATACACACAGGGCCTGGCAAGATGGCCCAGTGCCTACAGATGCTTGTGACCATGATGATGGCCTCAATTAGACTCCATGGGTACAGTGAAGAAAGAAGTGACTCCTAAAAGTTGCCTGCTACCTCCACGTGTATATTGTGACACACATGCATAAACACATGTGCACAAAATGTAAAATATATTGAATGCTTAAAAGCAAATACTGATCCTTTAGGTATGTTTAACACATATTCATGTGGATTATCTATAGTGTATTGTAGAATAAAGAGCACTAGAAAATGGCAAATGTATTTCTATTGTTAAATATTTTACTTTTGAAACATGATTTCACCCTGAAACCCATACTGTACTAAACCTCACTATGTGTCCCCGGCTGGCCTCAAACTCATGTGAAACCGTTTGCTTCCACTTCCTGAGCCCTTGGATTACAGGTGTGAGCACCACACCTAACATGAGGATTTACTTTCTGGGGAAAGGGGACAAAAAGAAATACTGTGTAGACTATAAAATAGTAAGAACATATAAGTTATAATCACTAAAACATATCAGAAAGGCTGATGAGAAATTAGAGAATTCGAAAGCTAAAACATTAACAATAAGAATTAGAGAAACGAAATATGAGGGGGATAAGAGTGCAAATGATAAAGAGTAGAACGTAACAACAGATACATTAGCTATTAATGCATCAAACACTGCAAATAAAGGATGAATATTTTCTGAACAGTTACAAAAGCAAGAAGAGTAATACATTATCAGTAAGATAGTTTAATAAGTGTGTTTGAGAGCTGAAGGGAGGATTGCTCAGCAGTTAGCATCACTGACTGCTCTTTCAGAGGGTTCAATTCCCAGCACCCACATGGCAGCTCACAGCTGGCTGTCACTACAATTCCAGAGGAACCGGCACCCTTAAACAGGCCTGTATCATGCAGGCCAAACACTAACACACGTAAAATAAAAATAAGTAATTCTCTTTAATGTAGATGAAAAAGATGCTGGTGAAAGTGGTGAAGCTGTCACTGCCTTTAGAAACATTTACTGCTCATTTAGTAAGGGCTGGTTGCTGGGAATAGCTTCTGCCCTCAGTTCAGTTTAGTCTACTTAGATTGTTGGTGGGGTTTGCAAGTTTGCTGTTTGAGCACTTAGCCCCCAGCAGGTGGCACTGTTGGAGGAGTGTGTGGAGCATCCCAGGCCTGCAGCATGAGGGCAGGGCCTTTAAAGGCTGTTACACTTAGCACTCACTGAATGTGATCTGAAAGCTTTGCATCCTGTCCATTGCCACATGAGGAGTCTCCACCATGTGCCGGGGTCACCATTAACAGCACCGTGATGGCATTGTGTGACACTCTTCCTGGGTAGGGAACCTATGCCAGACCAAATTGTGGGTGAGGACTTTACACAACAGGGGTGATTCTAAAGCACTTGCATCAGTGATAGCCCACTCTCTCACGGGTGATGACTCATGGAGTCTGCATCTATCTGAATCTCCGGAGGTGGTGGATGACTCCAAAGTAACATCGTTCTCCAGACCCAACAGAGCTGATGCACATAGGACCTCACAGAGACTGTGAGATCACTCACAAGATCGGCAGGAGCTCAAGCCAGATAAAATCCCTGCATGGAGGAGGGAAGTGGCCACAAAGCCCTACACCTAGCCATGTAGCTATATGTGATGGATAGCTGCTTTCTTAATGGAGTGACACTGTGTACAGCAAACACACCCTAGAACAGGCCCCATGCCCAGTAGTTTCCAGTATAAATAGGACTCCATGGTTTTGTTTTTGACATATAAACAGACTGTTTTATTTGTTTTAAGCAAGAGAAAGAGCACGACGTTGTGTTAGGGAGAGTTAGGGAAGAGTGAAATATGATAAAAATAAATAAAAAAATTTAAAATACGGAAAAATTAAAAGTTAAATATCTATGTTGCGGCAAAGCTGAGGGGATGGCTCTTCCAGAGGCCCTGACGTCAGTCCCCAGACCCCAAATGATGGCTCACAAGTTCCTGTTATTCCGGTTCCAAGGGATCTGACACCATCTTATGAGCTCCGTGGGCAAATCAACAGGCACAAACGCAAGTAAAATACCCATACACATGAAATTAAAATAAACAAAACCTGAAATAATAATAAGATATACCGGTTGATCGGCATAGTGCTCTTTGCCAGAGGACCTGAGTTCAGTTTGCAGTACCTACTGACAGCCATCTGTAACTGTGAGAGGCCACTCTGGGCTATTTAGCCCATGTTTATTTAGACCATGGTACATAGCAGGCCATACATACATACATACATACATACTTACATACATACAACACATTGTCTACATAGTCTATACATTTATATATTTACTTCACCATTATAGTGATTCCATATCACAAGTATTGTTGCCATCCACAACACAATTTTGTGTGCCTCCCTACTTTCCTGCGGTGGACCAGTACAAATTCTACCTGTGCTTAGAAATGTTGGCCCAGCCTGAACAGAACAGAAAAGCTTCTCACCAGGATCTCTGTCGACATCCAGTAGTCAAGGATATGGGGGCAGCAATGAAGACAGTAAGGACCATGAGCAGAAGAGGAGAAGAGCCAGGGCTGTGAGAACAAGACACCCAGTCACTGTGAGGAGATGCTCTGATGCGTTTCCCAGCAATTGTTGTCACGTTATCCACAGTGGGCGCTATGATGCATAAAAGTGATGTCACAAAGCTCCTGAAACCAGAGCTGGAACCATGAATTCATGTGTTCCTGGAAGAGACCAAGTCTTGACCCTTCTAGCCATGGTTTTGTAGAGATAGGAACCACAGGCAGGGCCTTAGCCTTGTGCTCCTTGCTTTCTATTCTGGCACCCCTGCCGCCCGATGGACACCCCTGGCACTCAGAGAATCTGAAGGACCTGCTCTGTAGGGACCATTTCCTTTCCTTGGCCAGAGGGACTGGCAGTACACCCTGCCACTCTCCTCTCTGTTCAGTATCCCTGGGGCCCTACTCAGGCCTGACTAACCCCTCACTCTTACCTTCCAGGTTTAAGGTCTGAGGATTCTGTCTCCTCCCCAGGCTGAAGCAGTGCCTTTCCCGACCACAGCCAGAACAACTCATTCTGTGTCCATGGTCCCAGGTAGGATGAGATGCCCATTCTTGCTTAAAAGGCTTTATTGTTGGTCAGCCCTGAAACATGAGCAAAAAAGAATCTTCCAGATGCCTAGACTCACCCTGACTCGTGGACAGTTTCATCATCTTCTGTTTCCACTCAGCATGATTCTGGGAAGCCTGTGCTGGCTGTCACTGGCTGCTTTCTTCTCTGAGAGCTGCTGCAGTGCCAAAAATGAGCTGAGGAATAACCAAGATCTGAGCCAGATGTCCGGACACCAGCCTGTCTCCATTGTGCTGAAGGAAAGAGACTAAAAAGACCTAGGATTTGAGTATGATGGCAGTTGACAGTGAAGCTATTAGGCATAAGGTGAGCTCTGGGAGGACCAACAGACCACAAAGACAGGCCATAGAAGAATGGGTACGCAGCCAAAGGTCCTGAAGTGGTATAAAGATAATTTGGTGGCCTACCTGGGGTCAAGAGAGAAGGCGAATGGCAATGGGAGACTCAGGATGGAGCCACTGCAGGACCTTCCAAACAGAATGTGACCAACAATGGGGGACAGTGGTCCATATGAGCTGAATCAGATTAAAACAGCCTCAAGACTTCCTCTGCAGGGTGGCATGCAGAGTGCTCTAAACCTTTCCCCTAGTAAATGTTCAACTTTGCTTTGCCCTTTCTTTCTTTCTTTCTTTCTTTCTTTCTTTCTTTCTTTCTTTCTTTCTCTCTCTCTCTCTGTCTTTCTTTCTTCTTTCTTTTGTTCTTTCTTTCTTTCTTCCTTCCTTCCTTTCTGTTTCTTTCCTTCCTCCCTCCGTCCCCCTCCCTCCCTCCTTTCCTTCCTTCCTTCCTTCCTTCCTTTCTTCCTTCCTTCCTTCCTTCCTTCCTTCCTTCCTTCCTTCCTTCCGTCTTATTATTCTGAGTTTCTCTGTGTAGCATCGGCTGTACTGGAACATTCTCTGTAAACCAGACTGGCCAAGAACTCAGAGATTCATGGGCCTCTGCCTTCAGAGTGCTAGGATTTATGGCATGCACCACCATAACTGACAAAATTCATTTGTTTCTTAACCTCTTTACATATTCTTGCATCTTATACACCTACTTACCTATAACAGATTGAATTCTAGGTAAGCTGGGCTTCTGAGAAAAGCACACACTTTTTCTACGAGTATCCATTCTTGGGCGAGCACAAAGGAGAGATGGACAGTGAGAAGAGAAATTTAGGCCCTGTGCCCACTAGAATCTAGGTTGCTGCATCTTGACTTGGCCAGGTTTCTTTGCCTCCTTGATTGCTCTGCTTACAGTCTTTAGTACTTGACCAACTACTGCATCCTACCAGAATTCTTCCCTTTTGAAAACAAGAAGGATCACATGAAAAATGAATGAAAGTAAGACAGACAGGAAGAATGAAGGACGGGAGAGAGAAAGGAAGGAAGAGACTGCTAGTAAGGTCAAGACCAGAGAAAAACAGAGATCCTCTCCACTTAATAAGAAAAACCAGTGGGGTAACTGGAAGTAGGAGTCAGGAGGCCGGAACTAGATAGGGTAATATCACCTGATTTCTTAGCACTGATATCTGGACCTCCTTTCAGATAAATCAAATTAGCCTTTGGGCATAAGGTCCAAAATTCACTCACTCTCTCTCCCACCCTTTGTGTGTGTGAGTGTGTGGGAATGTTGTGAGGTAGTATTGGTGTGTGTGGTATATAAACTCCTAGTATGATTTCGTGAGGTATCCAGGGAGGAGAACCTCCACACCAGATGATCAAATGTAGGGGTGTGTGAGTGTGTGTGTGTGTGTGTGTGTGTGTGTGTGTGTGTGTGCGTGTGCGAACGCACACAGGTGTCTGTACACAATTTTGGTGGATGCCAAAGAACAGCCTGGGTGTGTTTTCTCAGGTCTGTCCACTTTTTTTCTGAGACAGAGTCTTTCATTGGCCTGAATCTCACAAAATAGGGTAGCTGTCTGACCGGTAAACCCCAGGAACAATACGTCTCCACAGTTTTGTGCTGGGATTCCACAACTAGAGTTTTATGTAGGTTCTGGGGATTGCAAAGCAAGCACCTTGTTAACTGAGCCATCCCCTCAAATCCTAGGATGAAGTTTTTAATTGGGGAACAAGATAATCAGTTAGAAATGTGATTTTTAAAAAGTGGCTGTACTTTTTAAAAAAGGAGGGGGTGTATTCTGAAAACAGTTACTTAGATTCTGAGTGCTAAGTGTTTCGCAAATCAGGTAGAGCTCCAACAGACCAAGGTATTATTCCACCAAAACCCAACTTGGTGGGCAAAAGAGTTTAAAACTCACAGCTAACGGATGAGGGATTACTTACAGGAGCAAAGCAGCAACTGACTGCTGTGTGGAAGAAGGATTCCTTTTCTGTAGCTGGATAGATGAAAGTGCTTGCCATGTCAGTGGACCGTCCAAACTCTTGGTACTCTAGCGTCTCCAGAGGCGAGGAAACCACATGTAACTGGGACAGAATCACACAGCTGTAAAGGTGATGCCTCAAAGAGAGGCTGGAATCACAGGTGAAAGTTTTATAACACCTGCCCCAATCCCAACACCCTTGTTATAAAAAACTTCAGCAGGCAGGTGGTGGTAGGGTGTGTAACAAGGATGGTGAGTGAGCCATGGACAGCAAGCCAGTAAGCAGCATTCCCGCCATGGCCAATGTATACTGCATATTTGTGTTTAAATGTATAAAGCTTGCCTGAAGATCAGCGGGCAAAGCAGCCACACTCGTCAGCTATACAGGACAGCATGGTGGTAGTACATGGCTTTAATCCCAGGACTCAGGAGACAGAGGCAGGCAAAACTCTGTGAGTTCAAGGCTACCCTGGGCTGTACAAGATTGATCCAAAAACAGGTCCAGGTGGTGGTGGTTCACACCTTTAATCTCAGCGTTTGGGAGTCACACCCTTTTAATCCCAGCACTAGGGAGGTGCAGACAGGAGCAATAATCTGAGTAGAAGGAGAAATATAAAGGAGAAGAGACTGGAACTCAGGAGTGTGGAGTCTTAGGATTTGTGGAGATAGGATCTCACCCTTTTGGTCTGAAGCCTTGGTGTAGGGTAAAAGGTCTCTCTAGCGGTTGGCAGCTTTGCTTTTCTGATCTTCAGATAAGACCCTAATACCTGTTTCTGGGTTTGTATTATTCTGCTACACCTCTGCTTTGACTCCTGCTTCAGATCCCTTTCTTGAGTTCCTGTCATGATGGACTAAAGCTGTAAACTTAAAAGAACCCTTTCAACTTGCTTTTGAACACAGTGATTACAATTTAAAACTTAAACAGCATATTCCCAAGAGTGGGATAAACCAGACACCTTAAACCTCACATTTGAGCCATCCATAATATTCAGAGTAACACAAACCCTGCATTCACAGCCCCTAACCAACATAAGGCCACTTGCTTTTAAAATTTTTTAAATTTTAGAAATTTATATTTTATGGAGAAGTTGAAAAAATAGGACAGAATATTCCCACACACCCTCACACAGGCCTATATCATGCAAGCCAAAAATTCACGCATGTAAAAAAAATAAGTAATTCTCTTTAAAGTAGAAGAAAAAGATGCTGGCGACAGTGGTGATGCTGTCACAGCCTTTAGAATCATTTACTGCTCATTTAGTCAGGGCTGGTTGCTGGGAATAGCTGCTGCCCTCAGTTCAGTTTAGTCTACTTAAATTGTTGGTTGGGTTTGCAAGTTTGCTGTTTGAGCACTTAGCCCCCAGCAGGTGGCACTGTTGGAGGACTGTGTGGAGCATCCCAGGCATGTAGCATGAGGGCAGGGCCTTTAAGGCTGTTACACTTAGCACTCACTGAATCTGATCTGTAAGCTTGGCATCCTGTCTATAGCCACATGAGGAGTCTCCACCATGTGCCACAGTCACCATTAACAGCACCATCGTGGCATTGTGTGACATTATTACTGGGTAGGGAACCCATGCCAGATCAATTTGTGAATGAAGAGTTTACACAAACAGGGGTGATTCTTTTTTTTTTAATTTGTTTATTTATTAAAGATTTCTGTCTCTTCCCCGCCACTGCCTCCCATTTCCCTCCCCCTCCCCAATTAAGTCCCCCCACTCCTCAGCCCAAAAAGCAATCAGGGTTCCCTGTCCTGTGGGAAGTCAAAGGAACCCCCACCTCCATCCAGGTCTAGTAAGTTGAGCATCCAAACTGCCTAGGCTCCCACAAAGCCAGTGCGTGCAGTAGGATCAGAAACCCATTGCCATTGTTCTTGAGTTCTCAGTATTCCTCATTGTCTGCTATGTTCAGAGAGTCCGGTTTTGTCCCAGGCCTTACCAGGCCCAGGCCAGCTGGCCTTGGTGAGTTCCCAGTAGAACATCCCCATTGTCTCAGTGTGTGGGTGTACAAACAGGGGTGATTCTAAAGCACTTGCATCACTAAAAGCCCACTCGGTCATGGGTGATGACTCACGAAGTCTACATCTATCTGAATCTCCGGAGGTAGTGGATGACTCCAAAGGAACATCGTTCTCCAGACCCAACAGAGCTGATGCACATAGGACCTCACAGAGACTGTGAGATCACTCACAGGATCTGCAGGAGCTCAAGCCAGATAAAATTCCAGCCTGGAGGAGGGGAAGTGGCCACAAAGCCCTACACCTAGCAAGTAGCTGTTTGTGATGGATAGCTGCTTTCTCACTTTAGTGACACTGGGTATGGCAAAGAAACCCGAGAACAGGCCCCATGCACAGTAGTTTCCAGTATAAATAGGACTCCATGGTTTTGTTGTTGACTTATAAAAGGACTGTTTTGTTTGTTTTAAGCAAGAGAAGCAGTATAATGTTAAGTTGGGAGGAGTGGGGAAGGGGGAAATATGTTAAAAAATGTAAAATTTAAAAATAAGGAAAAATTAAAAGAAAAATATATATGATGAGGAGGCGCTGAGGAGATGGCTCTTGCAGAGGACCTGACTTCAGTCCCAAGACCCCAATTGGTGGCTCACAACTGCATGTTATTCCAGTTCCATGGGATATGACAGCATCTTATGGTCTCAGTGGGCAAATCCACAGACACCCACGCAGGGAAAATATCCATACGCATAAAATTAAAATAAACAAGACCTGAAATAATAATAATAAGATATATCTTTTGATCTGGATAGCACTCTTAGCCAGAGGACCTGAGATCAGTTTGCAGAAACTACTAACAGCCATCTGTGACTGTGAGGCCACCCTGGGCTACTTAAACCATGTTACATAGCAAGACACACACACACACACACACACACACACACACACATGTTCTCCACATACATTTACTTCACCATTAGAGTGACTAGATATCATAAGTATTGTTGCCATTTACATTGTACACAAGAAGCGAAATGCCCAGAGAGGCTAAATAAGTAGCTCCCAAGTCACAGAGCAACTAAGATGTTACCCATGATTTAGTCATGCCTCCTAGTCATCCTGATCATTGTGAGGTCAGGATGCAACATGGGCCAACACTATATCACCATATGAAGGAGGCAGTAGATACAGGAGACTGAGAAACACCCAAAATGGCACATTCATGGCTCATTTCCTAGACTCTGGCAACTACTCAATCTCAGGTCTATGATTTGGAAAAGGATCAGAATATCAAGGCAGGGGATGCCAGGTGGGCCAGTTTTGGTTCTCAGACTTTATTCACTGGAAGGGGTATATGAAAGAGAGATATGAGTGTGTGAGGGGAAAGTACAAGGACACTTGTTTGTCTGCCTCCCTAATTTCCTGCGGTGGACCAGAACAAAATCTACCCGCTGTTGGAAATGTTGACCCAGCCTGAAAGGAACAGAAAAACTTCTCACCAGTATCTCTGTTGACATCTAGTGGTTGTAGATGTGAACGACACCTCACACAAAATGTTCCTGTGGGGCCCAGCAGTGAAGACAGTAAGGACCATGAGCAGAAGGGGAGAAGAGGCAGGGCTGTGAGAACAAGACAGAGCCAGGTCTGTGAGAACAAGACACAGCCAGTCACTGTGAGGAGCTTCTCTGAAGCGATTCCTGGCAACGGTTGTCATGTTATCCACAGTGGGCGCTATGTTACAGAAAACTGATGTCACAAAGCTCCTGAAACTAGAGCTGGATCCATGAATTCATGTGTTCCAGGTAGAGACCAAGTCTCCACCCATCTAGCCTTGGTCTTGTGAAGATAGGAAACACAGAAAGGGCCTTAGCCCTGTGCTTCCTGCTTTCTATGCTGGAGGGCTTCAGGGCTCGAGATGGGCACCCCTGGGAGTCAGAGAATCTTACAGGACCTGCTCTGTAGGGACCATCTCCTTTCCTTGGCCAGCAGGAACTGGTAGTACAACCTGCTGCTCTCCCCTCTGTTCAGCATCCCTGGGGCCTTTCTCAGGCCTGACTAACCCCTCATTCTTACATTCCAGGATTGTGGTCTGAGGATTCTGCCTCCTCCCCAGGCTGAAGCCGTCCATCTACTACTGCAGTCGGCTTCAGTGCCTTTCCCGACCACGGCTAGAACAACTCGTTCTGTCCCAATGGTCCTAGGTGGCTGAGGTGCCCACTCTTGCTTAAAATGCTTTTGTTGGTCAGGCCTGTAACATGAGCAAGAAAGTAACTTCCAGATGGCTAGACTCACCCTGACAGTTTCATCATCTTCTTTTTCCACACAGCATGATTCTGGGAAGCCTGTGCTGGCTGTTTCTGGCTGCTTTCTTCTCTGAGAGCTGCTGCTCTGCCCCAAATGAGCTGAGGAATAACCAAGATCTGAGCCAGATGTCTGGACACCAGCCTCTCTCCATTGTGCTGAAGGAAAAACACAAAAAAACCTAGGATTTGAGTATGAAGGCAGTTGCCACTGAAGCTATTAGGCATAACGTGAGCTCTGGGAGGACCAACAGACCACAAAAGACAGGCCATAGAACAATGGTTAGGCAGCCTAGCATCCTAAGTGACATAAAGTTAATGTGTTGGCCTACCTGGGGTCAAGAGAGTAGGAGAATGGCAGTGGGAGTCTAGGGATGGCCCAGCTCAGGTCCTTCCAAACAGGATGTGACCAACAATGGCTGTGGTGGTCCATAATAGCTGGATCAGATTAAAATAGTCTGAAGACTTCCTCTGCAGGGTGGCATGCAGAGTGTTCTAACCCTTTCCCCTAGTAAACTTTCAACTCAGCTTTGTTCTCTCTCTCTATCTCTCTCTCTCTCTGTCTCTCTATGCCTCTCTCTACCTTCCTTCCTTTCTTCATTTTTTTAATTTCTACCTTCCTTTTTTGTTTCTGAGTTTCTCTGTGTAGCCCTAAATATCCTGGAACATTCTCTATAAACCAGACTGGCCAAGAACTCAGAGATTCATGTGTCTCTGCCTTCAGAGTGCTAGGATTAATGGCATGTACCACCATAACTGACAAACTTCAGCTGTTTCTTAAACTTCTTTACATATTCTTGCATCTTATAAACCTACTTACTTATAAAAGATTGAATTTTAAGTAAGCTGGACTTCTCAGAAAAGCACAATGTTTTTCTAGAAGTATCCATCCTAGGGGGCGCACAACGGAGAGAAGTAAAGTAACAAGAGACTTTTAGGTCATGTGCACAATAGAATCTAGGATGCTGCATCTCAACTTGGCCAGTTTGCTTTGTCTCCTTGATTCCTGTGCTTACACTCTTGAGTACTTGACCAACTACTGCATCCTATCAGAATTCTTCTCTTTTGAGAACAAGAAGGATCAAATAAACAAATGAATGAAAGAAAGACACAGAAAGATGAATGAAGAAAGAGAGAAAGGAGGGAAGAGACTGCTGGTAAGGTCAAGAGGAGAGAAAAAGAGAGATCCTCTCCACTTAGTAAGAAAACCCGCAAGGAAACTGGAAGTAGGAGTCAGGAGGCCGAAATTAGGTTGAGCAGTGTCACCTGATTTCTTAGCACTGATACCTAAACCTCCTTTCTGGCTAATCAAATTAGACCTTGGGCATAAGGTACATAATTCATTCTCTCTCTCTCTCTCTCTCTCTCTCTCTCTCTCTCTCTCTCTCTCCCTTTCCCTCTCCTTCCCTCCCTCCCTCCCTCTCCCTCTCCCTCCCTCTCCGTTCCTCTCTCTATACCTCTCTCCCTTCCTCCCTCCCGCTCTCTCACTCTCTCCATCCTCTGCGTGTTGGGGGGAGGTTGTTGTGAGGTTGTAGTGATGTGTGGGATATGTAAGCTCCTAGTATGATTTCACAGCGTATCCAGGGAAAAGAATAACCACACCGGGTGATCAAATATAGGTGTGTGTGTGGCAGTGGTGTGCGTGGGTGGGTGTGGGTTTCTGTGCACACTTTTGGTAGATGCCTAAGGACATCTATGGGTGTGTTTTCGCATGCGCTGTCCACTTTTTTTCTGAGACAGGGTCTTTATTGGCCTGAAGCTGACAAAATGGGGTAAGTGGTCTGACTGGTAAACCCAAGGAACATTACGACTGCACAGTTTTGTGCTGGATTTTAAGTACACACTACCAGAACTGGAGTTTTTACTTAGATTCTGGGGGTGGAATTTATGTCCTCGTGCTTGCAAAGAGAACACCTTGCTAACTGAGTTATCCTTCAGATGCTAGGATGAAGTTTAATTTGGGATACAAGACAATCAGACATGTAGTTTTTAAAAAAGTGGATGTACTAAAAAGAAAGTGGCTATATTCTAAAAACTTTAACTTAGACCCTGAGAGTTAAGTGTTTCCCAAATCAGCTAGGCCTCCAACAGACCAAGGTATTATTCCACCAAAACCCAAATTAGTGAGCCAAAGAGTTTAAAACTTACAGCTAACGGAAGAGGGATTACTTACAGGTGCAGAGCAGCGACTGACTGTGGCGTGGAAGAAGGATTCCTTCTCCGTAGCTGGATAGATGGAAGTGCCTGCCCTGTAAAACGACCTTCTACACTCTCGGTACTCTAGAGTCTCCAGAGGCTACAGAACCACATGTAACTGGGACAGAATCTCACACAGCTGAAAAGGAGATGCTTCAAGGAGAGGCTGGAATCTCAGGTGAGAGTCTAATGGCACTGGCCCCAAGCCTTTTATAAAGAAACTTCAGGAGGCAGGTGGTGGTAGGGTGTATAAAGGGAAGCTGAGTAAGCCATGGAAAGCAAGGCAGTAAGCAGCATTCCCGCCATGACCTCTGTATACTGGTATATTTGTGTTTAAATGAATAAAGCTTGCCTGAAGATCAGCGGGCAAAGCAGCCACACTCGTCGTCTATAAGGGACAGGGCGAGGGGTGTGGTGGCACACACCTATAATCCTAGAACTGGAAGACAGAGGCAGGCAAATTTCTGTGAGTTCCAGGCTATCCTGGAATATACAAGATTAGTACAGAAACATACAGGTGGTGTTGGTTTACACCTTTAATCTCAGTGTTTGGGAGTCACACACTTTTAATCCCAGCAAGAGGGAGTTGGAGACAGGAGCAATATTCTGAGCAGAGAGAGGAATATAAAGGAGAAGAGACAGGCACTCACTGGAGTGTGGAGTCTTAGGATTCGTGGAGTCAGGACCCCACCCTTTGAGTCTGAACACTTGGTAGGGTAAGAGGTCTCTCTAGTGGTTTGCTGCTTTGCTTTTCTGATCTTCAGCTTGGACCCCAATACTTATCTCTGGGTTTGTATTATTCTGCTACACCTCTGCTTTGATTCCTGCTTCGAGATTCCTTCCTTCAGTTCCTTTCACAAAGGACTACATCTGTAAACTTAAATAAATCTTTTCAACTTGACTTTGAACACAGTGATTACAATTTAAAACTAAGACAGCATATTCCCTAGTGGGGGATAAACCAGACACCTTAAACCTCACATTTGAGCCATCCATAATCTTCAGTGTGTCACATACCCTGCATTCAGAGCCTCTAACCACCATAAGGCCACGTCCTTTTAAGAAAATTTTTTTTTTTAATTTTAGAGATTTTATTTTATGGAAAAGTTGCAAAATAAAGACAGAATATTCACAAATGCCATGCAGCTGTTTGATTCTTTTGTTACTACTTTGAGTAGATGTGTCAAAACTGAGCCAATCAAGGCATTCCTAATTACTGAATCCATGGTTTATTGAGATTTCCTTACCTTTTACCATTACTCTTTACCATTGTCCATTACAAAATCCCGCGAGGAGCCTAATTCATACAACAGTGGTTCACATGGCTTTCCTGTCAGACCATGTCTCGTGTGTGTGTGTGTGTGGTTTGTGCTGAGGAATCATTTCTTAGATTTCCAGGGTAAAATGAAACGTTAGTGTGTTGCATCCTTCCCTCCTGTCTTTATCTCAATGGAGTCACATTTGGGAAGAGCATGTGCACACTACACCTTGATGAGGCTTCCATAAGAAGTTCTTCTCTGAAGTAGATCACCTCCGTCAAGGTTGCAGAAAATATCATTTTCTTCATGTTGTATATTGTTTATTTTATAAAAGCTCCCTCCAGAAATGGAAGCCTCACAGACATGGTGGCTGTCCTAGTTATTTGTCGACTTACCAAAGTGTCTACTGAGAGGGAATCCTCTAATGAGAAACTGCTTACATCAGATTAGGAGGTTGGTCTTTGGGCACATCTGTGTGGTTTCCTTGATTATTAACTCACATAAGAGGTCCCGAAGGCTGTAGGCAATACCATTCCTAGGTCAGAGGCTCTGGGTTAGAAAAAATCACAGCGAAGCATGAGCATATGAGTAAGCCAGAGAAGGGACAAAGAAACAGGGCTCTTCCTTCCAGGCTTCCCTCCTCCAGGTTCGTGCCTTGAGTTCCTTCCCTCATTTCCCCAGTGATGAACAGTGACTTGGAAGCCTGTGCAAATAAACCCTTTCTTCTCTAAGCTGATTTTTTGTTGGAGTGTTTTATAACAGCACCAGAAACTCCTACTGTGGCCCACCCTGTTGGCAGGCACGGACAAGGGAAGGCACATTCTGGACTAGTCTGGGCTACATAATGAAACACTGAATCAAAAACTAAAACCAAAACCATAGTGATAACCACAAAATGAAAGTGTAAATCCACTCTTAGGAATACAGGTCATTGAACAACAGTATTCTGCTGTGTCATGGTAGGCCAATGCCTGTCTCTAATGTTCATTCTCTCCTCTCAGAGCCACCAAAGTCCTCCCGCCTCTTGGGCTTTCTAATACTACTGCAGGTATAAGGTGAATTGATCTACCATGACTTCCTTTAAAGGGACGATGGAATTGATTTTTCGTGTGAGTGGAAAGAGTGAGGGAAAAAGCCTCATTTGTATACATGGCTAGCTGGAAATCCCAAGAGCACGTATTGAAAAGATGGCCACTCCCCTCCATCCACTTGAGGTGCTAGCACATCAAGTATGATGTGTTTTATTCAAAAAGCTGTGACTTTCTCATCAGTGACCTTGGACCCTAGAAGGGAGAGGGCGTATTTTACCAATAAGCTAGAATTAAGCAGACCAGCTGAAAAAAACTGATATAATTTAATAATTGAAAAGGAGAAACTCACACGACCAGGTAAAGTTTCACACGTCCAAAACCGGTCTGGCTAATGCAGCAAGAAGAGTGCAAAAGAGAGCAAGGGCAGCTGGATTCCCAGGTTTTCTTCCCTGGCTGCAGGCAGCCACAACCAGCCAAAAGTGATTGGCCAAGATTCCCTATCAAGAGAGCAACTTCCTCTAAAAGGTGGTGACAGAAAAAGTTAACTCAGTCTTTTATCCATTGATAACATTCTCCATGCCTGAAGGTGACATAGATGTTTTCAGAAATAAAGAAAAGTAAGAGTCCTTGGAACAAGAGAAATACACAAATATAAACAATCAGAAATTCTTCAGGTTGAAGAAAAAGACCAGAAACCACAATATCCTTTGTTGCAAATAAAGACGATAGAACGCATGAATATCATCTTAATACCAAGTTCCCTATTTCCACGTTTTTCTTTATAATACACACAGTGCCTGGCAAGATGGCCCTGTGCCTACAGATGCTTGCGTCAAGCACAATGGCCTGAGTTTGCCTTCCTGGGTACAGTGAAAAGAAAGAAGTGACTCCTACAAGTAGCCTGCTAACTCCACGTGTATATTGTGACACAAATGCATAAATACATGTGAACAAAATGTAAAATATATGTGAATTCTAAAAAGCAAATAATGATATTTTAGGTATGTTTAACATATATGCACATGAACTAACCGCAGTGTATTGTAGAATAAAGAGCACTAGATAATGGCAAATGTATTACTATTGTTAAATATTTTACTTTTAAAATATGATTTCACCCTGAAACCCATACTTTACTGAACCTCACCATGTGTCCCCGGCTGGCCTCAAACTCATGTCAAACCCTTTGCTTCCACTTCCTGAGCCCTGGGATTACAGGTGTGAGGCACCACACCTAACATCAGGATTTAATTTCTGGGGAAAGGCGACAAAGAGCAATACTCTGTAGACTATAAAATAGTAAGGACATATAATTTATAATCACTAAAACATATCAGAAAGGCTAATGAGAAATGAAAATGCTCTAAAGCTAAAATATAAAAATAAGAATTAGAGAAACAAAATATGAGGGGGATACGATTGCAAATGATAAAGAATAAAACATAATAACAGATACATTAGCTCTTAATGCATCAAACACTACAAATAAAGGATAAATATTTTCTGAACAGTTACAAAAGAAAGAACAGTAATACCTTATCAGTAAGATAGATAGATTAAGAAGTGTGTTTGAGTGCTGGGAAGATGGCTCAGCAGTCAGCATCACTGACTGCTCTTTTAGAGGATCCGGGTTCAATTCCTAGCACCTACATGGCAGCTCACAGCTGGCTGTCACTAAAATTCCAGGGGACCTGGCACGCATACACAGGCCTATATCATGCAGGCCAAACACTCACGCACGTAAAATAAAAATAAGCAATTCTCTTTAAAGTAGAAGAAAAAGATGCTGTCGACAGTTGTGAACCTGTCACTGCCTTTAGAATCATTTACTGCTAGTTGCTGGGAACAGTTTCTGTTCTCAGTTTAGGTTAGTCTACTTAGATTGTTGGTGGGGTTTGCAAGTCTGCTGTTTGAGCACTTAGCCCCCAGCAGGTGGCACTGTTGGAGGAGTGTGTGGAGCATCCCAGGCCTGTAGCATGAAGGCAGGGCCTTTGAAGGCTTTTACACTTAGCACTCACTGAATCTGATCTGTAAGCTTTGCATCCTGTCCATTGCCACATGAGGAGTCTCCACCATGTGCCGCGGTCCCCATTAACAGCACCGTGATGGAATTGTGTGACAATTTTTCTGGGTAGGGAACCCATGTCAGACCAAATTGTGGGTAAGGAGTTTATAGAAACAGGGGTGATTCTAAAGCAACTCTCTCGGTTGACGACCCACGGATGCTGCATCTAACTCAATCTCCGGAGGTGGTGGATGACTACAGAGCAGCATCAATCTCCAGACCAAACAGACCTGATGCACATAGGACCTCACAGAGACTGTGAGATCACTCACGAGATCTGCAGGAGCTCAAGCCAGATAAAATCCCAGCATTGAGGAGGGGAAGTGGCCACAAAGCCCTACTGCTAGCCAAGTAGCTATTTGTGATTGATAGCTGCTTGGAGAATGAAAACAATTTTCTCAATGAAGTGACAATAGGTATAGCAAACACACCCCAGAACAGGCCCCATGCCCAGTAGTTTCCAGTATAAATAGGACTCCATGGTTTTGTCTTTGACTTATAAACAGACAATTTTGTTTGTTTTAAGCATGAGAAAGAGCATAATGTTAAATTTGGAAAAGTTACCGAAGGGAGAAAATATGATAAAAATGAATGAAAAATTTAAAAATAAAGAAAAATGAAAATTAAAATATATATGTTGAGGTGGGGTTGAGGGGATGGCTCTTGCAAAAGACCTGACTTCAGTTCTCAGATCCCAAATGGTGACTCACAATGGCCTGTTATCTAGTTCCAAGCAAACTGACACCATCTTATGATGTATGTGGGCAAATCCACAAAAACACGCAGAGATAAAATACCCAAACACATAAAATTAAAATAAACAAAACCTGAAATATATGATACAACTATTGATTTCGATAGTGCTCTCAGTCATAGGAACTGAGTTCAGTTTGCAGTAACTACTAACAGCCATCTGTAATGTGAGGCCACCCTTGGCTATTTAGTTCATGTTTTTTTAGCCCATGTTACATAGCAAGACATACATACACAATCACACACACACACGTTCTCCACATATCTGTACATTTATATATTTACTCCACTATTAGTGTGACTCCATATCATAAGCATTGTTGCCATCCTCATTGTACACAAGAAACGAAAGGCCCAGAGAGGCTGAATAAGTAGCTTCCAAGTCACAGAGCAACTAAGATGTTACCCATGATTTAGTCATGCCTCCTAGTCATCCTGATCATTGCGAGGTCAGGAGGCAACATGGGCCATCACTATGTAACCATATGAAGGAGGCAGTAGATACAGGAGACTGAGAAACACCCCAAGACGGGACATTCATGGGTCATGTCCTAGGGTCTGGCAAGTACTTACTCTCCTCTCTATGATTTGGAAAAGGATCAGAAAGTCAAGACAGGGGATCCCAGGTGGGCCAGATATTGGTTCTCAGACTTTATTCACTGGAAGTGGTATATGAAAGAGAGATATGAGTGTGTGAGGAGAGAGTATGCAGACACTTGTTTGTCTGTCTCCCTAATTTCCTGCGGTGGAGCAGAACAAAAATCTACCTGTGACTGGAAATGTTCCCTAGCCTGAAGAGAACAGAATGTCTTCTCGCCAGTATTTCTCTCAACATCTAGTAGTCAAGGATGTGAATTACACTTCACACAAAATCTTCCTGTGGGGCCCAGCAGTGAGGACAGGAAGGACCTTGAACAGAAGGGGAGAAGAGCCAGGGCTGTGAGAACAAGACATCCAGTCACTGTGAGGAGCTGCTCTGATACGTTTCTTGGCAAACATTGTCACGTTACCCACATTGGGCACATGATGCATGTAACTGATGTCACAAAGCTCCTGAAAGCACAGCTGCAACCATGAATTCATATGTTCTGAGTAAAGACTAAGTCTTCAGCCATCTAGACTTGTTCTTGTGGAGATAGGAACCACAGGCAGGGCCTTAGCCTTGTGCTCCTTGCTTTCTATTCTTGAGGGCTTCCTGGAGCTAGATGGACACCCTGGTAGTCACAGAATCTTAGAGGACCTGCTCTGTAGGGATCATCTCCTTTGCTTAGCCAGAAGGGACTGGCGGTACAGCCTGCGGCTCTCCCCTCTGCTCATTGTCCCTGTGTTCTTTCTCAGGCCTGACAAACCCCTCATTCTTACCTTCCAGGTTTAAGATCTGAGGATTCTGCCTCCTCCCCAGGCTGAAGCCGTCCATCTACTACTGCAGGTGGCTTCAGTTCCCTTCCCGACGAAGGCCAGAACAACTCATTCTGTGTCCATGGTCCCATGTAGGCTGAGTTGCCCATTCTTGCTTAAAAGGCTTTATCGTCGGTAAGGCCTGAAACATGAGCAAGAAAGAAACTTCCAGATGGCTAGTCTCACCCTGACTGGTGTACACCTTCATCATCTTCTCTTTCCACTCAGCATGATTCTGGAAAGCCTGTGCTGGCTGTTTCTGGCTGCTTTCTTCTCTGAGAGCTGCTGCACTGCCCCAAGTGAGCTGAGGAATAACCAAGGTCTGAGCCAGATGTCCGGACACCAGACTGTCTCCATTCTGCTGAAGGAAAAACACTAAAAAGACCTTGGATTTGGAGTATGATGGCAGTTGAGAGTGAAGCTATTAGGCATAAGGTGATCTCTTGGCAGGACAAACAGACCACAAAAGAAAGGCCATAGAACAATGGGTAGGCAGCCTAAGGTCCTGATGTGCCATTAAGACAATGATGGTGGCCTACCTGGGGTCAAGAGAGAAGGAGAATAGCAGTGGGAGACTCTGGAAGGGCCAGCTCAGGACCTTCCAAACAAGATGTGACCAACAATGAGGGATGGTGGTCCTTATTATCTGGATCAGATAAAAACAGCCTCAAGACTTCCTCTGCAGGGTGGAATGCACAGTGCTCTAACCCTTTCCCCAGTAAACTTTCAACTTAGGTTTGTCCTTTCTTTCTTTCTTCCTTCCTTCCTTCCTTCCTTTCTTTCTTTCTTTCTTTCTTTCTTTCTTTCTTTCTTTCTTTCTTTCTTTCTGTCTCTTTCTATCTATCTTTCTTTCTTCCTTTCTTTATTTCTCTCTCTTTCTTTCTTTCTTGCTTGCTTGCTTTTTTCCTTCCTTTCTTTTTTCTGTCCTTCCTGCCACATCAACTCCAGTGTCGTCGGTGTGACATGACATCTGTCATTATCCTGGACTAGAGCTACATGTCCTATAGGACGAGGCTTCCTGGAGGTCAATGGCAGACCCTCGGTATAGACTGGCCTTGAGGCATAGACGGAATTCTCGATTAGATGGCTATGCAAGATATGGGCTTTGCACAATCTCTTATATAATAATGATATTCATTATATCTACAAGACAAGGAATATCTCTTCAGTAACAACTCTGGGATAGGGAAGCAGTATATGGAGATGTATAAGAATACAGCAGAACCTGTGTCATACACAGGGTGTATGATGACCTAGGGAATAGATGGGTTCATGTTGATAGACAAAGACTGTTATGTTATACTTTAAACTTTATGGATAGGCTTCCTAGATCCCAACCCCCATAGTGTCTGCTGCATAAGGAGGTACTAAAAAGTATATTTCAACAGGTGCAGAGAAATGATTAGGTATATTTGGTCACTAGATGAAATAAATGGTTAGGAAGTGGAAGGGCCATGATAGCGATAATGAGACAGAAACTTTCTATTCATAAGAGGAAACCACTTGCCTAAGGTTTACATTCCCAAAAAAAGTTTTCCTCTTCTAAGTACGCTTTATGTCTAACACCTGTTCCTGATAGTACAATTTTCTTAAATATCGCTGATGTGACTAAAAGAAGCATTCATACTGTGCCACCCAATGATACATGATCTTCTGATTTGTCCGTTGTTTGAGTACTATATAATGAAAACATGAATTCATTAAAATTGCAGCAGATTCCAACCACTCTCTTGTGTGTTGTGTCTGTCTGTCACTCGCCTAACTTGTGCCTTCCTGTTATCAAGACACTGCTTCTCCCACGGTCTGAGTGGCTCCACTGGGCCGGTCCATGGCACCTTCCTTCCTTCTTTCCTTCTTTCCTTCTTTCCATCTTTCCTTCCTTCCTTCCTTCCTTCCTTCCTTCCTTCCTTCCTTCTTCCTTCCTTTTTGTTTATCTGAGTTTCTCAGTGTAGCCATGGCTGTCCTGGAACTTTCTCTATAAACCAGACTGTCCACAAACTCAGAGATTCATTTGCCTCTGCCTCCAGAGTACTGGGATTAAAGGCATGCAGCACCATACCTGAAAAACTTCAGCTGTTTCTTAAACTGCTTTATATATTCTTGCATCTTATACACTTACTTACTTATAACAGAATGAATTCTACATAAGCTGGGCTTCTAAGAAAAGCACACACTTTTCGGAGAAGTATTCATTCTTGGGGGAGGACAAAGGAGAGATGGACAGTGAGAAGAGAAATTTAGGTCCTGTGCCCACTAGAGTCTAGGTTGCTGCATCTCAACTTGGCCAGGTTGCTTTGCCTCCTTGATTGCTCTGCTTACAGTCTTGAGTACTTGTCCAACTACTGCATCCTATCAGAATTCTTCTCTTTTGAAAACAAGAAGGATCAAATGAACAAATGAATGAAAGAGAGACAGAAATAAGAAAGGAAAGAAGAGAGAAAGGAAGAGACTGCTGGTAAGGTCAAGACCAGAGAAAAACAGAGATCCTCTCCACTTAATAAGAAAAACCAGTGAGGTAACTGGAAGTAGGATTCAGGTGGCCGAAATTAGGTTGGGTAGTATCACCCAAAGGTTGGCAAAGCAGCCAACCCCTAGAGAGACCTTTTACCTCCACCAAGTGTTCATACTCAAAGGGCGAAGTCCTGTCACCCTGAATCCTCAGACTCCACACTCCAGTGAGTGCCTGTTTCTTCTCATTTATATTCCTCACTCTGCTCAGAATATTACTCCTGTCTCCAACTCAAAGTGATGGGATTAAAAGTGTGTGATCCCAAACACTGAGATTAAAGGTGTAAACCACCACCAGGATCTGTTTCTGGATCAATTTTGCATAGCCCAGGATAGCCTGGAACTCACAGAGATTTGCCTGGCTCTGTCTTCTGAGTCCTGGGATTAAAGGGGTGTGCTACCACTACCCCCTTGTCCTGTATAGCCGACGAGTGTGGCTGCTATGCCCGCTGATCTTCAGGCAAGCTTTATTCATTTAAACACAAATATACCAGTATACAGAGGCCATGGCGGGAATGCTGCTTACTGCCTTGCTTTCCATGGCTTACTCAGCTTCCCTGTTATACACCCTACCACCACCTGCCTGCTGAAGTTTCTTTATACAAGACTTGGGGACGGTGTCATTAGACTCTCACCTGAGATTCCCGCCTCTCCTTGAAAAATCTCCTTTTTAGCTGTGTGAGATTTTGTCCCAGTTACATGTGGTTCTGTAGCCTCTGGAAACTCCAGAGTACCAGGAGTGTGGAAGGTCGATTGACAGGGCAGGCACTTCCATCTATCCGGCTACAGAGGACTCCTTCTTTCACGCCACAGTCAGTCACTGCTCTGCACCTCTAAGTAATCCCTCATCCGTTAGCTGTAAGTTTTAAACTCTTTGGCTCACTAAGTTCTGTTTTTGTGTAATAATACCTTGGTCTGTTGGAGGCCTAGCTGATTTGGGAAACACATAACTCTCAGGGTCTAAGTCAATGTTTTCAGACTATACCCACCGTCTCTTTTAGTACATCCACTTTTTTAAAAAAAAACTACATTTCTGATTATCTTGTATCCCAGCTACACACTTCATTCTAGATCTGAGGGGATAGCTCAGTTAGCAAGGGGCTTGCTTTGCTAGCACGAGGACACAGATTCAACCTCCAGAATCTAAATAAAAACTCTAGTTCTGGTAGCCTGTACTTGGAATCCCAGCACAAAACTGTGCAGATGTAATGTTCCTGGGGTTTACTTGTGAGAAGGCTTACCCTATTTTGTGAGCTTCAGGCCAATGAAAGACTCTGTCTCAAAAAAAAAGAGGACCACACTTGAGAAAACACACCCAAAGCTGTCCTTAGGCATCTACCACAAGTGTGCACAGATACCCAGACCCACACCAACCCACCGACCCCCCCACACACACAAACACACACCTACATTTGATCACCTGGTGTGGATATTCTCATCCCTGGATACCCTGTGAAATCATACTAGGAGCTTACATACCACACACACCACTACAACCTGACAACACGCTCTGCCGCCACACACAGAGGGATGGAGAGAGAGAGTGAATTATGGACCTTATGTCTAAGGTCTAATTTGATTGTCCTGAAAGGCGGTCCAGGTATCAGTACTAAGAAATCAGGTGATACTAACCAACCTAATTCCGGCCTTCTGAATCCTACTTTTAGTTACCTCACTGGTTTTCTTACTAAGTGCAGAGGATCTCTATTTTTCTTTGGTCTTGACCTTAACAGCAGTTTCCCTCCTTTCTTCATTCCTTTCATCTTTCTGTCTGTCTTTCTTTCATTCATTTGTTCATTTGATCTTTTTTCTTCTCAAAAGGGAATAATTCTGATGGGATGCAGTAGCTGGTCAAGTACTCAAGAGTGTAAGTAGAACAATCAAGGAGGCAAAGCAAACTGGCCGAGTCGAGATGCAACAAACTAGATCCTGGTAGGCACAGGGCCTAAATTGCTCCTCTAACTGTCCATCTCTCCTTTGTCCTCCCCCTAGAATGGATACTTCTGGGAACAGGCTGTGCTTTTCTCACAAGCCCAGCTTATCTAGAATTCAATCTGTTATAAGTAAGTAGGTGTATAAGATGCAAGAATATGTAAAGAAGTTTAAGAAATAGCTGAAGTTCACCGGGCATGGTGGTGCACGTCTATAATCCCACTACTCTGCAGGAAGAGGTAGATAAATCTCTGAGTTCTTGGACAGTCTGGTTTATAGAGAAAGTTCCAGAACAGCCAGGGCTACACAGAGATACTCAGATACACAAGAAGTAAGGAGGAAGGAAAGAAGGAAGGAAGGAAGGAAGAATGAAAGAAAGAAAGAAAGAAAGAAAGAAAGAAAGAAAGAAAGAAAGAAAGAAAGAAGGAAAGAAAGAAAGAGTAAGAAAGAAAGGACAAGAAGAGACAAAGGAATGTTTTAGGGAAAGGGTTAGAGCACTCTGCATACTACCCTACAGAGGAAGTATTGAGGCTGTTTTAATCTGATCCAACCAATATGAATCACCGTCCCCCATTGTTGATCACAACTTGTTTGGAATGTCCTGAGCTGGCCCTTCCTGAATCTCCCACTCCCATTCCCCTTCTCTCTTGAACCCAGGTAGGCTACCACCATTATCTAATATAGGTAGTTTGTGCTGAGGAATCGTTTATTATACTTCTATGGTAAAATGAAATGTTAGTGTATAGAAGGGGCAGCGGGCTGCATTCCTGCCACCCAGCTCCTGACTGCCTGTCTAGCTTAGACCCTGAAATAACAACAGACAAACTGTATTCATTTAAATACTGCCTGGCCTATTTCTATTAATGTGTGTAGCAAAACGAGGTGTGCTTACTGGGAATTTTCTAGCCTCTGTCCATCTTGGGTCGGAGATTCATTGCTTCTGCCTCAGAGAGGAGAGCTATGGAGTGTGTCTGAGGTGTCTTACCTTACTGCCTCTTCCTCCCAGCATTCTGTTCTATTTACACCACCCACCTATGTTCTGACCTATCGGACCAAGCAGTTTCTTTATTAATTAACCAATGACTTTCCGATATGATTAGTGTTTTGCATCCTTCCATCCTGTCTTTATCTCAATGGAGTCAACTTTGCAAAGTCATGTGCACACTAGACCATAATGAGGCTTCCATAAGATGTTCTTTTCTGAAGTAGATCACCTCCATCAAGGTTGCAGAAAACATCAAGTTCTTCATGTTGTATATTGTTCATTTTATAAAAGCTCCCTCCAGAAATGGAAGCCTCACAGACATGGTGGCTGTCCTAGTTTTATTGTCTACCTAACACAGTGTCAGCTGAGAGGGAAGCGTCTACTGAGAAACTGAGGAGGTTGGTCTTTGGACAACTCTCTGTGTGGTTTCCTTGATTATTAACTCACATAAGAAGTCCCAGTCCGCTGTAGGCAATATCATTCCTAGGGAGGAGGCTCTGGGTTAGATAAGAGTACCAGGGAAGCATGAGACTATGAGCAAGCCAGAGAAGGGACTAGCAAACAGCACTCTTCCTTCTAGGCTTTCTTCCTCTAGGTTCCTCCCTTGAGTTCCTGCCCCCATTTCCCCAGGGATGAACTGTGAATTTTAAGCCTGTTTCAAATAATCCCTCTCATCTCTAAGAGGCTTTGTGTTGGAGTGTTTTAGAACAGCAGCAGAAAATGCTACTGTAACAGACTCTGTTGTCAGGCACAGGCAAGGTAAGGCACATCCCAGACTAGTCTGGGCTACATAACAAAACACTGAATCAAAAAGTAAAACCAAAACCATAGTAATAACCCCAAAATAAAAGTGTAAATCCACTCTTAGGAATACTGGTCGCTGACCAAGATTATTAGCTGTGTCATGGAATTCCAATGCCTGACACTGATGAATCAGAAATTTTTCAGGTTGAAGAAAAAGAATACTAGAAATATAAACTTCCTTTGCTGCTAATAAAGACCATCAGGAGTCTTGAATGTCATCTTAATGCCAAGTCTCCTATTTCCACATTTTTCCTTTAAAATATGTACAGTGGGGGGAGGGGGAGGGAAATGGGAGGCGGTGGCAGGTAGGAGGCAGAAGTCCTTAATAAATAAATAAATTAAAAAAAAATAAAATATGGACAGTGCCTGGCAAGATGGCTCAGTGCGTACAGATGCTTGCACCGAGCATGATGGCCTGAGTGTGCCTACCTGGATACAGCAAAAAGAAAGAAGTGACTCCTAAAAGTAGCCCGCTACGTTCATGTGTATATTGTGACACACATGCATCAACATATAAACACAGATAAAACATAAAATATATGTGAATGCTTAAAAGCAAATAATGATATTTTATGAGTTTTTAACACATATGAACGTGGATTAGCTATAGTGTATTGTAGAATATGGAACACTAAAAAATCGCAAGGGGTGTCTATTGTTAAAAAGTTTTACTTTTGAGATGTGATGTCACTCTGTAACCCATATTGGCCTTAACCTCACCATGTGTACCCCACTGGCCTCAAATTCATGTCAAACCCTTTGCTTCCACTTCTTGAGTCCTGGGATTACAGGAATGAGGCATCACACCTAACATCAGGATTTACTTTCTGGAGAAAGTGGTCAAAAAGCAATACTGTGTAGACTATAAAATAGTAAGGACATATAATTTCTAATCACTAAAACATATCAGAAAGTCTGATGAGAAATGAGAATGTTCTAAAGCTAAAACATTAAAAATAAGAATTAGAGAAACAAACTATGAGGGGATAAGAGTGCAAATGACACATAGTAGAACGTCACAACAGATACATTAGATATTAATGGACCAAACAGTGCAAATAGAGGAGGAATATTTTCTGAACAGATACAAAAGCAAAAACAGTAATACCTTGTCCGTAATCTAGCGAGTTTAATAAGTGTGTTTGAGGGCTGGGAGGATGGCCCAGCAGTTAGCATCACTGTCTGCTCTTCCAGAGGACCCGGATTCAACTCCCAGAACCAACATGGCAGCTCACAGCTGGCTGTCACTACAATTCCAGGGGACCTGGCAACCTTACACAGGCCTGTATCATGAGGCCAAACACTTACACACGTAAAATAAAAATAAGTAATTCTCTTTAAAGTAGAAGAAAAAGATGCTGGCGACAGTGGTGATGCTGTCACTGCCTTTAGAATCATTTACTGCTCATTTACTCAGGGCTGGTTGCTGGGAATAGCTGCTGCCCTCAGTTCAGTTTAGTCTACTTAGACTGTTGGTGGGGTTTGCAAGTCTGCTGCTTGAGCACTTAGCCCCCAGCAGGTGGCACTGTAGGAGAAGTGTGTGGAAGATCCCAGGCATGTAGCATGAGGGCAGTGCCTTTGAAGGCTGTTACACTTAGCACTCACTGAATCTGATCTGTAAGCTTTGTATCCTGGCCATTGCCACATGAGGAGTCTCCACCATGTGCTGCGGTCCCCATTAACAGCATCGTGATGGCATTGTGTGACACTTTTCCTGGGTAGGGAACCCATGTAAGACCAAATTGTGGGTGAGGACTTTACACAACAGGGGTGATTCTGAAGCACTTGCATCACGAAAACCCCACTCTCTCACGGGTGAGGACTCACATTGTCTGCATCTATCTGAATGTCCGGAGGTGGTGGATGACTCCAAAGTAACATCGATCTCCAGACCCAACAGAGCTGACGCACATAGGACCTCACAGAGACTGTGACATCACTCACGGGATCTGCAGGAGCTCAAGCCAGAAAAAATCCCTGCATGGAGGATGGGAAGTGGTCACAAAGCCTTACACCTAGCCAATAGCTTTTGTGATTGATAGCTGCTTTCTCAATGGAGTGACACTGGGTATGGCAAACACACCCCGGAACAGGCCCCATGTGCAGTAGTTTCCAGTATAAATAGAACTCAATTGTTTTGTTTTTGACTTACATACAGACTGTTTTGTTTAAGCAAGAGAAAGAGCATGATGTTTAGTTGAAAGGAGTTATAGAAGGGGAAAATATAAAAATAAACAAAAATTTTAAAAAGAAAGAAAACTTTAAAGTAAAATAAATATGTTGAGGCAAGGCTGAGGGAATGGCTCTTCCAGAAGACCTAACTTCAGTCCCCAGACCACAAATGGTGGCTCATGACTGCCTGTTATTCCAATTACAAGGGATCTGACACCATCTTTTTGACCTCTGAGGGAAAATCCACAGACTCACAGGCAGGTAAAATACCCATTCACATAAAATTAAAATAAACAAACCTAAAATAATATGATATACCTGTTGGCCTGGATAGTGCTCTTATCCAGAAGACCTGAGTTCAGTTTCAGTACCTATAACAGCCATCTGTAACTGTGAGGCCACCCTGGGCTATTTAGCCCATGTTTATCTAGTCCTTGTTACATAGCAAGACATACACACATATACCGACACACAAACACACGTTCTCCACATAGTCTGTACATTTATATATTTATTTCACTATTATCGTGATTCTATATGATAAGTATTGTTGACGTCTACATTTATCATGAAAATGGTAAGGCACAGAGAGGCTGAATAAGTAGCTCCCAAGTCACAGAGCAACTAAGATGTTACCCATGATTAAGTCATGCCTCCTAGTCATCCTGATCATTGTGAGGTCAGGAGACAACCTGGGCACTCAGTGTGTAACCAAATGAAGGAGGCAGTAGATACAGGAAACTGAGAAACACCCAAGATAACACATTCAGGGCTCATTTCCTAGACTCTGGCAACTGGTCACTCTTGCTCTATGATTTGGAAAAGGATCAGAAAGTAAAGGCTGGGTAACCCAGGTGGGCCAGATACTGGTTCTCAGACTTTATTCACTGGAAGGGGTATATGAAAGAGAGAGATATAAATGTGTGATGGGAAAGAGTGAGAAGGCTAGTTTGTCTGCTTCCCTCATTTCCTGCTGTGGACCAGTACAAAGTCTACCTGTAATTGGAAATTTTGGCTCAGCATGAAAAGAACAGAAAAGATGCTCGCCAGAATCTCTGTCGACAATTAGTGGTCGTTAATGTGAATGACACCTGACACGGAATGTGCATGTGGGGTCCAGCAGTGAAGACAGTAAGAACCAGGAGCAAAGGGGAAAAGAGCCAGGGCTTTGAGACCAAACACCAAGTCACTGTGAGGCGCTGCTCTGATGCGTTTCTTGGCAATTGTTGTCACGTTATCCACAGTGGGCACTATGATGCATAAAACTGATGTCACGAAGTTCCTGAAAACCAGAGCTGGAGCCATGAATTCATGTGTTTTGGGTGGAGACCAAGACTCCACACATCTACCAGTGGTCTTGTTGAGATAGGAACCACAGGCAGGGTCTTAGCCTTGTGCTTCCTGCTTTCTATTCTGGAGAACTTACTGGCACAAGATGGGCACCCCTGGGAGTCAGAAAATCTGACAGGACCTGCTCTGTAGGGACCATGTAGTTCCTTGGCCAGAAGGGACTGGCAATACACCCTGCCGCTCTCCCCTCTGTTCAGCATCCCTGGAGTCTATGTCAGGCCTGACAAACCCCTCATTCTTACCTTCCAGGTTTAAGGTCTGAGGATTCTGCCTCCTCCCCAGGCTGAAGCCGTCCATCTACTACTGCAGTTGGCTTCAGTGCCCTTCCTGACCACAGCCAGACCAACATGTTCTGTCCCCATGGACCCAGGGAGGCTGTGTTGCCCATTCTTGCTTAAAAGGCTTTTGTTGGTCAGGCCTGAAACATGAGCAAGAAAGAAACTTCCACATGGCTAGACTCACCCTGACTGGTGTACAGTTTCATCATCTTCTCTTTCCACTCAGCATGATTCTGGGAAGACTGTGCTGGCTGTTGCTGGCTGCTTTCTTCTCTGAGAGCTGGTGCACTGCCCCAAATGAGCTGAGGGTAACCAAGATCTGAAGCAGATGTCTGGACACCTTACTCTCTCCATTGTGCTGAAGGAAAAAGACTGAAAAGACCTAGGATTTGGAATATGATGGCAATTGACAGTGAAGCTATTAGGCATAAGGTGATGTCTGAGATGGACCAACAGACCACAAAGACAGGCCATAGAACAATGGGTAGGCAGCCTAAGGTCCTGAGATGGTATAAAGACAATGGGGGTGGCCTACCTGGGGTCAAGAGAGAAGTAGAATGGAAGTGGGAGACTTGGGACAGAGCCAGATTATGTCTCTCCAAACAGGATGCAACCGACAAAGGGGATGGTGGTCCATATTACCTGGATCAGATTAAAACAGTCTCAAGAGGTCCTCTACACTGTGGCTTGCAGAGTGCGCTAACTCCTTTCCCTAGTATAATTTCAACTTAGGTCTGTTCTTTCTTTCTGCCTCTGCCTACAGAGTACTGGGATTAAAGGCATGCACCCCCATGCCCGCCAAACTTCAGCTGTTTCTTAAACTTCTTTATATATTTTTGCATCTTATACACGTACTTACTTAGAATGAATTCTAGGTAAGCTGTGCTTCTGGGTAAAGAACAGTCTTTCCCTTGAAGTATCCATTCTAGGGAGAGCACAAAGGAGACATGGACAGTGAGAAGAGAAATTTAAGCCCTGTGCCTACCATGATCTAGGTTGCTGAATCTCAACTTGGCCAGTCTGCTTTGCCTCCTTGATTGCTCTGCTTACATTCTTGAGTACTTGACCAACTACTGAATCCTATCAGAATTCTTCCCTTTTGAGAAGAAGGATCAAATGTACAAATGAATGAAAAATGGGCTAAAAGTAGAAAGGAAGAAAGGAAGGAATTAAGAAAGAAAGGATGAAACTGCTGGTAAGGTCAAGACCAGAGAAAAACAGAGATCCTCTCCACTTAATAAGAAAAACCAGTGAGGTAACTGGAAGTAGGAGTCAGGAGGCCGGAATTAGATAGGGTAATATCACCTGATATTTTAGCACTGATACCTGAACCTCCTTTCAGGGAAATCAAATTATCCTTTGGGCATAAGGTCCAAAATTCTCTCACACTCTCTCCTACCCTCTGTGTGTGTGTGTGTGTGTGTGTGTGTGTGTGTGTGTGTGTGTGTGAGTGGGATACTATGTTGTGAGGTTATAATGGTGTGTGTGGTATGTAAGTTTCTAGTATGATTTCGTGAGGTATCCAGGGAGGAGAACCTCCACACCAGATGATCCAATGTAAGGATGTGTGTGTGTGTGTGTGTGTGTGTGTGTGTGTGTGTGTGTGTGTGAGCTCCCGAGCGAAGGTGTCTTTGCACACTTGTGGTGGATGCCAAAGGACAGCTTTGGGTGTGTTTCCTCAGGTGCTGTCCACTTATTTTCTCAGACAGAGTCTTTCATTGGCCCGAAGTTCACAAAATAGGGTAAGCTGTCTGACCGGTAAACCCAAGGAACATTATGTCTCCACAGTTTTGTGCTGGGATACCACAACTGGAGTTTTATGTAGATTCTGGGGATTGGAAAGAAAGCACCTTGTTAACTGACATATGCCTTCAGATCTGACAATGAAGTTTTTAATTGGGATACAAGATAATCAAAAATATAGTTTTTAAAAAAGTAGATATATTTTTTTTAAAAATGGGTATATTCTGAATACATTGACTAAGACCCTGAGAGATAAGTGTTTCCCAAATCAGCTAGGACTCCAACAGACCAAGGTATTATTCCTCCATAACCCAACTTGGTGAGCCAAAGACTTTAAAACTTACAGCTAACAGATGAGGGATTACTTACAGGAGCAAAGCAACAACTGACTGTGGCGTGGAAGGAGGAGTCCTTCTCTGTAGCTGGATAGATGGAAGTGCCTGCCCCATCAATCGACCTTCTACACTCTCGGTACTCTAGCGTCTCCAGAGGCTACGGAACCACATGTAACTGGGGCACAATCACACACAGCTGAAAAGGACATGCCTCACAGAGAGGCTGGATTCACAGGTGAGAGTCTAATGACACCTGCCCAAAGCCCGACACCCTTGCATAAAGAGACTTCAGCAGGTAGATGGAGATATGGTGTATAACAAGGAAGGTGAGAGAGCCATGGGAAGCAGGCCAGTAAGCAACATTCCCGCCATGACCTCTGTATGCTGGTATATCTGTGTTTAAATGAATAAAGCTTGCCTGAAGATCAGTGGGCAAAGCAGCCACACTCGTCAGCTACACAGGAATGGGGGGGTGGCAGACACCTTTAATCCCAGGACTCAGGAGACACAGACAGGCAAATCTCAGTGATTTCAAGGCTGTCCTGGGCTATACAAGATTGATCCAGAAATAGATCCAGATGGTAGTGGTTTATACATTTCACCTCAGTGTTTGGGTGTCACACACTATAAATCCCAGCACTAGGGAGTTGGAGACAGGAGCAATATGCTGGGAAGAGAGAGGAATATAAAGGGGAAGAGACAGGCACTCACTGGAGTGTGGAGACTGAGGGATCGTGGAGACAGGATCTCGCCCTTTGAGTCTGAACAGTTGGTAGAGGTAAAAGTTCTCTCTAGTGTTTGCTGCTTTGCGTTTCTGAACTTCAGCTTGGACCCCAATAACTGTATCTGGGTTTGCATTATTCTGCTACACCTCTGCTTTGATTCCTGCTTCAAGATTCCTTCCTTTATTTCCTTACACAATGAACTACATCTGTAAACTTAAATGAACACTTTCATCTTGACTTTTACCACAGTGATTACAATTTAAACTAAGACAACATATTCCCTAGTGGGGGATAAACCAGAAAACTTTAAACATCACATTTGAGCCATCCATAATCTTCAGTGTGACACATACCCTGCATTCAGAGCCCCTAACCACCATAAGATCAGTTTTTTCTAAGAAAATTTCTTTAAATTTAGAAATTTGTATTTTACGGAAAAGTTGCAAATATGGGACAGAATATTCCCAAATGCCCTGCTCCTAGCTGACTATTTTAGTACTACTTTGAGTGGATGTATCACAATTGTTGAGACAATCAAGTCATTTATAATTACTGAATCCATGGTTTATTGAGATTTCCTTACCTTTTACCATTACTCTTTACCATTGTCCATTACAAAATCCCGCGAGGAGCCTAATTCATACAACAGTGGTTCACATGGCTTTCCTGTAAGACCATGTCGTGTGTGTATGTGTGTGTGTGTGTGTGTGTGTGTGTGTGTGTGTGTGTGTAGTTTGTGCTAAGAAATCATTTCTTAGATTTCCAGGGTAAAATGAAACGTTAGTGTGTTGCATCCTTCCCTCCTGTCTTTATCTCAATGGAGTCACCTTTGGGAAGAGCATGCGCACACTACACCTTGATGAGGCTTCCATAAGAAGTTCTTCTCTGAAGTAGATCACCACCATAAAGGTTGCAGAGAACATCAAGTTCTTCATGTTGTATATTGTTCATTTTATAAAAGCTCCCTCCAGAAATGGAAGCCTCACAGACATGTTGGCAGTCCTAGTTATTTTTTGACCTACCACAGTGTCTACTGAGAGGGAATCCTCTAAGGAGAAACTACCTACATCAGATTAGGAGGTTGGTCTTTAAGCACATCTGCATGTGGTTTCCTTGATTATTAACTCAGGTAAGAGGTCCCGACCACCTTAGGCAATACCATTCCTAGGGAGGAGGCTCTGGGTTAGATAAAAGTACCAGGGAAGCATGAGCCTATGAGCAAGCCAGAGAAGGGACAAAGAAACAGTGCTCTTCCTTCCAGGCTTCCCTCCTCCAGGTTCCTGCCTTGAGTTCTTGCCTGCATTTCCCCAGTGATGAACTGTGACATGGAAGCCTGTGCAAATAAACCCTTTCTTCTCTAAGCTGATTTTGTGTTGGAGTGTTTTATAACAGCACCAGAAACTGCTACTGTGGCCCACCCTGTTGGCAGGCACGGGCTAGGGAAGGCACATTCCGGACTAGTCTGGGCTACATAATGAAACATTGAATCAAAAATTAAAGTCAAAACCATAGTGATAACCACAAAATGAAAGTGTAAATCCACTCTTAGGAATACAGGTCGCTGAACAACAGTATTCTGCTGTGTCATGGTATGCCAATGCCTGTCTCTAATGTTCATTCTCTCCTCTCAGAGCCACCAAAGTCCTCCCGTCTCTTGGGCTTTCTAATACTACTGCTGGTATGAGATGAATTGATCTACGATGACTTCCTTTAAAGGTACCATGGAATTGATTTTTCGTGTGAGTGGAAAGAGTGAGTGAAAAAAGCCTCATTTGTATACATGGATAGCCGGAAATCCCAAGACCACGTATTGAAATGATGGCCACTCCCCTCCATCCACTTGAGGTGCTAGCACATCTAGTATGATGTGTTTTATTCAAAACGCTGTGACTTTCTCATCAGTGACCTTGGACCCTAGAAGACAGGGGGTGGCATATTTTACCAATAAGCTAGAATTAAGCAGACCAGCTGAAAAAAAACTGATATAATTTAATAATTGAAAAGGAGAAACTCACACGACCGGATAAAGTTTCCCACGTCCAAAACTGGTCTGGCTGCAGCAAGAAGAGTGCAAAAGAGAGCAAGGGCAGCTGGATTCCCAGGTTTTCTTCCCTCGCCGCAGGCAGCCACAACCTAGCCAAAAGAGATTGGCCGAGCTTCCCTATCAAGAGAGCAACTTCCTCTAAAAGGTGGTGACAGAAAAAGTTAACTCAGTCTCTTATCCATTGACAACATTGTTCATGTCTGAAGGTGACAGAGATGTTTTCAGAAAGAAAGAAAAGTAAGAGTCCTGGGAACAAGAGGAATACACAAATATAAATAATCAGAAATTCTTCAGGTTGAAGAAAATGACCAGAAACAACAATATCCTTTGGTGCAACTAAAGACCATCAGAAGGCTTGAATGTCATCTTAATACCAAGTTCCCTATTTCCACGTTTTTCTTTATAATACACACAGTGCCTGACAAGATGGCCCAGTGCCTACACATGCTTGCGTCAAGCACAATGACCTGAGTTCGACTCCATGGGTACAGTGAAAAGAAAGAAGTGACTCCTACAAGTAGCCTGCTACCTCCACGTGTATATTGTGACAGGCATAAATACATGTGCACAAAATGTAAAATATATGTGAATGCTAAAAAGCAAATGATGATATTTTAGGTATGTTTAACATATATGCACATGAATTAACCACAGTGTATTGTAGAATAAAGAGCACTAGAAAATGGCAAATGATTTTCTATTGTTAAAAAGTTTTACTTTTGAAATATGGCCTCACCCTGTAAACTATAATAAACTGAACCTCACCATGTGACCCCTCCTGGCATCAAAATCATGTCAAACCCTTTGCTTCCACTTCTTGAGCCCTGGGATTACAGGTATGGGGCACCACACTAATATCAGGATTTACTTTCTGGATAAAGGGGGCAAAAAGCAATACTGTGTAGACTATAAAATAGTAAGGACATATAATTTATAATCACTAAGGCATATCAGAAATGCTGATGAGAAATGAGAATACTCTAAAGTTAAAATATTAAAAATAAAAATTAGAGAATCAAAATATGAGGGGGATAAGAGTGCAAATGATAAAGAATAGAACGTAACAACAGATACATTAGCTATTAATGCATAAAACACTGCAAATAGAGGAGGAATATTTTCTGAACAGTTACAAAAGCAAGAACAGTAATACCTTATTAGTAAGCTAGGTAATTAAAGAAGTGTGTTTGAGGGCTGGGAGGATGGCTCATCAGTCAGCATCACTGACTGCTGTTCCAGAGGACCAGGGTTCAATTCCCAGCACCCACATGGCAGCTCACAGCTGGCAGTCACTACAATTCCACGGGACCTGGCACCCTCACATACACCTATATCATGCAGATCAAACATTCACACACATAAATTAAAAATAAGTAATTCTATTTAAAATAGATGAAAAAGATGCTGGCGACAGTGGTGAAGCTGTCTCTGCCTTTAGAATCATTTACTGCTCATTTAGTAAGGGCTGGTTGCAGGGAATAGCTGCTAACTTCAGTTCAGTTTAGTCTACTTAGATTGTAGGTGGGGTTTGCATGTAGGTGGCACTGTTGGAGGACTGTGTGGAGCATCCCAGGCCTGTAGCATGAGGGCAGGGCCTTTGAAGGCTGTTACACTTACCACTCACTGAATCTGATCTATAACGCTTTGCATCCTGTCCATTGCCACATGAGGAATCTCCACCATGTGACAGGGTCACCATTAACAGCACCGTGATGGCATTGGTGACACTTTTCCTGGGTAGGGAACCCATGTCAGACCAAATTGTGGTTAAGGAGTTTACAGAAACAGGGTGATTCTAAAGCACTTGCATCACTAAAAGCCCACTCTGTCACGGATGATAACTCATGGAGTCTGCATCTATCTGAATCTACATAGGAGGTGGATGACTCCAAGGTAACATCGTTCTCCAGACCCAACAGAACTGATGCACATAGGACCTCACAGAGACCGTGAGATCACTCACAAGATTGGCAGGAGCTCAAGCAGATAAAATCCCAGGCAGGAGGAGGGGAAGTGGCCACAAAGCCTTATACCTATCAAGTAGCTGTTTGTGATGGATAGCTGCTTTCTCAATGGAGTTACACTGGGTATGGCAAAGAAACCCTAGAACAGGCCCCATGCCCATTAGTTTCCAGTATAAATAGGACTCCATGATTCTGTTTTTGACTTATAAAAGGACTGTTTTGTTTGTTTTAAGCAAGAGAAAGAGCATGATGTTGAGTTGGGAGGAGTTGGGGAAGGGAGAAAATATGATAAAAATAAATTAAAATTTTAAAAACATAAAAAACTTAAAAGTAAAATATATATGTTGAGGCAAGACTGAGGGGATGGCAATTTCAGAGGACCTGACTTCAGTCCTGAGACCCCAAATGGTGGCTCACAACTGCCTGTTATTCCAGTTCAAGGGATCTGACACGATCTTATGATCTCTGTGGGCAGACACACACGCAGGTTAAATAACCATACAAATAAAATTAAAATGAACAAAAGCTGAAATAATAATAAGATCCATACTTTGATCTGGATAGTGCTCTTAACCAGTGGACCTAAGTTCAGGTTGCAATACTTACTAACAACAATCTAGAACTATGAGGCCTCCCTGGATTATTTCGCCCATGTTTACGTAGCCCATGTTACATAGCAAGACATACATACATACATACATACACACACGCACACACACCAAACACACGTTCTCCACATAGTCTGTACATTTATATATTTAATTCACCATTAGAGTGACTCCATATCATATGTATTGTTGCCATCCATATTGTACACAAGAAACAAAAAGCCTAGAGAGGATGAATAAGTAGCTCCCAAGTCACAGAGCAACTAAGATGTTACCCATGATTAAGTCATGCCTCCTAGTCATCCTGATCATTGTGAGGTCAGGAGGCAACCTGGGCCCTCAGTGTGTAACCATATGAAGGAGGCAATAGATACAGGAAACTGAGAAACACCCAAGATGACAAGTTCATGCCTCATTTCCTAGACTCTGGCAATTACTCGCTCTCAGCTCTATGATTTGGAAAAGCATCAGAAAGTCAAGACGAGGACCCTGGTGGGCCAGATACTGGTTCTCAGACTTTACTTACTGGAAGGGGTATATGAAAGAGAGAGATGAGTGTGTGAGAGGAAAGTACGCCGACACTTGTTTGTCTGTCTCCCTGGTTTCCTGTAGAGGACCAGAACAAAGTCTACCTGTGATTGGCAATGTTGGCCCAGCCTGAGAAGAACGGAGAAGCTTCTCGCCAGTATCTCTGTCAATGTTTAGTGGTCGAAGATGTGAATGACACCTCACTCGGAATGTGCCTGTGGGGTCCAGCGGTGAGGACAGTAAGGACCATGACTAGAAGGGGAGAAGATTCAGGGCTGTGAGAACGAGACACCCAGTCACTGTGAGGAGCTGCTCTGATGCGTTTCCTGGCAATTGTTGTCACGTCGTCCATAGTGGGCACTATGATGCATAAAACTGATGTCACAAAGCTCGTGAAACCAGAGCTGGAGCCATGAATTCATGTGTTCACAGTAGAAACCAAGTCTCCACCCTTCTAGCCATGGTTTTGTAAAGATAGGAACCAGAGGAAGGGCCTTAGCCCTGTAGTTCCTGCTTCCTATTCTGGAGGGCTTCCGGGTGCTAGATGGATACCCCTGGGAGCAGAGAACCTGGCAGGACCTGCCCTTTTGGGACCAGCTCCTTTCCTTGGCCAGAATGGTATGGTGATACACCCTGTCACTCTCCTCTCTGTTCAGCATCCCTGGGTCCCTTCTCAGGCCGGACTAACACCTTATTCTTACCTTCCAGGTTTAAGGTCTGAGGATTCTGCTCTCTGGGCTGAAGCCATCCTTCTACTACTGCAATCGGCCTCAGTGGCCTTCCCGACCACAGCCAGAACAACTGGTTCTGTCCCAATGGTCCCAGATAGGCTGTGTTGCCCACTCTTGCTTAAAATGCTTTTGTTGGTCAGGTCTGAAACATGAGCAAGAAAGTAACTTCCAGATGGCTAGACTCAGCCTGACTGGTGTACAGTTTCATCATCTTCTCTTTCGACTCAGCATGATTCTGGGAAGACTGTGCTGGCTGTCGCTGGCTGCTTTCTACTCTGAGAGCTTCTGCACTGCCACAAATGAGCTGAGGAATAACCAAGATCTGAGCCAGATGTCCGGACACCAGCCTGTCTCCATTGTGCTGAAGGAAAAACACTAAAAAGACCTTGGATTTGGAGTATGATGGCAGCTGCCAGTGGAGCTATTAGGCATAATGTGAGCTCTGGGAGGACCTATAGACCACATACAATGGGTAGGCAGCCTAGGATCCTGACATGCCATGAAGATAATGGTGGTGACCTACCTGGGGTCAAGAGAGAAGGAGAATGGCATTGGGAGACTCTGAAAGAGTCAGCTCAGGTCCTTCCAAATAGGATGTGACCAACAATGGGGGCTGTGGTCCATATCAGCTGAATCAGATTAAAACAGCCTCAAGACTTCCTCTGCAGGTGGCATCTAGAGTACTCTAACCCTTTCCCCTAGTAAACTTTCAATTTAGCTATAATCTTTCCTTCTTTCTTTCTATGTTTCTTTCTTCCATCCTTCCTTTCTTTCTTCCTTTCTTTCTTCCTTTCATTCTTTCTTTTTTCTTTCTTTCTTTGTTTCTTCCTTCTCTTTCTTCCTTGTTTCCATCCTTCTTTCTTTCCTTCCTTCTTTCTTGTTTATCTGAGTTTCTCTGTGTAGCCCTGGCTGTCCTGAAACATTATCACCAAACCAGACTGGCCAACAACTCAGAGATTCATTTGCCTCTGCCTCCAGAGTTCTGAGGTTAAAGGTGTGCACCACCATGCCTGGAAAACATCAGCTGTTTCTTAAACTTCTATACATATTCTTGCATCTTATACACGTACTTACGTATAGCAGATTGAATTCTAGGTAAGCTGGGCTTCTGAGAAAAGCACAGCCTTTTCCAAGTGGTATCTATTCTAGGGAGAGCACAAAGGAGACATGGACATGGAGGCCCTGTGCCCATGAGAATTGGGGTTGCTGTATCTCAACTTGGCCACTTTGCTTTGCCTCCTTGATTGCTCTGCTGACACTCTTTACTACTTGTCCAACCACTGCATCCTATCTGAATTCTTCTCTTTTGAGAACAAAAAGGATCAAATGAACAAATGAATGAAAGAAAGAAAGACAGACAGGGAGAAGAAAGGAAGGAAGGAAGGAAGGAAGGAAGGAAGGAAGGAAGGAAGGAAGGAAGAGACTGCTCCTAAAGTCAAGACCAGAAAAACCAGTGAGGTAACTGGAAGTAGGATTCAGGAGGCCAGAATTAGGTTGGGTAGTATCACTGAAAGGCTGGCAAAGCAGCCAACCCCTAGGGAGACCTTTTACCTCTATCAAGTGTTCATACTCAAAGGGCGAGGTCCTGTCACTAGGAATGCTCACACTCCACACACCAGTGAGTTCATGTCTCTTCTCATTTATATTCCTCACTCTGTGCAGAATGTTGCTCCTGTCTCCAACTCAAAATGATGGGATCAAAAGTGTATGATCCCAAACACTGAGATTAAAGGTGTAAACCACCACCACCTGGATCTGTTTCTGGATCAATGTTGTATAGTCCAGGATAGCCAGGAACTCACAGAAATTTGCCTGCCTCTGTCTTCCCAGTTCTAGGATTATAGGTGTGTGCCACCCCACCCCCCGCCCTGTCCTGTATAGCTGAGGATTGTGGCTGCTTTGCCCGCTGATCTTCAGGCAATCTTTATTCATTTAAACACAAATATACCAGTATACACAGGTCATGGCAGGAATGCTGCTTACTGCCTTTCTTTTCATGGCTTACTCAGCTTCCCTGTTTTACAAGCTATCACCACCTGCCTGCTGAAGTTTCTTTATACAAGACTTAGGGCAGGTGTCATTAGACTGTCACCTGAGATTCCAGCCTCTCCTTGAAGCATCTCCTTTTCAGCTGTGTGAGACTTTGTCCCAGTTACATGTGGTTCTGTAGCCTCTGGAGACTCTAGAGTACCAAGAGTGTGGAAGGACGATTGACGGGGCAGGCACTTCCATCTATCCAGCTACAGAGGACTCCTTCTTCCAGGCCACAGTCAGTCACTGCTCTGCAACTGTAAGTAATCCCTCATCCGTTAGCTGTAAGTTTTCAACTCTGGCTCACCAGGTTGGGTTTTGGTGGGATAATACCTTGGTCTGTTGGAGGCCTAGCTGATTTGGGAAACAGTTAACTCTCAGGCTTTAAGTCAATGATTTCAGAATATACCCATGTCTTTTAGTACATGCTCTTTTTTTAGTACATCCACTTTTTTAAAAAAAAAAAAACTACATTTCTGATTATCTTGTATCCCAACCAAACACTTCATCCTAGATGTGAGGAAATAGCTCAGTTAGCAAGGGGCTCTCTTTGCAAGCATGAGGACACAAATTCAACTGCCAGAATCTAAATAAAAACTCTAGGTCTGGTAGCCTGTACTTGGAATCCCAGCACAAAACTGTGCAGATGTAATGTTCCTGGGGTTTACTGGTGAGAAGGTTTACCCTATTTTGTGAGATTCAGGCCAATGAAAGACTCTGTCTCAGAAAAAAAACGTGGATAGCACCTGAGAAAACACACCCAAAGCTGCCCTTAGGCATCAACCACAAGTGTGCACAGATACCCAGACCCACACCAACCCACCGAACCCCCCCCCCACGCATACATACACACACACCTACATTTGAACACCTGGTGTGGAGATTCTCTTTTCTGGATAGCCTGTGAAATCATACTAGGAGCTTACATACCCCACACACCAATACAACCTCCCAACACCCTCCGCCACCACACACAGAGGGATGGAGAGAGAGAGTGTGAATTATGGACCTTATGTTCAAAGGCTAATTTGATTAGCCTGATAGGAGGTCCAGGTATCAGTACTAAGAAATCAGGTGATACTAACCAACTTAATTCCGGCTTCCTGAATCTTACTTTTAGTTACCTCACTGGTTTTCTAACTAAGTGAAGAGGATCTCCATTTCTCTCTGGTCTTGACCTTAACAGCAGTTTCCTTCCTTTCATCTTTCTGACTGTCCTTCTTTCATTCATTTGTTCATTTGATCCTTCTTGTTCTCAAAAGGGAATAATTCTGATAGGATGCAGTAGTTGGTCAAATACTCAAGAGTGTAAGCAGAGCAATCATGGAGGCAAAGCAAACTGGCCAATTTGAGATGCAGCAACCTACATTCTTGTGGGCCCAGGGCCTAAATTTCTCTTCTCACTATCCATCTCTTATATGTCCTCCCCCTAGAATGGATACTTCTAGGAAAAGTGTGTGCTTTTCTCAGAAGCCCAGCTTATCTAGAATTCAATCTGTTATATGTACGTACGTGTATAAGATGCAAGAATATGTATAGAAGTTTAAGAAACAGCTGATGTTTGCCAGGCATGTTGGTGCACGCCTTTAATCCCAGTACTTTGGAGGCAGAGGTAGATGAATCTCTGAGTTTGTGGACAGTCTGGTTTATATAGAAAGTTTCAGGACAGCCAGGGCTACACAGAGAAACTCCTATACACAAGGAGGAAAAAAGGAAGGAAGGAAGGAAGGAAGGAAGGAAGGACAGAAGGAAAGAAAAGACAAGAAAAGGCGAAGGAAAGTTTACTAGGGGAAAGGGTTAGAGCATTCTGCATGACACCCTGCAGAGGAAGTATTGAGGCTGTTGTAATCTGATCCAGCTAATATGAAGCACCGTCCCCCATTTTTGATCATATCCTGTTTGGCCCTCCCTGACTCTCCCACTGCCATTCTTCTACTTGACCCAAGGTAGGTCACCACCATTATCTGATATATATAGTTTGGGCTGAGGAATCATTTCTTAGACTTTTAGAGAAAAAGAAACGTTAGTGTGTTGCATCCTTCCCTCCTGTCTTTACCTCAGTGGAGTCAACTTTGGGAAGAGGATGTGCACACTAGACCATAATGAGGCTTCCATAAGAAGTTCATCTCTGAAGTAGATCACCTCCATCAAGGTTGCAGAGAACATCAAGTTCTTCATGTTGTATACTGTTCATTTTATAAAAGCTCCCTCCAGAAATGGAAGCCTCACAGACATGGTGGCTGTCCTACTTTTATTGTTGACCTAACACAGTGTCAACTGAGAGGGAAGCGTCTACTGAGACACTGCCTACATCAGATGAGGAGGTTGGTCTTTGGACAACTCTCTGTGTGGTTTCCTTGATTATTAACTCACATAAGAAGTCCCAGTCCGCTGTAGGCAATATCATTCCTAGGGAGGAAGCTCTGGGTTAGATAAAAGTACCAGCAAAACATGAGATTATGACCAAGCTAGAGAAGGGACAAGCTAACAGCACTCTTCCTTCCAGGTTCCTGCCTTGATATTCTGCCCCGATTTCCCCAGGGATGAACTGTGACTTTGAAGCCTGTGCCAAATAAACCCTTTCTTCTCTAAGCTCATTTTGTGTTGGAGTGTTTTAGAACAGCGCCAGAAACTGCTACTGTGACAGACCCTGTTGGCAGGCACAGGCAAGGGAAGGCACATTCCAGACTAGTCTGGGCTACATAATGAAACACTGAATCAAAAGGTAAAAACAAAACCGTATTGATAACCACAAAATGAAAGTGTAAATCCACTCTTAGGAATAAAGGTCGGTGAGCAAAAGTATTCTGCTGTGTCATGTTATGCCAATGCCTGTTTCTAATGTTCATTCTCTCATCTCAGAGCCATCGAAGTCCTCACGTCTCTTGGCCTTTCTCTAATACTACTGCAGGTGTGAGATGAATTGATCTACCATGCATTCCTTTAGAGGGACCATGAAATTGATTTTTCATATGTGTGGAAAGAGTGAGAGAGGAGGAAACCTCATTTGTATTCATGGATAGCAGAAAATCCCAAGACCACGTATTAAAAAGATGGCCACTCCCCTCCATACACTTGAGATGCTAGCATATCAAGCATGACGGGTTTTATTCGAAAAGCTGTGACTTTCTCATCAGTGACCTTGGACCCTAGAAGAGAGTGGTGGCGTTTTCGATTGGTATGATAGAATTAACCAGACCAGCTCAAAACAACAAATATAACTTAATAATTGAAAGCAGGGATACTCACAGGACCTGGGTAAATGTTCAGATGTCCAAAATGGATTTGGCGAGCACAGTTCAAAGAGAGCAAGTGCACCTGGATTCCCAGATTTTCTTTCCTGGCCCCAGGATGCCACACTCTAGCGAAATGTGTTTGGCTGAGCTTCCCCATCATCTCCCCCTTTTGTCTAAACAAGATCAAATCACACCCAATACAACTATATACAATAGGAACAGATACCAAATATGAAATTACAAGCAACAAACAATATTAAGAAACACATAACAAAAGGTTTACTAAGCATTTTATTTCAAGGAGTCTAAATAACTTATTGAAATTAAGTTTAGCTAAATCATGAGGAGGGTATCTACAATTCTCTAATCTTCAACTCCATCAAAATTCTGAAAAGGGAAGTAATATTATTTGAGTAACCAGGAAGTACAAATGAGAAACTTCCAAAATGTGCCAAATGATAGAGACAACTGACGACCTGAGAAATCACCCGAAGTCTTATTTGCAATGTTGAGGCAACCAACTTTGGCTAAGGCCTAACGTAACTGACATACCATTTTGAAAGGCAAGAAACTTTTCAGAACTATCTTACCCTGCCTTGGCAGGATATGACAATCCTGTTTTTATCCATTTATGGATACTCTGTAGATCTGTCAGTGGTCAAAGAAAGGCTTTTCTTTGCCCAAAGGCCAGTTCTGCCAAGAAGTAGACAAGCTCCAAGTGGCGTGTCTTTGGTGCTAAACATTCTCTAGGGAGTAGAACGGTGTTTCCAGGAGTGATTGTGTCTCACTACCATGGAACTCTAGGTTAGATTAAAGGCCATTTTTCTACAGCTCTTTGAAGAGGTTTAAGATTCTACAATTTATACTAAATATAATCTCTGTGTATCTAAAGAACCTGATTAGCCTAAACATAAATAGGATAAACATAGATGACTATTGATCTATAATTCTTGATGCCTATCTAACTAAAAGACTAAGAGAATTAACAACTGTGAAATGAATGAGGACAATGACCTTGAAATGTAAACAATATATATCGTTACATAAACACTATGTAAGTACGTTAATCAGAGGTAGAAATGGACATTGCAACATGGTAGATAATATATCAATACAATATATATATCAATACATAAAAATGATTTAAACAGAGATAGCAGACTCACATACAATATTCAATATAATTTAACTTTGTATCAATATACAAGAATCAATACCAATATAATTTTCTAAAAACAATAACTCACAAAAACAAATCTATTATCCTATCACCAATTTTCCCTCTTTTTTTTTCAAGAATACCCATGAGCCTATGAAATACTTCCCCCATCCCTCAACCATATACCAATTATAAAGAACCCCAAAAGGATGTCCCTAAACCTTAAGGCAAACTCTGCTGGGAGAGGGGACGTTATCCCCTAAAATTGCTTCCAGCTGTCATGGGGGTGACATTCTTCTTAGGGGGTCCTGTGAAAGTAAATATGGTAAAATTTCAAGATTAATATTTTGTCTGGGAAAATTGCAAATAGTGTCTGAGAGTTTTGAGGAGGTCTGGCCAGGGTGTTGTAAAAGATGTGCACCATTAGGAACTGTCTTGTGCGGTTGGTACCAAAAATCAGGTCTTGTAGTAGCACTAGCAACATGATGATGTCTTATTAGCCAGGTGGAGTCGATATTGTGTGTCCCCATCTTCTTCCTGGAAACTTCAAAGTTCACGTCAAAAAAATTTATTATTTTTTCTGGGAAACTAAGCATTATATATAAAGACATATACAGACATATATATTCAATGAAAGGTATAATAAAGACAGAAACAGATATGAGGAAAGGCAAAGAAAGTTTATAAATTATTATTATCATTATTATTATTATTATTCTGTCCCATATCAAGGCTCTTAACATGAGACAGAAACTCTGGGAGATATCTTATGAACAGGCTTGGAATTGGAGAGGGACTGAGCCTGAGTCCAACTCCAAAACCAGCTCTCTATATTTATAAATAAATGCACATTAACACACATTTAAAAATATGTTTATTAAAATTTATTTACTGAAACTATTCAGTTTTCTTGCTGATCCTTATTGGGTTGTAAATAGTTTCCATCTTTCAGTATTCAAACATCCAAGGTCCCTTGAATTCTTTGAAGATGAGTGTTTTCCTGTGGAGATAAGAAGAGAACCCTGCCCCATCCTATATGCTGTTCTTACCATCGGTATGATTATCATCATTGTGAATGAGCTATCATCTTTTTTCCAAGAGATTCCTCCTCTTCAAACTGAACCTTTATTTATTTTGATGGTACCCAATATTCTTCTTCTCTTGTAAAATCATGAGCAAAACCACTTCCCCAACGCTGAACATATCATGGCTTCCATTGCGAGGTCAGCATAACCTTGAAATAAACTGGTTGATTTAATTCTGCAGACTTTTCCACTATTCAATGTCATTTTGCAGACATTGTCCCCTTCTCAGTAGCGTTAAAACATTCAAGGTTAATAAAGCATTATGAGTGACCAGAGCTGGCGTGCAGGCCAGACGGAGGGGAGCCAATGGCAGTTTGCACTGTACAAGTGAGGTCCAGACCTGAGGAAAGAGCCTAGGACATAGCACCAAGTACGGCCTGCAGGCAAAGCTCATGGCTCTTAGGTCCCCTCACTCTAAGCTGGGATGTGGGAGAAAGCTGCCTGCAGCAAGGGCATGAGATGGTGCTGATATCAATGAACGAATAAATGTGATGTGGCCTCAACTGGCCAGAGCATTAAAGGGCTCTAAAAAGCCCCAAAGACGGGCACCAAGTGATAATGCATTCGATCGTCATGCTAGAATTAACCAGACCAGCTGAAAACAACAGATACAATTTAATAATTGAAAATGGGGAAACTCACACAACCTGGGTAAAAGTTCCCATGTCCAAAACAGGTCTGAAGAACACCATGCAAAGAGAGACAAAGAGAGCTAATTCACCTGGATTCCCAGGTTTTCTTCCCTGGCCCCAGGCAGCTGCACACTAGCCAAATGTGATTGACTGAGCTTCCCCATTCAGAGAGCAACTTCCTCTAAAGGGTGGTGACAGAAAAAGTTAAATCAGTCTCTTAGCCATTAAAAACATTCTTCATGCCTGGAGGTGACATAGATATTTTCAGAAAGAAAGAAAAGTAAGAGTCCTGAGAACAAGCAGAAATACACAAATATAAACAATCAGAAATTCTTCAGGCTTAAGAAAAAGAATACCAGAAACAACAACACCCTTTGCTGCAAATAAAGACCATCAGAAAACGTGAATGTCTTCTTAATGCCAAGTTCCCTATTTCCACTTTTTTCCTTTAAAATACCAACAGGGCCTGACAAGATGGCCCAGTTCCAACAGATGCTTGTGCAGAGCAGGGTGGCCTGAGTTTGCCTCCCCGGGTACAGTAACAAGAAAGAAGTGACTCCTACAAGTAGCCTGCTACTTCCACATGTATATTGTGACACACATGCATAAATACATGCACACAGATGAAATATAAAATATATGTGAATGCTTAAAAGCAAATGATGATATTTTATGAGTGTTTAACACATATGCACATGGATTATCTATAGGGTATTGTAGAATAAAGAGCTCTAAAAAACAGCAAATGTATTTCTATTGCTAAATATTTGACTTTTAAAATATGATTTCACCCTGAAACCCATACTGTACTGAACCTCACCATGTTTCCCCGGCTGGCCTCAAACTCGTCTCAAACCTTTTGCTTCCACTTCCTGAGCCCTGGGATTACAGGTGTGAGGCACCACACCTAACATCAGGATTAACTTTCTGGAGAAAGGGGTCAAAAAGAAATACTGTGTAGACTATAAAATAGTAAGGATATATAATTTATAATCACTAAAACATATCAGAAAGGCTGATGAGAAATTATAGAGTTCTAAAGCTAAAATATTAAAAATAAGAATTAGAGAAACGAAATATGAGGGGGATAAGAGTACAAATGACACAGAGTAGAACATCAGAACAGATACATTAGCTATTAATGCATCAAACACTACAAATAAAGGATAAATATTTTCTGAACAGATACAAAACCAAGAACAATAATACCTTATCAGTAAGATAGAGAGTTTAGGAAGTGTGTGAGGGCTGGGAGGACGGCACAGCAGTTAGTATCACTGACTGCTCTTCCAGAGGACCAGGGTTCAACTCCCAGCACCCAGATGGCAGCTGGCAGCTGGCTGTCACTAAAATTCCAGGGGACCTGGCACCCGTACACAGGCCTATATCATGCAGGTCAAACACTAACACACGTAAAATAAAAATCAGTAATTCTCTTTAAATTGAAGAAAAAGATGCTGTTGACAGTTGTGAACCTGTCACTGGCCTTTGAATCATATACTCCTAGTTGCTGGGAACAGCTTCTGTTTTAAGTTTAGGTTAGTCTACTTAGATTGTTGGTGGGGTTTGCAAGTCTGCTGATTGAGCTCTTAGCCCCCACAGGTGGCACTGTTGGAGGACTGTGGGGAGCATCCCAGGCCTGTAGCATGAGGGCAGGTCCTTTGAAGACTTTTACACTTAGCACTCACTGAATCTGATCTGTAAGCTTTGCATCCTGTCCATTGCCACATGAGGAGTCTCCACCATGTGCCGGGGTCCCCATTAAAGGCACCGTGATGGCATTGTGTGACACTTTTCCTGGGTAGGGAACCCATGTCAGACCAAATTGTGGGCGAGGACTTTACACAACAGGGGTGATTCTAAAGCACTTGCATCACTAAAAGCCCACTATCTCACGGGTGAGGACTCACATAGTCTGCATCTATCTGAATCTCCGGAGGTGGTGGAAGACTCCAAAGTAACATCATTCTCCAGACCCAACAGAACTGATGCACATAGGACCTCACAGAGACTGCGACATCACTGACGAGATCTGCAGGAGCTCAAGCCAGATAAAATCCCTGCATAGAGGAGGGGAAGTGGCCACAAAGCCCTACTGCTAGCCAAGTAGCTATTTGTGATTGATAGCTGCTTGGAGAGCGAAAAAAGTTTTCTCAATGAAGTGACACTGGGTATAGCAAACACAGCCCAGAACAGGCCCCATGCCCAGTAGTTTCCAGTATAACTAGGACTCCTTGGTTTTGTTTTTGACTTAAAAAAGGACTGTTTTGTTTGTTTTAAGCAAGAGAAAGAGCATAAAGTTAAGTTGGGAAAAGTTAGGGAAGGGAGAAAATATGATAAAAATGAATGAAAAATTAAAAATAACGAAAAATGAAAAGTAAAATATATATGTTGAGGTGGGGCAGAGGGGATGGCTCTGGCAAAAGACCTGACTTCAGTTCCCGGATGCCAAATGGTGACTCACAATTGCCTGTCATCTAGTTCTAAGCAATCTGACACCATCTTATGACCTATGTGGGCAAATCCACAAAGACACACGGGAGATAAAATATCCCTACACATAAAATTAAAATAAACAAAACCTGAAATAATATGATACAACTATTGGTTTCGATAGTGCTCTTAGTCATAGTACCTGAGTTAAGTTTGCAGAACCTACTAACAGCCATCTGTATTGTGAGGCCACCCTGGGCTATTAATCCCATGTTAAATAGCAAGACATACACACACACACACACACACACACACACATACACACACACATTATAAACATATCTGTACATTTATATATTTCTTTCACTATTAGTGTGCCTCCATCTCATAAGCATTGTTGCCAAACATATTTTATACAAGAAACAAAAGACCCAGAGAGACTGAATAAGTAGCTCCCAAGTCACAGAGCAACTAAGATGTTACCGATGATTAAGTCATGCCTCCTAGTCATCCTGATCATTGTGAGGTCAGGAGGCAACCTGGGCCCTCAGTGTTTAACCATATGAAGGAGGCAGTAGATACAGAAAACTGAGAAACACCCAAGATGGCACATTCACGACTCATTTCCTAGACTCTGGCAACTACTCACTCACAGCTCTATGATTTGGAAAAGGATCAGAAAGTCGAGGCAGGGGGATCCCAGGTGGGCCAGATACTGGTTCTCAGAATTTATTCACTGGAAGGGGTATATGAAAGAGATATATGAATGTGTGAGGAGAAAGTATGGGGACACTTGTTTGTCTGCCTCCCTAATTTCCTGCAGTGGACCAGGACAAATTCTACCTGTGATTGGAAATGGTGGCCCAGTCTGAAAAGAACAGAAAAGCTTCTCGCCAGTATCTCTGTCGATAAGCAGAAAATGAAAGTGTAAATCCAGTCTTAGGAATACAGGTCGCTGAACAACAGTATTCTGCTGTGTCATGTTATGCCAATGCCTGTTTCTGATGTTCATTCTCTACTCTCAGAGCCATCGAAATCCTCCCGTCTCTTGGGCTTTCTCTAATACTAGTGCAGTATGAGATGAATTGATCTACCATGATTTCCTTTAAAGCGACCATGGAATTGATTTATCATGTGTGTCGAGTGAGAGAGAAGGAAAGCCTCACTTGTATACAGGGATAGCCGGAAATCCCAAGACCACATATTGAAAAGATGTCCAATCCCCTCCATACACTTGAGGTGCTAGCATATCACACAAGACACATTTTATTCAAAAATCTCTGACTTTCTCATCAGTGACCTTGGAGGCTTTTAGAGTGGTCGTATGTTCGACTGGTATGTTAGGATTAATCAGACTAGCTCAAAACAGCAGATATAATTTAATAATTGAAAACTGAGAAACTGAACACTACTGGGGTAAAAGTTCCCATGTCCAAAACCAGTCTGGCGAACGCTGTGAACACTGCACTAAGAGAGGCAGAGGAAGCAAGGGCACCTGGATTCCCAGGTTTTCTTCCCGGCCTCCAGTCAGCCACACCCTAGCCGAATGTGATTGGCTGAGCTTTCCATCAAGAGAGAAATTTCCTCTAAAGGTAGTGACAGAAAAACTTAACTCAGTCTCTTATCCATTGATAACATTATCCTGACAGAAAAACTTAACTCAGTCTCTTATCCATTGATAACATTCTTCCTGCCTGAAGGTGACATAGATGTTTTCAAAAAGAACAAAAAGTAAGAGTCTTGGGAACAAGGAGAAATATATAAATACAAACAATCAGAAATGATTCAGGTTGCAGAAAAAGAATACCACAGATAACAACATCTTTTGGTGCAAAGTAAACCCATCAGAAGGCTTGAATGTCATCTTAATACCAAGTTCCCTATCTCCACTTTTCCTTTAAAATACACACAGGGCCTGGCAAGATGGCCCAGTGCCTACAGATGGTTGTGACCACGACGATGGCCTCAATTTGCGTCCCTGTGTACACTGAAGTAAGAAGTGACTCCTAAAAGTTGCCTGCTATCACCACGTGTATATTGTGACACACATGCATAAACACATGTACAAAAAATGTAAAATAAATTGAATGCTTAAAAGCAAATACTGATATTTTAGGTATGTTTAACACATATTCATGTGGATTATCTATAGTGTATTGTAGAATAAAGAGCACTAGAAAAAGGCAAATGTATTTCTATTGTTAAATATTTTACTTTTGAAACATGATTTCACCCTGAAACCCATACTGTACTGAACCTCAATATGTGTCCCCGGCTGGCCTCAAACTCATGTCAAACCCTTTGCTTCCACTTCCTGAGCCCTGGGATTACAGGTGTGAGGCACCACACCTAACATCAGGATTTACTTTCTGGGGAAAGGGGACAAAAAGAAATACTGTGTAGACTATAAAATAGTAAGGACATATAATTTATAATCACTAAAACATATCAGAAAGGCTGATGAGAAATGAGAGAGCTCTAAAGCTAAAACATTAAAATTAAGAATTAGAGAAACAAAATATGAGGGGATAAGAGTGCAAATGACACAGAGTAGAACGTCACAACAGATACATTAGCTATTAATGCATAAAACACTGCAAATAGAGGAGGAATATTTTCTGAACAGATACAAAAGCAAGAACAGTAATACCTTGTCCGTAAGCTAGAGAGTTTAATAAGTGTGTTTGAGGGCTGGGAGGATAGCGCAGCAGTTAGCATGACTGACTGCTCTTCCCAGAACCCACATGGGAGCTGGCAACTGGCTGTCACTACAATTCCAGGGGAACTGGCACCCTTATACAGGCCTGTATCATGCAGGCCCAACACTAACACACGTAAAATAAAAATAAGTAATTCTTTTTAATATAGATGAAAAATATGCTGGTGAAAGTGGTGAACCTGTCACTGCCTTTAGAAACATTTACTGTTCATTTAGTAAGGGCTAGTTGCTGGGAATAGCTTCTGCCCTCAGTTCAGTTTAGTCTAATTAGATTGTTGGTGGGGTTTGCAAGTTTGCTGTTTGAGCACTTAGCCCCCAGCAGGTGGCACTGTTGGAGGAGTGTGTGGAGCATCCCAGGCCTGCAGCATGAGGGCAGGGCCTTTAAAGGCTGTTACACTTAGCACTCACTGAATCTGATCTATAAGCTTTGCATCCTGTCTATTGCCACATGAAGAGTCTCCACCATGTGCCACGGTCCCCATTAACATCACCTTGATGGCATTGTGTGACACTCTTCCTGGGTAGGGAACCTATGCCAGACCAAATTGTGGGCGAGGACTTTACACAACAAGGGTGATTCTAAAGCACTTGCATCAGTGATAGCCCACTCGGTCACTGGTGATGACTCATGGAGTCTGCATCTATCTGAATCTCTGGAGGTGGTGGATGACTCCAAAGTAACATCGTTCTCCAGACCCAACAGAGCTGATGCACATAGGACCTCACAGAGACTGTGAGATCACTCACAAGATCTACAGGAGCTCAAGCCAGATAAAATCCCTGCATGGAGGAGGGGAAGTGGCCACAAATCCCTACACCTAGCCAAGTAGCTATATGTGATGGATAGCTGCTTTCTTGATGGAGTGACACTGTGTACAGCAAACACACCCCAGAACAGGGCCCATGCCCAATAGTTTCCAGTATAAATAGGACTCCATGGTTTTGTTTTTGACATATAAACAGACTATTTTGTTTGTTTTAAGAAAGAGAAAGAGCATCACGTTGAGTTAGCGATAGTTAGGGAAGAGTGAAATATGATAAAAATAAATGAAAAATTTGAAAATACGGAAAAAATTAAAAGTTAAATATATATGTTGTGGTGAAGCTGAGGGGATATCTCTTTCAGAGGCCAAGACTTCAGTCCCCAGACCCCAAGTGGTGGCTCACAAGTGCCTGTTATTCCGGTTCCAAGGGATCTGACACCATCTTATGTGCTCCGTGGGCAAATCAACAGGCACAAACGCAAGTAAAATACCCATACACATGAAATTAAAATAAAAAAAATACCTGAAATAATAATAAGATATACCGGTTGTTCTGGATAGTGCTCTTAGCCAGAGGACCTGAGTTCAGTTTGCAGTACCTACTGACAGCCATCTGTGACTGTGAGAGGCCACTCTGGGCTATTTATCCCATGATTATTTAGACCATGGTACATAGCAGGACATACATACATACATACTTACATACATACAACACACTGTCTACATTGCCTATACATTTATATATTTACTTCACCATTATACTGATTCCATATCACAAGTATTGTTGCCATCCACAACACAATTTTGTGTGCCTCCTTACTTTCCTGCGGTGGACCAGTAATATTCTACCTGCGCTTAGAAAAGTTGGCCCAGCCTGAACAGTACAGAAAAGCTTCTGATCAGGATCTCTGTCGACATCCAGTAGTCAAGGATATGGGGGCAGCAATGAAGACAGTAAGGACCATGAGCAGAAGAGGAGAAGAGCTAGGGCTGTGAGAACAAGACACCCAGTCACAGTGAGGAGCTGCTCTGATGCGTTTCACAGCAATTGTTGTCACGTTATCCACAGTGGGCGCTATGATGCATAAAAGTGATGTCACAAAGCTCCTGAAACCAGAGCTGGAGCCATGAATTCATGTGTTCCTGGAAGAGACCAAGTCTTGACCTTTCTAGGCATGGTTTTGTAGAGATAGGAACCACAGGCAAGGCCTTAGCCTTGTGCTCCTTGCTTTCTATTCTGGAGAGCTTCCTGCCGCCCGATGGACAACCATGGGACTCAGAGAATCTGACAGGACCTGCTCTGTAGGGACCATCTTATTCCTGGCCAGAATGGACTGGCAATACACCCTGCCACTCTCCCCTCTGTTCAGCATCCCTGGGGCCTTTCTCAGGCCTGACTAACCCCTCATTCTTACCTTCCAGGTTTAAGGTCTGAGGATTCTGTCTCCTCCCCAGGCTGAAGCTGTCCATCTACTACTGCAGGCGGCTTCATTGTCCTTCCCGACCATGGCCAGACCAACTCATTCTGTTTCCGTGGTCCCAGGTAGGCTGAGTTGCCCATTCTTGCTTAAAAGGCTTTATTGTTGGTCAGCCCTGAAACATGAGCAAGAAAGAAACTTCCAGATGGCTAGACTCACCCTGACTCGTGGACAGTTTCATCATCTTCTGTTTCCACTCAGCATGATTCTGGGAAGCCTGTGCTGGCTGTGGCTGGCTGCTTTCTTCTCTGAGAGCTGGTACACTGCCCCAAATGAGCTGAAAATAACCAAGATCTGAGCCAGATGTCCGGACACCAGACTGTCCCCATTGTGCTGAAGGAAAAAGACTGAAAATACCTAGGATTTGGAGTATGATGGCAGTTGACAGTGAAGCTATTAGGCATAAGGTGAGCTCTAGGAGGGACCAACAAACCACAAAGACATGCCATAGAACAATGGGTAGGCAGCCAAAGTTCCTGAAGTGGTATAAAGATAATTTGGTGGCCTACCTGGGGTCAAGAGAGAAGGCGAATGGCAGTGGGAGACTCGAGATGGAGCCAGTGCAGGACCTTCCAAACAGAATGTGACCAAAAATGGGGGACAGTGGTCCATATGAGCTGAATCAGGTTAAAACAGCCTCAAGACTTCAGGGTGGCATGCAGAGTGCTCTAACCCTTTCCCCTAGTAAATGTTCAACTTTGCTTTGCCCTTTCTTTCTCTCTCTCTCTCTCTCTCTCTCTCTCTCTCTCTCTCTCTCTCTCTCTCTCTGTCTTTCTTCTTTCTTTCTTTCTTCTTTCGTTCCTTTCTCTTTCTCTTTTTTTCTTTTATTTCTTCCTCCCTCTCTCCCTCCCTCCCTCCCTCCCTCCCTTTCTCCATCCTTCTGTCAGGAGCCAATTTCCTCCTAAAATCATTACAGAAACCATCACCCTGGGAATCTGCAGAGAACCTCACACCCTTAATTGTGTTAGTAATGGTTCTATTGACAGAGCCTACCCCACACCCAAATTGGCTGTTAATGAGAGCTATCTGTTAGCGGAACCCACCCCGCATTCCAAGCTATCTAGAGAACTAGGTGTGTCATCTCCTAGTTGCGACTTCTTGGCCTACAGTGACCTGACCGAAGGTAACCTGGCTACGTGACCAACGAGAACCACGTGACCAACGTGAACCACGCGGCAAGAGCCCAGGACCCTGTGCCCATCCCCCAACTCCTTACCCTATAAAAAGTTGTATCTCGTCCCTAATAAACGGAGGCTCTGACAAACTTTGCATGGCCTTCTTCCTGTCTCCTAGCCCATATCTTCCAGGTAGTGCCTCTCCGGGACCCTGGAATAACTAAACTGCCAGGCGGGCTACTAACCCTAGACTAAGTAGCCTGCCAAGGCAATCAACAGTGGCGCCCGAACCAGTGACTTGGAGCACGGTCAACTATCGGACGACAACGCGCAGTCCCGGGGCAACAATAAGAAAACAGAAGGTTCTGCGGCTGTAGAACTCGGACAGATCTGCAGGACAAGGTAGGCGCAGGCTCACCGTCGTCCAAAAAGATATGGGACTTTCAAGGGAAGAGAAATTCATACAGGAATTTAATCAATCACTCAGGGAGAGAGGAGTAAGAGTCAAAAACAGAGATTCATATGTTTGCTTTATGTGTTTGCTTGTGGACTCAAAAGGGAGTCCCTCGAGATGCGAGAAGTTAGGGTACAATCCACACAGCTACGCCTGCCAAGCAGGCTGGCTGCTAGGGCTAGAGAGCCTATGTCTTTAACCCCCTGCCATATGGAGCGAAAGCTGACAGGCAGGTTTGCTATACAGGAATCTAGACTCAAAAAGCTGCAGCTTCATTTAGGACAGTAAATATGCTTCTTTTCCATGTTAAAAATCTTGCTTCTTGGTCAAAAAATCTTTAGTTTGTAGGTGTATAAGTTTATATCTAAGGTAGATTAATTTCAGTACTGTGTTTCTGTAGGAAAGTTTTAAAATCAAAGATTGTGATATATTCAGAGGATTTTTAGAATTGTTTAGGCTATCCTGAGTTTTTATTTCTTTCGCATAAGGTTGGGGATTGTTCTTTTGAGTTCTATATTGTTCTTTTGAGTTCTGTGAAAAGTTTTGCTATAATTTTAATGAACATTTACATTAAATCTGTGAGTTCTGTGAGAAATGTTGCTATAATTTTTAATGGACATTTACACTGAATCTGTAAACTGCTTTCAGTGAAATTGTCATTTTTGTTGTGTTTCTTCTGCTTTCGCAAGAAAATAGGGGATCTTTCAAGATTTAAAGTTCTTATCCTACAATTTTTTCCATTTGTACGGCCCACTCTTGGGTGGGAGTCGTATTGTTTCAGCTTGAGGTCCTTTCCTGCTGCCAGGTGTGGCTTCAAGGTGGAATGCTGAGACTCAGGCCTCTTAATTAACTTTATCAAGGGCCAGAGTTATACTCTAACAAGTGATAATGGTTAAAAATAAAAAAACATTTCCGCCTTCACAGGCAGAGATGATGGGACCCAAAACTTCTGTCCTGCTTGCTTGGAGTTACTCCAAGATATTTTGTGGTATTCATGGATATTTCAAAGGATGATGTCTCATTTATCCTAGATGTAAAAGAGGTACATCTGGGTTATTTTCAGATTCTAGGCTATGATAAAATGGTTCTGCTATGGGCATGGCTGAGCACGTGTCCTTGTGGTTTGGTTAAACATCTTTGTATTTAGGCCCAAAAGGGATATTGCTAAGTTTTGAGGTAGATATTTGCCTAATTTTAAAAAATAGACAGAATGAGGGTCCCCCAATGCTGGGGAGACTCTCACTTGGGTCTCTGGATGGCGCGGGCCCGGAGACCATCCTTGCTGAGGTCACACACGTGGCCTTGGTTGGTGGGGGAAGAGTTCGACCCCCAGTGACCAGGAGAAAGAATTTTTTGAGGAAAGGGGCCACACCCTAGTGGTCCGGGAGGGTCATAAATTCCAAAAATCCAATGGTGGTCTCTGGAGGACAGCTCCCTGCCTCTCGGGACCACTCCCAATAATCCGCTAGTTCCTAAAACAGTACTGTGATAATTGCAGCTGGAAAACCTGTTTTTCCAGGTCAAGGCTTTGTCTTCAGCTGGTTCCTGGTGCAGGGTCGCTGAAGCGGCTAGCCCTGGATTTTTGGTTCTTCTCTTCCTGCTGGGAGAGTCTGGTTTATCCAGGATTTTCAATACTAGGTATGATCCAAAAGTGGCTGTGCCAGTATACACTTCCAACATCAGTTTACACTTCCAGCAATAAAAGTTTTTTCTTTACCCACATTTTCTTAAGCATAAATTGTTAACAATAATTTTTAATCTTGGTAATTTTACAAGGATAAGGTAAAATCTCAGAGTTTTGGTTTGCATTTCTCTGAGGGCTAAAGGTTGTTATGTTTGAGCATTTTTAAGTGTCTCAGTCATTTTTAAGTTCATCTGAGAGTTTTCAGTTTAGGTCTATAACAAATATTTTTTGGATTAAAATTTTTAATAACTAATTTCCTGAGTTCTTCATATATTTTTGGAATGGATTTATGATAAGTAAAGATCTTTTCCCACTATATAGTCTTGTTATACAAAAGTTTCTCAGTTCAGGAGATTTATGGTTTCTCCAAATGTTTGTGCCACTGAGGCTATGTTTGAGATGTGGCAAAGTGTGCTTCAAAAATTTTTTCTCTGTGAGGTTCAACATAATTTTTATATGCTGAGGCCTTTGGCTCATTTAAACTTAAAAAGTTTTGTACATGGAGATGGATGTAGATCTATTTTCATTCTTCTACATGTTGGTGTCTAATGAGGCCAGCATTATTAGTTAAAAAATGCTTCATTTTTCCATTTTCCTATCTGCAAGGCAGACTTAAAACTTAAGAGGAGGATAGCTTAAAAACTTTTGGTTGGATGTCCAATGGTTAAAGCCCTAGTTATAATATTCTTATGGAAGACCTTGAGCCTCTAGGTAAAATTCTTACAAAAAAACAATTTCCAATAAAAAGCTTAAACAGCTGCATAACAGGTACTCAAGCAGGTAAAAAATATAAATCAACAGGTAAAGTATACAATAATCAACAAATACAGTATATTAATTATAATTCAGCTGTGGAGAATGTGTATATTAAAAATGTAAAACTTATTCTACAACAGTTTTATAAAAAAATGCTGTTTATGGATAAACCTTCTCAGCTTTGCTAGTTAAGATATTAAACTCTTAATTTAAAACAGTAGCCTGTCTGATACAAAAGGGCAGGATAAAAGCTGAAAAATGGTTTGACAAAATATTGACTATAATCAATGTTTCTTATACTAAATAATAGATTCATTGATAATTTTAAGATTGATTCCTAGACAATTGTGTTTGCTCAATTCAAAGTCAAAAACAATAATCTTTTCCAAGATCATTGCTACAATTCACACACCTGTATTTTGCTAATATTATAGCTAAAAAATCCCTTAAAGGATTTTATGCTAAATTTTACAAATGGCTTTTCCAATTGAAGAGCTGCATATATGGCTAATAAAAAAGAAATTGTGGAGCGTAACAAGGCTCCTTCAAAGCAACTCATAAAAAGTTGCAAGCAGATCTTGATGCAAATGGATCTGGTGTGATAACACCAAGCTAACCTTTGCTAAGGCAAGGTGGAAAAGCCCTTGCAATGCATTATGAAAAAACCCGACATATTTATATTTGCGGTCGAGGATATGTTTATGCTTTTTTCACAGAAAGAAAATAAAAGCTGGATCTGATGCTGTCGAGGCTGCGGACATCCCACAGAGGAGTTCCAGAGGAGACTGGGGAGAAGTCCTCGGTCCGGCCTTTCCTGCCCCCAAGGAGAGGAGTGCCTGATAACATAACCTGCTACCCCACTCTGCAGGGTGTCAATTCTGCCCCTAGAGAGTCCAGGGAGACCCGCCTGAGATAAGTGCCAGGATGTGCTTCAGATAGCTGAACCCAGCTCACCTCACTCAGGAATCCCACCTGCCCTGAAGCACAAATGCTAAACTGCTTCTGATGCAGATTAAACATCTGACAGTTTTAATCTTTGGGACACAAAACTCATTTTAATTAAAATATTAATGCTTATTCACTTAAGAAGGGGAAAGATTAGGGTTCCTGTCACTGTTGCTCAGAGACTGGAACTGGTGGTATTTGATAACAACAATGTATGTCATTGTGCTCTTACTACAATTGACCTGATACTTATAACTGCTTATAGATGTTGGGAAAGGATTGACACACGCTGTAAAGTGTTTGGGTTTAATGCATATGTTAAAAAATTTAGATTTAGATCCCTTTTACACTGCCCTAATTTTTGGCAGGCAGCACTCATAATCTTATTGTGGAGTAGGCATTTAGGAAGGAGGATACCTAAGGCCAGATTAAAAGGTGAATACTGGGTTTGGAAAACGCCCTTTCTTCTTGTCTGGAAGATGGAGTTATTGGTGCCCAAAATTATATCATTATATTTTGTGTGAGGAGCTACTCACAACCTTTTCATTAGTGATAGACACAGGGGCCCAATGACAGGAGTTAGTGTGGACCCTCGCCTGAACAGCACACCATACAGAGGTTGTAGAAACCGGCTCAACATGGCATGGTGCCAGGCACGAGGAGTGCCCTCCACATGGCTTAAGACAGGGTCGACCTGTGATCTGTTTACTTTAAATCTTGCTAGATACCTTTCATTTGAGGAGCTCCAAGGACGAGTGACTTGTGGCAGGACTTCCCCCAACCTAAGACAGGATACTGGGAATCCTAGGACGGGTAAGGGGGATAAAGACCTGGTCCCCACTCGACCTAAGAATCATAAGGCACCCCTCTGTTCCCAGGAGAGGTAAATTGCTTCACCGTTCGAGAGGAGGGTCTCTCCTTGTTCCAGTCCCTTCCCCTTTGGATCTGACACCATGGTTGGACTCTGACCTGATGCCCTTCACTTAATTGCTGCCTATCTTTACAAAAGAAAGGGGGATCTGTCAGGAGCCAATTTCCTCCTAAAATCATTACAGAAACCATCACCCTGGGGAGTCTGCAGAGAACCCCACACCCTTAATTGTGTTAGTAATGGTTCTATTGACAGAGCCTATCCCACACCCAAATTGGCTGTTAATGAGAGCTATCTGTTAGCGGAACCCACCCCGCATTCCAAACTATCTAGAGAACTAGGTGTGTCATCTCCTAGTTGCGACTTCTTGGCCTACAGTGACCTGACCGAAGGTAACCTGGCTACGTGACCAACGAGAACCACGTGACCAACGTGAACCACGCGGCAAGAGCCCAGGACCCTGTGCCCATCCCCCAACTCCTTACCCTATAAAAAGTTGTATCTCGTCCCTAATAAACGGAGGCTCTGACAAACTTTGCATGGCCTTCTTCCTGTCTCCTAGCCCATATCTTCCAGGTAGTGCCTCTCCGGGACCCTGGAATAACTAAACTGCCAGGCGGGCTACTAACCCTAGACTAAGTAGCCCGCCAAGGCAATCGACATCCTTCCTTCCTTCCTTCCGTCCGTCTTATTATTCTGAGTTTCTCTGTAGCCCCGGCTGTCCTGGAACATTCTCTATAAACCAGACTGGCCAAGAACTCAGAGATTCATGTGCCTCTGCGTTCAGAGTGCTAGGATTAATGGCGTGCACCACCATAACTGAAAAAGTTCATTTGTTTCTTAACTTCTTTACATATTCTTGCATCTTATACACCTACTTACCTATAACAGATTAAATTCTAGGTAAGCTGGACCTCTGAGAACAGCACATACTTTTCCTACGAGTATCCATTCTAGGGCGAGCATAAAGGAGAGATGGACAGTGAGAAGAGAAATTTAGGCCCTGTGCCCACTAGAATCTAGGTTGCTGCATCTTGACTTGACCAGTCTGCTTTGCCTCTGTGATTGCTCTGCTTATACTCTTGAGTACTTGACCAACTGCTGCATCCTATTGGAATTCTTCTCTTTTGAAAACAAGAAGGATCAAATGAACAAATGAATGAAAGTAAGACAGACAGAATGAAGGACGGGAGAGAGAAAGGAAGGAAGAGACTGCTTCTAAGGTCAAGACCAGAGAAAAACAGAGATCCTCTCCACTTAATAAGAAAAACCGGTGAGGTAACTGGAAGTAGGAGTCAGGAGGCCGGAATTACATAGGGTAACATCACCTGATTTCTTAGCACTGATACCGGGACCTCCATTCAGGCAAATCAAATTAGTCCTTGGGCATAAGGTCCAATATTCACTCACCCTCTCTCCCAACCTTTGTGTGTGTGTGTGTGTGTGTGTATGTGGGTATGTTGTGAGGTAGTATTGGTGAGTGTGGTATGTAAACTCCTAGTATGATTTCGGGAGATATCCAGGGAGGAGAACCTCCACAACAGATGATCAAATGTAGGGGTATGTGAGTGTGTGTGTGTGTGCGCGCGTGCGCGCACACACACAGGTGTCAGTGCACAATTTTGGTGGATGCCAAAGAACAGTTTTGGGTGTGTTTTCTCAGGTTTTTCCACTTTTTTCTGAGACAGAGTCTTTCATTGGCCTGAAGCTCACAAAATAGGGTAAGCTGTCTGACCGGTAAACCCCAGGAACATTACGTCTCCTCAGTTTTGTGCTGGGATTCCACAAGTAGAGTTTTGTGTAGGTTCTGGGGATTGCAAAGCAAGCACCTTGTTAACTGAGCCATCCCCTCAAATCCTAGGATGAAGTTTTTTAATTGGGGAACAAGATAATCAGTTAGAAATGTGGTTTTTAAAACGTGGGTGTACTTTTAAAAAAGGAAGGAGTGTATTCTGAAAACATTTACTTAGATTCTGAGTGCTAAGTGTTTCGCAAATCAGGTAGGGCTCCAACAGACCAACGTATTATTCCACCAAAACCCAACTTGGTGGGCCAAAGAGTTTAAAACTCACAGCTAATGGATGAGGGATTACTTACAGGAGCAAAGCAGCAACTGACTGCTGTGTGGAAGAAGTATTCCTTCTCTGTAGCTGGATAGACGAAAGTGCTTGCCATGTCAGTGGACAGTCCACACTCTTGGTACTCTAGCGTCTCCAGAGGCGAGGAAACCACATGCAACTGGGAGAGAATCACACACAGCTGTAAAATTGATGCCTCAAAGAGAGGCTGGATTCACAGGTGAAAGTTCTATAACACCTGCCCCAATCCCAACACCCTTGTTATAAGAAACTTCAGCAGGCAGGTGGTGGTAGGGTGTGTAACAAGGATGGTGAGTGAGCCATGGACAGCAAGCCAGTAAGCAGCATTCCCGCCATGGCCAATGTATACTGCATATTTGTGTTTAAATGTATAAAGCTTGCCTGAAGATCAGCGGGCAAAGCAGCCACATTCGTCAGCTATACAGGACAGCATGGTGGTAGTACATGACTTTAATCCCAGGACTCAGGAGACAGAGGCAGGCAAAACTCTGTGAGTTCAAGGCTACCCTGGGCTATACAAGATTGATCCAGAAACAGGTCCAGGTGGTGTGGTTCACACGTTTAATCTCAGTGTTTGGGAGTCACACCCTTTTAATCCCAGCACTAGGGAGGTGCAGACAGGAGCAATAATCTGAGGAGAAGGAGGAATATAAAGGAGAAGAGACAGGAACTCAGGAGTGTGGAGTCTTAGGATTTGTGGAGATAGGATCTCACCCTTTTGGTCTGAAGCCTTGGTGTAGGGTAAAAGGTCTCTCTAGCGGTTGGCAGCTTTGCTTTTTGGATGTTCATATTCGACCCTAATACCTGTTTCTGGGTTTGTATTAATCTGCTACACCTCTGCTTTGACTCCTGCTTCAGATCCCTTTCTTGAGTTCCTGTCACGATGGACTAAAGCTGTAAACTTAAAAGAACCCTTTCAACTTGCTATTGAACACAGTGATTACAATTTAAAACTAAGACAGCATATTCCCAAGTGTGGGATAAACCAGACACCTTAAACCTCACATTTGAGCCATCCATAATATTCAGAGTAACATAAACCCTGCATTCAGAGCCCCTAACCAACATAAGGTCACTTGCTTTTAAATTTTTTTAAATTTTAGAAATTTATATTTTACGGAGAAGTTGCAAAAATAGGACAGAATATTCCCACACACCCTCACACAGTCCTATATCATGCAAGCCAAAAATTCACGCATGTAAAAAAAATATGTTATTCTCTTTAAAGTAGAAGAAAAAGATGCTGGCGACAGTGGTGATGCTGTCACAGCCTTTAGAATCATTTACTGCTCAATTAGTCAGGGCTGATTGCTGGGAATAGCTGCTGCCCTCAGTTCAGTTTAGTCTACATAGATTGCTGGTGGGGTTTGCAAGTTTGCTGTTTGAGCACTTAGCCCGCAGCAGGTGGCACTGTTGGAGGACTGTGTGGAGCATCCCAGGCCTGTAGCATAAGGGCAGGGCCTTTGAAGGCTGTTACATTTACCACTCACTGAATCTGATATGTAAGCTTGGCATCCTGTCTATTGCCACATGAGGAGTCTCCACCATGTGCCACGGTCACCATTAACAGCACCGTCGTGGCATTGTGTGACATTATTACTGGGTAGGGAACCCATGCCAGATCAAATTGTGAATGAAGAGTTTACACAAACAGGGGTGATTCTTTTTTTTTAATTTGTTTATTTATTAAAGATTTCTGTCTCTTCCCCGCCACTGCCTCCCATTTCCCTCCCCCTTCCCCAATTAAGTCCCCCCCCTCCTCAGCCCGAAAAGGAATCAGGGTTCCCTGTCCTGTGGGAAGTCCAAGGAACCCCCACCTCCATCCAGGTCTAGTAAGTTGAGCATCCAAACTGCCTAGGCTCCCACAAAGCCAGTGCGTGCAGTAGGATCAGAAACCCATTGCCAGTGTTCTTGAGTTCTCAGTATTCCTCATTGTCTGCTATGTTCAGAGAGTCCGGTTTTGTCCCAGGCCTTACCAGGCCCAGGCCAGCTGGCCTTGGTGAGTTCCCAGTAGAACATCCCAATTATCGGAGTGTGTGTGTGTACGAACAGGGGTGATTCTAAAGCACTTGCATCACTAAAAGCCCACTCCGTCATGGGTGATGACTCACGAAGTCTGCATCTATCTGAATCTCCAGAGGTGGTGGATGACTCCAAGGTAACATCGTTCTCCAGACCCAACAGAGCTGATGCACATAGGACCTCACAGAGACTGTGAGATCACTCACAAGATCAGCAGGAGCTCAAGCCAGATAAAATTCCAGCCTGGAGGAGGGGAAGTGGCCACAAAGCCCTACACCTAGCAAGTAGCTGTTTGTGATGGATAGCTGCTTTCTCACTTTAGTGACACTGGGTATGGCAAAGAAACCCGAGAACAGGCCCCATGCACAGTAGTTTCCAGTATAAATAGGACTCCACAGTTTTGTTGTTGACTTATAAAAGGACTGTTTTGTTTGTTTTAAGCAAGAGAAGCAGTATAATGTTAAGTTGGGAGGAGTTGGGAAAGGGGGAAATATGTTAAAAAATGTAAAATTTAAAAATAAGGAAAAATTAAAAGTAAAATATATATAATGATGAGGCACTGAGGAGATGGCTGTTGCAGAGGACCTGACTTCAGTCCCAAGACCCCAAATGGTGGCTCACAACTGCATGTTATTCCAGTTCCATGGGATATGACAGCATCTTATGACCTCAGTGGGCAAATCCACAGACACACACGCAGGGAAAATATCCATACACATAAAATTAAAATAAACAAGGCCTGAAATAATAATAATAAGATATATCTTTTGATCTGGATAGTACTCTTAGCCAGAGGACCTCAGATCAGTTTGCAGAAACTACTAAGAGCCATCTGTGACTGTGAGGCCACCCTGGGCTATTTAACCCATGTTACATACCAAGACACACACACACAGACATGTTCTCCACACACATTTACTTCATCATTAGAGTGACTAGATATCATAAGTATTGTTGCCATTTACATTGTACACATGAAGCGAAATGCCCAGAGAGGCTAAATAAGTAGCTCCAAGTCACAGAGCAACTAAGATGTTACCCATGATTAAGTCATGCCTCCCTGTCATCCTGATCATTGTGAGGTCAGAAATCATCATGGGCCGTAAGTATGTAACCATATGAAGGAGGCAGTAGATACAGGAGACTGAGAAACACCCAAAATGGCACATTCACGGCTCATTTCCTAGACTCTGGCAACTACTCACTCTCAGCTCTATGATTTGGAAAAGGATCAGAAAGTCAAGGCAGGGGATCCCAGGTGGGCCAGATTCTGGTTCTCAGACTTTATTCACTGGAAGGGGTATATGAAAGAGAGAGATGAGTGTGTTAGGGGAAAGTACGTGGACACTTGTTTGTCTGCCTCCCTAATTTCCTGCGGTGGACCAGAAAAAATCTACCTGTGATTGGAAATGTTGGCCTAGCCTGAAAAGAACAGAAAAGCTTCTCACCAGTATCTCTGTAGCCATCTAGTGGTTGTAGATGTGAATGACACCTCATACAAAATGTTCCTGTGGGTCCCAACAGTGAGGACAGGAAGGACCATCAGCAGAAGGAGAGAAGAGGCAGGGCTGTAAGAACAAGACACAGCCTGTCACTGTGATGAGCTTCTGTGAAGCGTTTCCTGGCAACTGTTGTCACGTTATCCACAGTGGGCGCTATGTTGCAGAAAACTGATGTCACAAAGCTCGTGAAACTAGAGCTGGAGTCATGAATTCATGTGTTCCAGGTAGAGACCAAGTCTCCACCCATCTAGCCTTGGTCTTGTGAAGATAGGAACCACAGAAAGGGCCTTAGCCCTGTGCTTCCTGCTTTCTATTCTGGAGGGCTTCCGGGCTCGAGATGGGCACCCCTGGGAGTCAGAAAATCTGACAGGACCTGCTCTGTAGGGACCATCTCGTTCCTTGGCCAGCAGGAACTGGTAGTACAACCTGCTGCTCTCCCCTCTGTTCAGCATCCCTGGGGCCTTTCTCAGGCCTGACAAACCCCTCATTCTTACCTTCCAGGTTGAAGGTCTGAGGATTCTGCCTCCTCCCCAGGCTGAAGCCGTCCATCAACTACTGCAGTCGGTTTCAGTGCCCTTCCTGACCACAGCCAGACCAACAGCCTTCTGTCCCAATGGTCCTAGGTAGGCTGTGTTGCCCACTCTTGCTTAAAATGCTTTTGTTGGTCAGGCCTGAAACATGAGCAAGAAAGTAACTTCCAGATGGCTAGACTCACCCTGACTCATGGACAGTTTCATCATCTTCTCTTTCCACTCAGCATGATTCTGGGAAACCTGCGTTGGCTGTTGCTGGCTGCTTTCTTCTCTGAGAGCTGGTGCACTGCCCCAAATGAGCTAAGGAATAGCAAGGTTTGAGCCAGATGTCTGGACACCAGCCTGTCCTCATTGTGCTGAAGGAAAAACAGAAAAAGACCTAGGATTTGGAGTATGATGGCAGTTGACAGGGAAGCTATTAGGCATAACGTGAGCTCTGGGAGGACCAACAGACCACAAAAGACATGCCATAGAACAATGGGTAGGCAGCCAAGGGTCCTAAGTGACATAAAGTTAATGTGGTGGCCTACCTGGGGTCAAGAGAGTAGGAGAATGGCAGTGGGAGTCTAGGGATGGCCCAGCTCAGGTCCTTCCAAACAGGATGTGACCAACAATGGGTGCAGTAGTCCATAATAGCTGGATCAGATTAAAGTAGTCTCAAGACTTCCTCTGCAGGGTAGCATGCAGAGTGTTCTAACCCTTTCCTCTAATAAACTTTCAACTTAGCTTTGTTCTCTCTCTCTCTCTCTCTCTCTCTCTCTCTCTCTCTCTCTCTCTCTCTCTCTGTCTCTCTATGCCTCTCTCGCCCTTCCTTCCTTTCTTCATTTGTTTTAATTTATACCTTCCTTCTTTTGTTTCTGAGTTTCTCTGTGTAGCCCTAAATATCCTGGAACATTCTCTATAAACCAGACTAGACAAGAACTCAGAGATTCATGTGTCTCTGCCTTCAGAGTGCTAGGATTAATGGCATGTACCACCATAACTGACAAACTTCAGCTGTTTCTTAAACTTCTTCACATATTCTTGCATCTTATACACATACTTACTTATAACAGATTGAATTTTAAATAAGCTGGACTTCTCAGAAAAGCACAACATTTTTCTAGAAGTATCCATCCTAGGGGGAGCACAACGGAGAGAAGGACAGTAAGAAGAGAAATTTAGGTCATGTGCACACTAGAATCTAGGTTGTTGCATCTCAACTTGGCCAGTTTGCTTTGCCTCCTTCATTGCTGTGCTTACACTCTTGAGTACTTGACCAACTACTGCTTCCTATCATAATTCTTCTCTTTTGAGAACAAGAAGGATCAAATGAACAAATGAATGAAGGAAAGACACAGAAAGAAGAAAGGAAGAAAGAGAGAAAGGAGGGAAGAGACTGCTGGTAAGGTCAAGAGCAGAAAAAAGAGAGATCCTCTCCACTTAGTAAGAAAACCCACAAGGAAACTGGAAGTAGGAGTCAGGAGGGCGGAATTAGGTTGAGCAGTGTCACCTGATTTCTTCGCACTGATACCTGGACCTCCTTTCAGGCTAATCAAATTAGACCTTGGGCATAAGGTCCATAATTCATTCTCTCTCTCTCTCTCTCTCTCTCTCTCTCTCTCTCTCTCTCTCTCTCTTTCTTTCTTCCTACCTCTCCTTCCCTTTCTCCCTCCCTCCCTCTCTCTCTCCCTTCCTCCCTTCTTCCCTCCGTCTCTCTCTCTCCATCCTCTGCGTGTTGGAGGGAGGTTGTTGTGAGGTTGTAGTGATGTGTGGGATATGTAAGCTCCTAGTATGATGTCACAGCGTATCCAGGGAAGAGAATAACCACACTGGGTGATCAAATAATGGTGTGTGTGTGGCACTGGTGTGCGTGGGTGGGTGTGGGTTTCTGTGCACACTACTGGTAGATGCCTAAGGAAAGGTATGGGTGTGTTTTCGCAGGTGCTGTCCACTTTTTTTCTGGGACAGGGTCTTTATTGGCCTGAAGGTGGCAAAATGGGGTAAGTGGTCTGACTAGTAAACCCAAAGAATATTACGAATGCACAGTTTTGTGCTGGATTTTAAGTACAGACTACCAGAACTGGAGTTTTTACTTAGATTCTGGGGGTGGAATTAGTGTCCTTGTGCTTGCAAAGAGAGCCCCTTGCTAATTGAGCTATCATTCAGATGCTAGAATGAAGTTTTATTTGGGATACAAGATAATCAGACATGTAGTTTTTAAAAAGTGAATGTACTAAAAATAAGTGGCTATATTCTAAAAACTTTAACTTAGACCCTGAGAGTTAAGTGTTTCCCAAATCAGCTAGGCCTCCAACAGACCAAGGTATTATTTCACCAAAACCCAACTTGGTGAAGCAAAGAGTTTAAAACTTACAGCTAACGGATGAGAGATTACTTACAGGTGCAAAGCAGCGACTGACTGTGGCCTGGAAGAAGGAGTCCTTCTCTGTAGCTGGATAGATAGAAGTGCCTGCCCTGTCAACCGACCTCCCACACTCTCGGTACTCTGGAGTCTCCAGAGGCTACAGAACCACATGTAACTGGGACAGAATCTCACACAGCTGAAAAGGAGATGTAAAATAAAAATAAGTAATTCTCTTTACAGTTGAAGAAAAAGATGCTGGCGACAGTTGTGATGCTGTCACTGCCTTTAGAATCATTTACTGCTCATTTAGTCAGGGCTGACTGCTGGGAATAGCTGCTGCCCTCAGTTCAGTTTAGTCTACTTAGATTGTTGGTGGGGTTTGCAAGTGTGCTGTTTGAGCACTTAGCCACCAGCAGGTGGCACTGTTGGAGGACATTGAGGGGCATCCCAGGCCTGCAGAATAGGGCAGGGCCTGTGAAGGCTGTTACAATTACCACTCATTGAATTTGATCTGTAAGCTTTGCATCCTGGCCATTGCCACATGAGGAGTCTCCACCATGTGCCACGGTCCCCATTAACAGCACCGTGATGGCATTGTGTGACACTTTTCTTGGGTAGGGAACCCATGTCAGACCAAATTGTGGGCGAGGACTTTACACAACAGGGGCGATTTTAAAGCACTTGCATCACTCAAATCCCACTCTCTCACGGGTGAGGACTCACATAGTCTGCATCTATCTGAATGTCCGGAGGTAGTGGATGACTCCAAAGAAACATCGTTCTCCAGACCCAACAGAGCTGATGCACATAGGACCTCACAGAGACTGTGACATCACTCACGAAATCTGCAGGAGCTCAAGCCAGATAAAATCCCAGCATGGAGATTGGGACGTGGCCACAAAGCCTTACACCTAGCCAATAGCTTTGGTGATTGATAGCCGCTTTATCAATGGAGTGACACTGGGTATGGCAAACACACCCCAGAACAGGCCTCATATGCAGTAGTTTCCAGTATAAATAGAACTCCATGGTTTTGTTTTTGACTTACAATCAGACTGTTTTGTTTAAGCAAGAGAAAGGGCATGATGTTTAGTTGAAAGGAGTTGGGGAAGGGGAAAATATAAAATTAAATAAAAATTTTAAAAAGAAAGAAAACTTTAAAGTAAAATAAATATGTTGAGGCAAGGCTGAGGGAATGGCTCGTCCAGAAGACCTAACTTCAGTCCCCAGACCACAAATGGTGGTTCATGACTGCCTGTTATTCCAATTCCAAGGGATCTGACACCAACTTTTGACCTCCGAGGGATAATCCACAGACTCACAGGCAGGTAAAATACCCATACATATAAAATTAAAATAAACAAAACCTGAAATAATATGATATACCTGTTGGCCTGGATAGTGCTCTTATCCAGAGGACCTCAGTTCAGTTTCAGTACCTTTAACAGCCATCTGTAACTGTGAGGCCACCCTGGGCTATTTAGCCCATGTTTATTTAGTCCTTGTTACATAGCAAGACATACACACATATACCGACACACAAACACATGTTCTCCACATAGTCTGTACATTTATATATTTATTTCACTATTATCGTGATTCTATATGATAAGTATTGTTGACGTCTACATTTATCATGAAAACGGTAAGGCCCAGAGAGGCTGAATAAATAGCTCCCAAGTCACAGAGCAACTAAGATGTTACCCATGATTTAGTCATGCCTCCTAGTCATCCTGATCATTGTGAGGTCAGGAGACAACCTGGGCACTCAGTGTGTAACCATATGAAGGAGGCAGTAGATACAGGAAACTGAGAAACACCCAAGATGGCACATTCAGAGCTCATTTCCTAGACTCTGGCAACTACTCACTCTCAGCTCTATGATTTGGAAAAGAATCAGAAAGTAAAGGCTGGGTAACACAGGTGGGCCAGATACTGGTTCTAGGCTTTCTTCACAGGAAGGGGTATATGAAAGAGAGAGATATAAATGTGTGATGGGAAAGAGTGAGAAGGCTAGTTTGTCTGCTTCCCTCATTTCCTGCTGTGGACCAGTACAAAGTCTACCTGTAATTGGAAATTTTGGCCCAGCATGAAAAGAACAGAAAAGATGCTCGCCAGAATCTCTGTCAACATCTAGTGGTCGTTAATGTGAATGACACCTGTCACAGAATGTGCATGTGGGGTCCAGCAGTAAGGACACTAAGGACCAGGTGCAAAGAGGAGAAGAGCCAGGGCTGTGAGAACGAGACACCCAGTCACTGTGAGGAGCTGCTCTGATGCGTTTCTTGGCAATTGTTGTCACATTATCCACAGTGGGCACTATGATGCATAAAACTGATATCACAAAGCTCCTGAAAAATAGAGCTGGAGCCATGTATTCATGTGTTTTGGGTGGAGACCAAGACTCCACACATCTACCAGTGGTCTTGTGGAGATAGGAACCAAAGGCAGGGCCTTTGCCTTGTGCTTCCTGCTTTCTATTCTGGAGTACTTACTGGCACAAGATGGGCACCCCTGGGAGTCAGAAAATCTGACAGGACCTGCTCTGTAGGGACCACCTAGTTCCTTGGCCAGAAGGGACTGACAATACACCCTGCCGCTCTCCCCTCTGTTCAGCATTCCTCGGGTCTTTCTCAGGCCTGTCAAACCCCTCATTCTTACATTCCAGTTTTAAGATCTGAGATTCAGCCTCCTCCCCAGACTGAAGGCGTCCATCTACTACTGCAGTTGGCTTTAGTGCCCTTCCTGGCCAAAGTCAGAACAACTCGTTCTCTTTCCATGGTCTCAAGTAGGCTGAGTTGCCCATTCTTGCTTAAAAGACTTTATTGTTGCTCAGGCCTGAAATATGAGCAAGAAAGAAACTTCCAGATGGCTAGACTCACCGTGACTGGTGTAGAGATTCATCATCTTCTCTTTCCACTCAGCATGATTCTGGGAAGCCTGGGCTGGCTGTTTCTGGCTGTTTTCTTCTCTGAGAGCTGGTGCACTGCCCCAAATGAGCGGAGGAATAAGCAAGATTTGAGCCAGATGTCCGGACACCAGACTGTCTCCATTGTGCTGAAGAAAAAAGAATAAAAAGACCTAGGATTTGGAGTATGATGGCAGTTGACAGTGAAGCTATTAGGCATAAGGTGAGCTCTGGGAAGGACCAACAGACCACAAAGACAGGCCATAGAACAATGGGTAGGCAGTCTAAGGTCCTGAAATGCTATAAAGATAATGGGGGTGGCCTACCTTGGGTCCAGAGAGAAGTAGAATTTCAGTGGGAGACTTGGGACGGAGCCAATTTATGTCTTCCAAACAGGATGTGACTGACAAAGGGGATGGTGGTCCATATTACCTGGATCAGATTAAAACAGTCTCAAGACATCCTCTACATTGTGGCTTCCAGAGTGCGCTGACTCTTTCCCCTAGTATTATTTCATCTTAGGTCTGTTCTTAGGACTACGGAGACACAGGCAGGCAAATCTCGGTGATTTCAAGGCTGTCCTGGGCTATACAAGATTGATCCAGAAACAGATCCAGATGGTGGTGGTTTATACCTTTCATCGCAGTGTTTGGGTGTCACACACTTTAAATCCCAGCACTAGGCAGTTGGAGACAGGAGCAATATGCTGGGAAGAGAGAGGAATATAAAGGGGAAGAGACAGGAACTCACTGGAGTGTGGAGACTGAAGAATCGTAGAGACAGGATCTCGCCCTTTGAGTCTGAACACTTGGTAGAGGTAAAAGTCTCTCTAGTGTTTGCTGCTTTGCCTTTCTGACCTTCAGCTTGGACCCCAATAACTGTATCTGGGTTTGTATTATTCTGCTACACCTCTGCTTCGATTCCTGCTTCAAGATTCCTTCCTTTATTTCCTTACACAATGGACTACATCTGTAAACTTAAATGAACCCTTTCAACTTGACTTTGACCACAGTGATTACAATTTAAACTAAGACAGCATATACCCTATTGGGGGATAAACCAGAAAACCTTAAACATGACATCTGAGCCATCCATAATCTTCAGCGTGACACATACCCTGCATTCAGAGCCCCTAACAACCATAAGAACACTTGTTTTTAAGAATTTTTGTTTTTAATTTAGAAATTTGTATTTCACGGAGAAGTTGCAAAAATAGGACAGAATATTTCCAAATGCCCTGCTCCTAGTTGATTCTTTTGGTACTACTTTGAGTGGATGTATCACAATTGTTGAGCCAATCAAGACATTTCTAATTACTAAAACCACGGTTTATTGAGATTTCCTTACCTTTTACCATTACTCTTTACCATTGTCCATTACAAAATCCTGTGAAAAGCCTAATTCATACAACAGTGGTTTTCATTCCTTTCCTGTAAGACCATGTCGTGTGTGTGTGTGTGTGTGTGTGTGTGTAGTTTGTGCTGAGGAATCATTTCTTAGATTTCTAGGGTAAAATGAAACATTAGTATGTTGCATCCTTCCCTCCTGTCTTTATCTCAATGGAGTCACATTTGGGAAGAGCATGTGCACACTACATCATGATGAGGCTTCCATGAGAAGTTCTTTTCTGAAGTAGATCACCTCCGTCAAGGTTGCAGAGAACATCAAGTTCTTCATGTTGTATATTGTTCATTTTATTAAAGCTCCCTCCAGAAATGGAAGCCTCACAGACATGGTGGCTGTCCCAGTTTTATTGTCTACCTAACACAGTGTCAGCTGAGAGGGAAGCGTCTACTGAGAAACTGCCTACATCAGATGAGGAGGTTGTTCTTTGGACACATGTATGTGTGGTTTCCTTGATTATTAACTCACATAAGAGGTCCGACCGCTGTAGGCAATACCATTCCTAGAGAGGAGGCTATGGTTTATATAAAAGTACTACGGAAGCATGAGCCTATGACCAAGCTAGATAAGGGACAAGCAAACAGTACTCTTTCTTCTAGGCTTCCTTCTTATAGGTTCCTACCTTGAGATCCTGCCCCAATATCCCCAGGGATGAACTGTGACTTGAAAGCCTGTACCAAATAAATCCTTTCATCTCTAAGCTGATTTTGTATTGGAGTGTTTTATAACAGCACCAGAAACTCCTACTGTGGCCCACCCTGTTGGCAGGCACAGGCAAGGAAAGGCACATTACAGACTAGTCTGGGCTACATAATGAAACACCGAATCAAAAAGTAAAACCCAAACCATAGGGATAATGACAAAATGAAAGTGTAAATCCACTCTTAGGAATACAGGGTCGCTGAACAACAGTATTCTTCTCTGTCATGGTATGCCAATGCCTGTCTCTAATGTTCATTCTCTCCTCTCAGAGCCAAGAAAGTCCTCCTGTCTCTTTGGCTTTCTCTAATACTACTGCAGGTGTGAGATGAATTGATCTACCATGTCTTCTTTTAAAGGGACAATGGAATGATTTTTCATGTGTGTGGAAAGAGTGAGAGAGGAGGAAACCTCATTTGTATACATGGATAGCTGGAAATCCCAAGACCACGTATTGAAAACATGGCCAATCTGCTCCATACACTTGAGGTACTAGCATATTACGCACGACATGGTTTATTCAAAAAGTTTTGACTTTCTCATCAGTGACCTTGGAGCCTAGAAGAGAGTGGTGTCGTTTTCGATTGATATGATAGAATTAACCACACCAGCTCAAAACAACAAATATAACTTAATAATTGAAAACAGGGAAACTCACAGGACCTGGGTAAAGGTTCCGATGTCGAAAATGGGATTGGTGAACACATTTAGAAGAGAGCAAGTACACCTGGATTCCCAGATTTTCTTTCCTAGACCCAGGATGCCACACTCTAGCCAAATGTGATTGGCTGAGCTTCCCCATCATCGCCACCTTCTGTCTAAACAAGATCAAATCATACCCAATACAACTATATAAAATAGGAACAGATACCAAATATGAAATTACAAGCAACAAACAATATTAAGAAACACATAACAAAAGTTTTACTAAGCATTTTATTTCAAGGAGTCTAAATAACTTATTGAAATTAAGTTAAGCTAAATCATGAGGAGGGTAACTACAATTCTCTAATCTTAAATTCCATCAAAATTCTGAGAAGGGAAGTAATATTATTTGAGCAACCTGGAAGTACTAACGAGAAACTTACAAAATGTGCCAAATGATAGAGACAACTGACTCCTAGGCAATCACCCAAAGTCTCCTTTGCAATGTTGAGTCAACCAACTTTGGCTAAGGCCTAATGTAAATGACATACCATTTTGAAAGGCAAGAAACTTTTCAGAACTATCTTACCTTGTTTTGGCAGGATATGACAATCCTGTTTTTATCCATTTATGGATACTTTGTAGCTCTGTCAGTGGTCAAGGTGTGGGCTTTTCTTTGTCCAAAGGCCAGTTCTGCCAAGAAGTAGACAAGCTCCAAGTGGCATGTCTTTGGTGCTCAACATTCTCTAGGGAATAGAACGGTGTTGCCAGGAGCGATTGTGTCTCACTACCACAGAATTGTAGGTTAGAGTAAAGGCCATTTTCTACAGCTCTTTGAAGAGGTTGAAGATTCTACTATCTGTACTAAATATAATCTATATGTATCTAAAGAACCTGATTAGCCTAAATATAAATAGGATAAACATAGATGAATATTGATCTATAATTCTCGATGCCTATCTAACTTAAAGACTAAGAGAATTAACAACTGTCTAATAAATGAGGACAATGACCTTGAAATGTAAACAATATATATCGTTACATAAACACTATGTAAGTAACTTAATCAGAGGTAGAAATGTACATTGGAACATGATATATATATATATATATATATATATATATATATATATATATATAAATCGATATAATATATATATATCAATACATAAAAAATGATTTAAACAGATGTAGCAGACTCACATACAGTATTCAATATAATTTAACTTTGTATCAATATATAAAAATCGATACCAATATAATTTTCTAAAAACTATAACTCACAAATACCAATCTATTATCCCATCACCAATTTTCCCTCTTTTTTTTTCAAGAATACCCATGAGCCTATGAAATACTTCCCCTATCCCTCAACCATATACCAATTATTACCAACTCCAAAAGGTTGTCCCTAAACCTGAAGGCAAACTCTGCTGGGAGAGGGGACGTTATCCTCTAAAATTGCTGTCATGGGGGTGACGTTCTTCTTAGGGGTCCTGTGAAAGTAAAAAATGGTAAAATTCCAAGATTAATATTTGGTCTGGGAAAATTGCAAATAGTGTCTGAGAGTTTTGAGGAGGTCTGGCCAGGGTGTTGTAAAAGATGTGCACCATTAGGAACTGTTTTGTGCGGTTGGTACCAAAAATCATGTCTTGTAGTTGCACTATCAACATGATGATGTCATATTGACCAGGTGGAGTCAATATGTGGGGCCCCATCTTCTTCTTGGAAACTTCAAAGATCACTGCAGGAAAATACATTATTTCTTCTGGGAAACTAAGCATTATATATAAAGACATATACAGACATATATATTCAAGAAAATGTATGATAAAGACAGAAACAGATATGAGGAAAGACAAAGAAAGTTTATAAATTATTATTATTATTATTTCCCATAGCATGGCTCTTGACATGAGAAAGAAGCTCGGGGATATCTCTTATGAACAGGCTTGGAATTGGAGAGGGACTGAGCTAGAGTCCAACTCCAAAACCAGCTCTCTATATTTATAAATAAATGCACATTAACACATATTTCAAATATGTTTAGTATAATTTATTTACTGAACCTATTCAGTTTTCTTGCTGATCCTTATTGGGTTGTAAATAGTTTCCATCTGTCAGTATTCAAATATCCAGGGTCCCTTGAATTCTTTGAAGATAAGTGTTTTCCTGGGGAGATAAGCAGAGATCCCTGCCCCCACCCTATATGTTGTTCTTACCATCGGTATGATTATCATCATTGTGGATCAGCTGTCATTTCTTCTTTCTAAGAGATTCCTCCTCTTCAAACTGAACCTTTATTAATTTTGATAGTATCCACAATTTTTCTTCTCCAGTGGAAACAAGAGCAAAACCACTTCCCCAACACAGCACATATCCTGACATCCATTGCGAGGTCAACACATCTTTTAAATAAGCTTGTTGATTTAATTCAGCAGACTTTTCCATTTTCCAATGACTTTCTGCAGCCATTGTCCCCTTCTCATGAGCGTTGAGAAAACTCAAGGTTAATAAAGCATTATGAGTGAGCAGAGCTGGGAGCTGGGAGCCAATGGCTGGGTGCTCAGAACAAGTGAGGTCCAGACCTGGGGCACTAGCCCAGGACATAGCACCAAGTGCGGCCGCAGGTGCAGGCACAAGCTCCTTGCTCTTAAGTCCCCTTGCTCTGGGCTGGGATGTGGGAGAAACCTGCCTGTAGCAAGGGCATGAGATGGTGCAGATATCAATGAACAAATGGATGTGGTATGGCCTCAACTGGCCAGAGCCTTAAAGGGCTCTAAAAAGCCTCAAGGACAGGCACCAAGTGGTGGTGCATTCGATCAGCACGCTTGAATTAACCAGACCACCTTGAAATAACAGATATAATTTAATAATTGAAAACGGGGAAACTCACACGACCTGGGTAAAGATTCCCATGTCCAAAATAGGTTTAAAGAACACCATGCAAAGAGAGGCAAAGAGAGCTAATTCACCCGGATCCCCAGGTTTTCTTACCTGTCTCCAGGCAGCTGCACCCTAGCCAAATGTGATTGGCTGAGCTTCCCCATCCAGAGACCAACTTCCTCTAAAGGGTGGTGACAGAAAAAGTTAAATCAGTCTCTTATCCATTGAAAACATTCTTCATGCCTGAAGTTGACATAGATGTTTTCAGAAAGAAAGAAAAGTAAGAGTCCTGAGAACAAGCAGAAATACACAAATATAAACAATCAGAAATTCTTCAGGCTGAAGAAAAGAATACCAGAAACAACAACATCCTTTGTTGCAAATAAAGACGATCAGAAGGCTTGAATTTCTTCTTAATGCCAAGTTCCCTATATCCACTTTTTTCCTTTAAAATACATACAAGGCCTGGCAAGATGGCCCAGTTCCAACAGATGCTTTTGCGGAGCAGGATGGCCTGAGTTTGCCTCTCTGGGAACAGTAAAAAGAAAGAAGTGACTCCTAAAAGTCGCCTGCTACCTCCACGTGTATATTGTGACACACATGCATAAATACATGCACACAGATGAAATATAAAATATATGTGAATGCTTAAAAGCATGATAACATTTTATGTGTGTTTAACACATATGCACATGGATTATCTATAGGGTATTGTAGAATAAAGAGCACTAGAAAACGGCAAATGTATTTCTATTGCTAAATATTTTACTTTTAAAATATGCTTTCACCCTGAAACCGATACTGTACTGAACTTCACAATGTGTCCTCGGCTGGCCTCAAACTCATGTCCAACCCTTTGCTTCCACTTCCTAAGCTCTGGGATTACAGGTATGTGGCACCACACTTAACATCAGGATTTACACTCTGGAGAAAGTGTACAAAAAGCAATACTGTGTAGACTATAAAATAGTAAGGACATGTAATTTATAATCACTAAAACAAATCAGAAAGGCTGATGAGAAATGAGAGAGCTCTAAAGCTAAAACATGAAAAATAAGAATTAGAGAAACAAAATATGAGCAGATAAGAGTGCAAATGATAAAGAGTAGAACGTCACAACAGATACATTAGATATTAATGGATCAAGCAAAACAAATGAAGGATGAATATTTTCTGAACAGTTACAAAAGCAAGAACAGTAATACCTTATCAGTAAGATAGAGAGTTTAAGAAGTGTGTTTGAGGGCTGGGAGGATGGCACAGCAGTTAGCATCACTGACTTCTCTTCCAGAGGACCAGGGTACAATTCCCAGAACCCACATGGCAGCTGGCAGCTGGCTGTCACTAAAATTCCAGGGGACCTGGCACCCGTATATAGGCCTATATCATGCAGGTCAAACAGTAACACACATAAAATAAAAATAAGCAATTCTCTTTAAAGTAGAAGAAAAAGATGCTGGCGACAGTTGTGAACCTGTCACTGCCTTTAGAATCATTTACTGCTAGTTGCTGGGAACAGTTTCTGTTCTCAGTTTAGGTTAGTGTACTTAGACTGTTGGTGGGGTTTGCAAGTCTCCTCTTTCAGCACTTAGCCCCCAGCAGGTGGCATTGTTGGAGGACTGTGGGGAGCATCCCAAGCCTGTAGCATGAGGGCAGGGCCTTTGAAGGCTTTTACACTTAGCACTCACTGAATCTGATCTGTAAGCTTGGCATCCTGTCCATTGCCACATGAGTAGTCTCCACCATGTGCTGCGGTCCCCATTAATGGCACTGTGATGGCATTGTGTGACACTCTTCCTGGGTAGGGAACCCATGTCAGACCAAATTGTGGGTGAGGACTTTACACAACAGGGGTGATTCTAAAGCACTTGCATCACTAAAAGCCCACTCTATCACGGGTGAGGACTCACATAGTCTGCATCTATCTGAATCTCCGGAGGTGGTGGATGACTCCAAAGTAACATCGTTCTCCAGACCCAACAGAGCTGATGCACATAGGACCTCACAGAGACTGTGAGATCACTCACGGGATCTGCAGGAGCTCAAGCCAGAAAAAATCCCAGCATGGAGGATGTGAATTGGCCACAAAGCCCTACACCTAGCCAATAGCTTTTGTGATTGATAGCTGCTTGGAGAGGGAATAAAGTTTTCTCAATGAAGTGACACTGGGTTTAGCAAACACAGCCCAGAACAGGCCCCATGCCCAGTAGTTTCCAGTATAACTAGGACTCCAAGGTTTTGTTTTTGACTTATAAAAGGACTGTTTTGTTTGTTTTAAGCAAGAGAAAGAGCATAATGTTAAGTTGGGAAAAGTTAGGGAAGGGAGAAATTATGATAAAAATGAATGAAAAATTAAAAATAACGAAAAATGAAAAGTAAAATATATATGTTGAGGTGGGGCTGGGGGGTTGGCTTTTGCAAAAGACCTGACTTCAGTTCCCAGATGCCAAATGGTGACTCACAATTGCCTGTTATCTAGTTCCAAGCAATCTGACATCATCTTATGACCTATGTGGGCAAATCCACAAAGACACACGGAGTTAAAATATCCCTACACATAAAATTAAAATAAACAAAACCTGAAATAATATGATACAACTATTGGTTTCGATAGTGCTCTTAGTCATAGGACCTGAGTTCAGTTTGCAGAACCTAATAACAGCCATCTGTATTGTGAGGCGACCATGGGCTATTAATCCCATGTTAAATAGCAAGACATACACACACACACACACAGACACACACACATTTCCAACATATCTGTACATTTATATATTTCTTTCACTATTAGTGTGACTCCATCTCATAAGCATTGTTGCCAAACATATTTTATACAAGAAACAAAAGACCCAGAGAGACTGAATAAGTAGCTCCCAAGTCACAGAGCAACTAAGATGTTACCCATGATTAAGTCATGCCTCCTAGTCATCCTGATCATTGTGAGGTCAGGAGGCAACCTGGGCCCTCAGTGTTTAACCATATGAAGTAGGCAGTAGATACAGAAAACTGAGAAACACCCAAGATGGCACATTCACGGCTCATGTCCTAGGGTCTAGCCACTACTCAGTCTCAGCTCTATGATTTGGAAAAGGATCAGAAAGTCAAGGCAGGGGATCCCAGGTGGGCCCGACACTGGTTCTCAGACTTTATTCACTGGACGGGGTATATGAAAGAGATATATGAATATGTGAGGAAAAAGTATGTGGACACTTGTTTGTCTGCCTCCCTAATTTCCTGCAGTGGACCAGGACAAATTTTACCTGTGATTGGAAATGGTGGCCCAGTCTGAAAAGAACAGAAAAGCTTCTCGCCAGTATCTCTATCAATAAGCAGAAAATGAAAGTGTAAATCCACTCTTAGGAATACAGGTCGCTGAACAACAGTATTCTGCTGTGTCATGTTATGCCAATGCCTGTCTCTAATGTTCATTCTCTACTCTCAGAGCCACCAAAGTCCTCCCGTCTCTTGGGCTTTCTCTAATACTATTGCAGTATGAGGTGAATTGATCTACCATGATTTCCTTTAAAGGGACCATGGAATTGATTTTTCATGTGTGTCGAGTGAGAGAGGAGGAAAGCCTCACTTGTATACAGGGATAGCCGGAAATCCCAAGACCACATATTGAAAAGATGGCCAATCCCCTCCATACACTTGAGGTGCTAGCATATCACACAAGACACATTTTATTCAAAAAGCTCTGACTTTCTCATCAGTGACCTTGGAGACTATTAGAGTGGTGGTGTATTCGACTGGTATACAAGGATTAATCAGACCAGCTCAAAACAGCAGATATAATTTAATAATTGAAAACGGAGAAAGTCAACACTACTGCGGTAAAGGTTCCCATGACCAAAACCAGTCTGTGAACACTGTGAACACTGCACTAAGAGAGGCAGAGGGAGCAAGGGCAGCAGGATTCCCAGGTTTTCTTCCCTGCCCCCAGGCAGCCACACCCTAGCCAAATGTGATTGGCTGAGCTTCCCATCAAGAGAGAAACTTCCTCTAAAGTTAGTGACAGAAAAACTTAACTCAGTCTCTTATCCATTGATAACATTCTTCCTGCCTGAAGGTGACGTAGATGTTTTCAAAAAGAACGAAAAGTAAGAGTCCTGGGAACAAGGAGAAATATATAAATATAAACAATCAGAAGTGATTCAGGTTGCAGAAAAAGAATACCACAGATAACAACATCTTTTGGTGCAAATTAAGCCCATCAGAAGGCTTGAATGTCATCTTAATACCAAGTTCCCTATCTCCACTTTTGCGCGCGCCTTTAATCCCAGCACTCGGGAGGCAGAGGCAGGTGGATCTCTGTGAGTTCGAGACCAGCCTGGTCTACAGAGCGAGTTCCAGGACAGGTTCCAAAGTTACAGAGAAACCCTGTCTCAAAAAACCAAAAAAAAAATAAATAAATAAAATACACACAGGGCCTGGCAAGATGGCCCCGTGCCTACAGATGCTTGTGACCACGATGATGGCCTCAATTTGCCTCCATGGGTACAGTGAATAGAAAGAAGTGACTCTTAAAAGTTGCCTGCTACCTCTACGTGTCTATAGTGACACACATGCATAAACACATGTGTACAAAATGTAAAATATATTGAATTCTTAAAAGCAAATATTGATACTTTAGGTATGTTTAACACATATTCATGTGGATTATCTATAGTGTATTGTAGAATAAAGAGCACTAGAAAACAGCAAATGTATTTCTATTGTTAAATATTTTACTTTTGAAACATGATTTTACCCTGAAACCCATACTGTACTGAACCTCAATATGTGTCCCCAGCTGGCCTCAAACTCATGTCAAACCCTTTGCTTCCACTTCCTGAGCCCTGGGATTACAGGTGTGAGCACCACACCTACCATCAGGATTTACTTTCTGGGGAAAGGGGTCAAAAAGCAATACTGTGTAGACTATAAAATAGTAAGAACATATAAGTTATAATCACTAAAACATACCAGAAAGGCTGATGAGAAATTAGAGAATTCGAAAGCTAAAACATTAACAATAAGAATTAGAGAAACGAAATATGATGGGGAAAAGAGTGCAAATGATAAAGAGTAGAACGTAACAACAGATACATTAGCTATTAATGCATAAAACACTGCAAATAAAGGATGAATATTTTCTGAACAGATACAAAAGCAAGAACAGTAATCCCTTATCAGTAAAATAGAGAGATTAAGAAGTGTGTTTGAGAGCTGAAGGGAGGATAGCTCAGCAGTTAGCATCACTGACTGCTCTTCCAGAGGCCCAGGGTTCATTTCCGAGCACCCACATGGCAGCTCGCAGCTGGCTGTCACTACAATTCCAGGGGAACTGGCACCCTTAAACAGGCCTGTATCATGCAGGCCAAACACTAACACACGCAAAATAAAAATAAGTAATTCTCTTTAATGTAGATGAAAAAGATGCTGGTGAAAGTGATGAACCTGTCACTGCCTTTAAAATCATTTACTGCTCATTTAGTCAGGGCTGGTTGCTGGGAATAGCTTCTGCCCTCAGTTCAGTTTAGTCTACTTAGATTGTTGGTGGGGTTTGCAAGTCTGCTGTTTGAGCACTTAGCCCCCAGCAGGTGGCACTGTTGGAGGAGTGTGTGGAGCATCCCAGGCCTGCAGCATGAGGGCAGGGCATTTAAAGGCTTTTATACTTAGCACTCACTGAATCTGATCTGTAAGCTTTGCAACCTGTCCATTGCCACATGAGGAGTCTCCACCATGTGCCGGGGTCACCATTAACAGCACCGTGATGGCATTGTGTGACACTTTTCCTGGGTAGGGAACCCATGTCAGACCAAATTGTGGGTGAGGACTTTACACAACAGGGGTGATTCTAAAGCACTTGCATCAGTGATAGCCCACTCTCTCACGGGTGATGACTCTTGGAGTCTGCATCTATCTGAATCTCCAGAGGTGGTGGATGACTCCAAAGTAACATCGTTCACCAGACCCAACAGAGCTGATGCACATAGGACCTCACAGAGACTTTGAGATCACTCACAAGATCGGCAGGAGCTCAAACCAGATAAAATCCCTGCATGGAGGAGGGGAAGTGGCCACAAAGCCCTACACCTAGCCATGTAGCTATATGTGATGGATAGCTGCTTCCTTAATGGAGTGACACTGCGTACAGCAAACACATCCTAGAACAGGCCCCATGCCCAGTAGTTTCCAGTATAAATAGGACTCCTTGGTTTTGTTTTTTACATATAAACAGACTGTTTTATTTGTTTTAAGCAAGAGAAAGAGCATGACGTTGTGTTAGGGAGAGTTAGGGAAGAGTGAAATATGATAAAAATAAATAAAAAAAATTAAAATACGGAAAAAATTAAAAGTTAAATATCTATGTTGCGGCAAAGCTGAGGGGATGGCTCTTCCAGAGACCCTGACGTCAGTCCCCAGACCCCAAATGATGGCTCACAAGTTCCTGTTATTCCGGTTCCAAGGGATCTGACACCATCTTATGAGGTCCGTGGGCAAATCCACAGGCACAAACGCAAGTAAAATACCCATACACATGAAATTAAAATAAACAAAACCTGAAATAATAATAAGATATACCGGTTGATCGGCATAGTGCTCTTTGCCAGAGGACCTGAGTTCAGTTTGCAGTACCTACTGACAGCCACCTGTAACTGTGAGAGGCCACTCAGGGCTATTTAGCCCATGTTTATTTAGACCATGGTACATAGCAGGCCATACATACATACATACATACATACTTACATACATACAACACATTGTCTACATAGTCTATACATTTATATATTTACTTCACCATTATAGTGATTCCATATCACAAGTATTGTTGCCATCCACAACACAATTTTGTGTGCCTCCCTACTTTCCTGCGGTGGACCAGTACAAATTCTACCTGTGCTTAGAAATGTTGGCCCAGCCTGAACAGAACAGAAAAGCTTCTCACCAGGATCTCTGTCAACATTCAGTGGTCAAGGATGTGGGGACCAGCAATGAAGACAGTAAGGACCATGAGCAGAAGAGGAGAAGAGCCAGGGCTGTGAGAACAAGACACCCAGTCACTGTGAGGAGCTGCTCTGATGCGTTTCCCAGCAATTGTTGTCACGTTATCCACAGTGGGCACTATGATGCATAAAACTGATGTCACAAAGCTCCTGAAACCAGAGCTGGAGCCATGAATTCGTGTGTTCCCGGAAGAGACCAAGTCTCGACCCTTCTAGCCATGGTTTTGTAGAGATAGGAACCACAGGCAGGGCCTTAGCCTTGTGCTCCTTGCTTTCTATGCTGGAGGGCTTCAGGGCTCGAGATGGCCACCCCTGGGATTCAGAGAATCTTACAGGACCTGCTCTGTAGGGACCATCTCCTTTCCTTGGCCAGAGGGACTGGCAGTACACCCTGCCACTCTCCTCTCTGTTCAGTATCCCTGGGGCCCTACTCAGGCCTGACTAACCCCTCATTCTTACCTTCCAGGTTTAAGGTCTGAGGATTCTGTCTCCTCCCCAGGCTGAAGCAGTGCCTTTCCCGACCACAGCCAGAACAACTCATTCTGTGTCCATGGTACCAGGTAGGCTGAGATGCCCATTCTTGCTTAAAAGGCTTTATTGTTGGTCAGCCCTGAAAGATGAGAAAAAAGAATCTTCCAGATGGCTAGATTCACCCTGACTCGTGGACAGTTTCATCATCTTCTGTTTCCACTCAGCATGATTCTGGGAAGCCTGTGCTGGCTGTCACTGGCTGCTTTCTTCTCTGAGAGCTGGTGCATTGCCCCAAATGAGCTGAGGAATAACCAAGGTCTGAGCCAGATGTCCGGACACCAGCCTGTCCCCATTGTGCTGAAGGAAAGAGACTAAAAAGACCTAGGATTTGGAGTATGATGGCAGTTGACAGTGAAGCTATTAGGCATAAGGTGAGCTCTGGGAGGACCAACAGACCACAAAGACAGGCCATAGAACAATGGGTAGGCAGCCAAAGTTCCTGAAGTGGTATAAAGATAATTTGGTGGCCTACCTGGGGTCAAGAGAGAAGGCGAATGGCAGTGGGAGACTCAGGATGGAGCCACTGCAGGACCTTCCAAACAGAATGTGACCAACAATGGGGGACAGTGGTCCATATGAGCTGAATCAGATTAAAACAGCCTCAAGACTTCCTCTGCAGGGTGGCATGCAGAGTGCTCTAAACCTTTCCCCTAGTAAATGTTCAACTTTGCTTTGCCCTTTCTTTCTTTCTTTCTTTCTTTCTTTCTTTCTTTCTTTCTTCCTTTCTTTCTCTCTCTCTCTCTCTCTCTCTCTCTCTGTCTTTCTTTCTTCTTTCTTTCGTTCTTCCTTCTTTCTTCCTTCCTTTCTCTGTTTCTTTCTTTCTTTCCTTCCTCCCTCCCTTCCTCCCCCTTCCCTCCCTCCCTCCCCCCTCCCTCCCTCCCCCCTCCCTCCCTCCCTCCCTCCCTCCCTTCCTTCCTTCCTTCCTTCCGTCTTATTATTCTGAGTTTCTCTGTGTAGCATCGGCTGTCCTGGAACATTCTCTATAAACCAGACTGGCCAAGAACTCAGAGATTCATGTGCCTCTGCCTTCAGAGTGCTAGGATTTATGGCATGCACCACCATAACTGAAAAAGTTCATTTGTTTCTTAACTTCTTTACATATTCTTGCATCTTATACACCTACTTACCTATAACAGATTAAATTCTAGGTAAGCTGGACCTCTGAGAACAGCACATACTTTTCCTACGAGTATCCATTCTATGGCGAGCACAAAGGAGAGATGGACAGTGCGAAGAGAAATTTAGGCCCTGTGCCCACTAGAATCTAGGTTGCTGTATCTTGACTTGGCCAGTCTGCTTTGCCTCTGTGATTGCTCTGCTTACACTCTTGAGTACTTGACCAACTGCTGCATCCTATTGGAATTCTTCTCTTTTGAAAACAAGAAGGATCAAATGAACAAATGAATGAAAGTAAGACAGACAGAAAGAATGATGGACGGGAGAGAGAAAGGAAGGAAGAGACTGCTTCTAAGGTCAAGACCAGAGAAAAACAGAGATCCTCTCCACTTAATAAGAAAAACCGGTGAGGTAACTGGAAGTAGGAGTCAGGAGGCCGGAATTACATAGGGTAACATCACCTGATTTCTTAGCACTGATACCGGGACCTCCATTCAGGCAAATCAAATTAGTCCTTGGGCATAAGGTCCAATATTCACTCACCCTCTCTCCCACCCTTTGTGTGTGTGTGTGTGTGTGTGTATGTGGGTATGTTGTGAGGTAGTATTGGTGAGTGTGGTATGTAAACTCCTAGTATGATTTCGGGAGATATCCAGGGAGGAGAACCTCCACAACAGATGATCAAATGTAGGGGTGTGTGAGTGTGTGTGTGTGTGTGTGTGCGCGCGCGCGCGAACGCACACAGGTGTCTGTGCACACTTTTGGTGGATGCCAAAGAACAGTTTTGGGTGTGTTTTCTCAGGTTTTTCCACTTTTTTCTGAGACAGAGTCTTTCATTGGCCTGAAGCTCACAAAATAGGGTAAGCTGTCTGACCGGTAAACCCCAGGAACATTACGTCTCCTCAGTTTTGTGCTGGGATTCCACAAGTAGAGTTTTATGTAGGTTCTGGGGATTGCAAAGCAAGCACCTTGTTAACTGAGCCATCCCCTCAAATCCTAGGATGAAGTTTTTAATTGGGGAACAAGATAATCAGTTAGAAATGTGGTTTTTAAAACGTGGGTGTACTTTTAAAAAAGGAGGGGGTGTATTCTGAAAACATTTACTTAGATTCTGAGTGCTAAGTGTTTCGCAAATCAGGTAGGGCTCCAACAGACCAACGTATTATTCCACCAAAACCCAACTTGGTGGGCCAAAGAGTTTAAAACTCACAGCTAATGGATGAGGGATTACTTACAGGAGCAAAGCAGCAACTGACTGCTGTGTGGAAGAAGGATTCCTTGTCTGTAGCTGGATAGATGAAAGTGCTTGCCATGTCAGTGGACTGTCCACACTCTTGGTACTCTAGCGTCTCCAGAGGCGAGGAAACCACATGCAACTGGGAGAGAATCACACACAACTGTAAAGTTGATGCCTCAAAGAGAGGCTGGATTCACAGGTGAAAGTTCTATAACACCTGCCCCAAGCCCAACACCCTTGTTATAAGAAACTTCAGCAGGCAGGTGTGGTAGGGTGTGTAACAAGGATGGTGAGTGAGCCATGGACAGCAAGCCAGTAAGCAGCATTCCCGCCATGGCCAATGTATACTTCATATTTGTGTTTAAATGTATAAAGCTTGCCTGAAGATCAGCGGGCAAAGCAGACACACTCGTCAGCTATACAGGACAGCATGGTGGTAGTACATGGCTTTAATCCCAGGACTCAGGAGACAGAGGCAGGCAAAACTCTGTGAGTTCAAGGCTACCCTGGGCTGTACAAGATTGATCCAGAAACAGGTCCAGATGGTGGTGGTTCACACGTTTAATCTCAGTGTTTGGGAGTCACACCCTTTTAATCCCAGCACTAGGGAAGTGCAGACAGGAGCAATAATCTGAATAGAAGGAGAAATATAAAGGAGAAGAGACAGGAACTCAGGAGTGTGGAGTCTTAGGATTTGTGGAGATAGGATCTCACCCTTTTGGTCTGAAGCCTTGGTGTAGGGTAAAAGGTCTCTCTAGCAGTTGGCAGCTTTGCTTTTCTGATCTTCAGATTCGACCCTAATACCTGTTTCTGGGTTTGTATTATTCTGCTACACCTCTGCTTTGACTCCTGCTTCAGATCCCTTTCTTGAGTTCCTGTCACGATGGACTAAAGCTGTAAACTTAAAAGAACCCTTTCAACTTGCTATTGAACACAGTGATTACAATTTAAAACTTAAGCAGCATATTCCCAAGTGTGGGATAAACCAGACACCTTAAACCTCACATTTGAGCCATCCATAATATTCAGAGTAACACAAATCCTGCATTCAGAGCCCCTAACCAACATAAGGTCACTTGCTTTTAATTTTTTTTAAATTTTAGAAATTTATATTTTACGGAGAAGTTGCAAAAATAGGACAGAATATTCCCACACACCCTCACACAGGCCTATATCATGCAAGCCAAAAATTCACGCATGTAAAAAAAAATATGTTATTCTCTTTAAAGTAGAAGAAAAAGATGCTGGCGACAGTAGTGATGCTGTCACAGCCTTCAGAATCATTTACTGCTCATTTAGTCAGGGCTGGTTGCTAGGAATAGCTGCTGCCCTCAGTTCAGTTTAGTCTACATAGATTGTTGGTGGGGTTAGTAAGTTTGCTGTTTGAGCACTTAGCCCCCAGCAGGTGGCACTGTTGGAGGACTGTGGGGAGCATCCCAGGCCTGTAGCATGAGGGCAGGGCCTTTAAGGCTGTTACACTTAGCACTCATTGAATCTGATCTGTAAGCTTGGCATCCTGTCTATTGCCACATGAGGAGTCTACACCATGTGCCACGGTCACCATTAACAGCACTGTTGTGGCATTGTGTGACATTTTTACTGGGTAGGGAACCCATGCCAAATCAAATTGTGAATGAAGAGTTTACACAAACAGGGGTGATTCTTTTTTTTTTAAATTTGTTTATTTATTAAAGATTTCTGTCTCTTCCCCGCCACTGCCTCCCATTTCCCTCCCCCTTCCCCAATTAAGTCCCCCCCCTCCTCAACCCGAAAAGCAATCAGGGTTCCCTGTCCTGTGTGAAGTCCAAGGATCCCCCACCTCCATCCAGGTCTACTAAGTTGAGCATCCAAACTGCCTAGGCTCCCACAAAGCCAGTGCGTGCAGTAGGATCAGAAACCCATTGCCATTCTTCTTGAGTTCTCAGTAGTCCTCACTGTCTGCTATGTTCAGAGACTCCGGTTTTGTCCCAGGCTTTACCAGGCCCAGGCCAGCTGTCCTTGGTGAGTTCCCAGTAGAACATCCCCATTGTCTCAGTGTGTGGGTGTACGAACAGGGGTGATTCTAAAGCACTTGCATCACTAAAAGCCCACTTGGTCATGGGTGATGACTAACGAAGTCTACATCTATCTGAATCTCCAGAGGTGGTGGATGACTACAAGGCAACATCGTTCTCCAGACCCAACAGAGCTGATGCACATAGGACCTCAAAAAGACTGTCTGATCACTCACAAGATCAGCAGGAGCTCAAGCCAGATAAAATTCCAGCCTGGGGGAGGGGAAGTGGCCACAAAGCCCTACACCTAGCAAGTAGCTGTTTGTGATGGATAGCTGCTTTCTCACTTTAGTGACACTGGGTATGGCAAAGAAACCCGAGAACAGGCCCCATGCACAGTAGTTTCCAGTATAAATAGGACTCCACAGTTTTGTTGTTGACTTATAAAAGGACTGTTTTGTTTGTTTTAAGCAAGAGAAGCAGTATAATGTTAAGTTGGGAGGAGTTGGGAAAGGGGGAAATATGTTAAAAAAATGTAAAATTTAAAAATAAGGAAAAATTAAAAGAAAAATATATATGATGAGGAGGCGCTGAGGAGATGGCTCCTGCAGAGGACCTGACTTCAGTCCCAAGACCAGAAATGGTGGCTCACAACTGCATGTTATTCCAGTTCCATGGGATATGACAGCATCTTATGACCTCAGTGGGCAAATCCACAGACACCCACACAGGGAAAATATCCATACGCATAAAATTAAAATAAATAAGACCTGAAATAATAATAATAAGATATATCTTTTGATCTGGATAGTACTCTTAGCCATAGGACCTGAGATCAGATTGCAGAAACTACTAACAGCCATCTGTGACTGTGAGGCCACCCTGGGCTATTTAACCCATGATACATAGCAAGACACACACACACACACACACACACACACACACACATGTTCTCCACATACATTTACTTCACCATTAGAGTGACTAGATATCATAAGTATTGTTGCCATTTACATTGTACACAAGAAGCGAAATGCCCAGAGAGGCTAAATAAGTAGCTCCCAAGTCACAGAGCAACTAAGATGTTACCATGATTTAGTCATGCCTCCTAGTCATCCTGATCATTGTGAGGTCAGGAGGCAACATGGGCCAACACTATATAACCATATGAAGGAGGCAGTAGATACAGGAGACTGAGAAACACCCAAAATGGCACATTCATGGCTTATTTCCTAGACTCTGGCAACTACTCAATCTTAGGTCTATGATTTGGAAAAGGATCAGAATATCAAGGTAGGGGATGCCAGGTGGGCCAGTTTTGGTTCTCAGACTTTATTCACTGGAAGGGGTATATGAAAGAGAGATATGAGTGTGTGAGGGGAAAGTACAAGGACACTTGTTTGTCTGCCTCCCTAATTTCCTGCCGTGGACCAGAACAAAATCTACCCACTATTGGAAATGTTGCCCCAGCCTGAAAAGAACAGAAAAACTTCTCACCAGTATCTCTGTTGACATCTAGTGGTTGTAGATGTGAACGACACCTCACACAAAATGTTCCTGTGGGGCCCAGCAGTGAGGACAGGAAGGACCATGAGCAGAAGGAGAGAAGAGGCAGGGCTGTGAGAACAAGACACAGCCAGTCACTGGGAGGAGCTGCTCTGATGCGTTTCCTGGCAACTGTTGTCACGTTATCCACAGTGGGCGCTATGTTACAGAAAACTGATGTCACAAAGCTCCTGAAACTAGAGCTGGAGTCATGAATTCATGTGTTCAAGTAGAGAACAAGTCTCCACCCATCTAGCCTTGGTCTTGTGAAGATAGGAACCACAGAAAGGGCCTTAGCCCTGTGCTTCCTGTTTCTATTCTGGAGGGCTTCCGGGCTCGAGATGGGCACCCCTGGGAGTCAGAGAATCTTAGAGTACTTGCTCTGTAGGGACCATCTCCTTTCCTTGGCCAGCAGGAACTGGTAGTACAACCTGCTGCTCTCCCCTCTGTTCAGCATCCCTGGGGCCTTTCTCAGGCCTGACTAACCCCTCATTCTTACATTCCAGGTTTAAGGTCTGAGGATTCTACGTCCTCCCCAGGCTGAAGCCACCATCTACTATTGCAGTCGGCTTCAGTGCTTTTCTCGACCATGGCCAGACCAACTCGTTCTGTCCCAATGGTCCTAGGTAGCCTGTGTTGCCCATTCTTGCTTAAAATGCTTTTGTTGGTCAGGCCTGAAACATGAGCAAGAAAGTAACTTCCAGATTGCTAGACTCACCCTGACAGTTTCATCATCTTCTTTTTCCACACAGCATGATTCTGGGAAGCCTGTGCTGGCTGTTTCTGGCTGCTTTCTTCTCTGAGAGATGGTGCACTGCCCCAAATGAGCTGAGGAATAACCAAGATCTGAGCCACATATCTGGACACCAGCCTCTCTCCATTGTGCTGAAGGAAAAACACAAAAAGACCTAGGATTTGAGTATGATGGCAGTTGCCACTGAAGCTATTAGGCATAACGTGAGATCTGGGAGGACCAACAGACCAAAAAAGACATGCCATAGAACAATGGGTAGGCAGCCTAGGGTCCTAAGTGACATAAAGTTAATGTGTTGGCCTACCTGGGGTCAAGAGAGTAGGAGAATGGCAGTGGGAGACTAGGGATGGCCCAGCTCAGGTCCTTCCAAACAGGATGTGACCAACAATGTGTGCGGTGGTCCATAATAGCTGGATCAGATTAAAATGGTCTCAAGATTTCCTCTGCAGGGTGCCATGCAGAGTGTTCTAACCACATCCCCTAGTAAACTTTCAACTCAGCTTTGTTCTCTCTCTCTCTCTCTCTCTCTCTCTCTCTCTCTCTCTCTCTCTCTCTCTCTCTCTCTGCCTCTCTCTCCCTTCCTTCGTTTCTTCATTTTTTTAATTTCTACCTTCTTCTTTTGTTTTTGAGTTTCTCTGTGTAGCCCTAAATATCCTGGAACATTCTCTATAAACCAGACTGTCCAAGAACTCAGAGATTCATGTGTCTCTGCCTTCAGAGTGCTAGGATTAATGGTGTGCACCACCATAACTGAAAAACTTAAGCTGTTTCTTAAACTTCTTTACATATTCTTGCATCTTATACACCTACTTACTTATAACATTTTGAATTTTAAGTAAGCTGGACTTCTCAGAAAAGCACAACATTTTTCTAGAAGTATCCATCCTAGGGGGAGCACAACTCTCTCTCTCTCTCCTCTCTCTTTCTCTCTCTCCCTTCCTCCCTCTCCCTCCCTCCCTCCCTCCCTCCCTCCCTCCCTCCCACCCTCCCTCCCTCTATCTCTTCCTCCCTCCCTCCCTCCCTCTATCTCTCTCTCCCTTCCTACCTTCCTCCCTCCTTCTTGCTCTCTCTCTCCATCCTCTGCCTGTTAGGGGGGAGGTTGTTGTGAGGTTGTAGTGATGTGTGGGATATGCAAGCTCCTAGTATGATTTCACAGCGTATCCAGGGAAGAGAATAACCACACCGGGTGATCAAATACAGGTGTGTGTGTGGCAGTGGTGTGCGTGGGTGGGTGTGGGTTTCTGTGCACACTTTTGGTAGATGCCTAAGGAAAGGTATGGGTGTGTTTTCACAGGTGCTGTCCACTTTTTTTCTGAGACAGGGTCTTTATTGGCCTGAAGTTGACAAAATGAGGTAAGTGGTCTGACTGGTAAACCCAAGGAACATTATGACTGCACAGTTTTGTGCTGGATTTTAAGTACAGACTACCAGAACTGGAGTTTTTACTTAGGTTCTGGGGGTGGAATTTGTGTCCTTGTGCTTGCAAATAGAGCACCTTGCTAACTGAGCTATCCTTCTAATGCTAGAATGAAGTTTTATTTGGGATACAAGATAATCAGACATGTAGTTTTTAAAAAGTGGATGTACTAAAAAAAAGTGGCTATATTCTGAAAACTTTAACTTAGAACCTGAGAGTTAAATGTTTCCCAAATCAGCTAGGCCTCCAACAGACCAAGGTATTATTCCACCAAAACCCAACTTGTTGAGTCAGAGTTTAAAACTTACAGCTAACGGATGAGGGATTACTTGCAGGTGCAGAGCAGCGACTGACTGTGGCGTGGAAGAAGGATTCCTTCTCTGTAGCTGGATAGATGGAAGTGCCTGCCCTGTCAATCGACCTTCTACACTCCCGGTACTCTAGAGTCTCCAGAGGCTACAGAACCACATGTAACAGGGACAGAGTCTCACACAGCTGAAAAGGAGATGCTTCAAGGAGAGGCTGGAATCTCAGGTGACAGTCTAATGACACCTGCCCCAAGTCTTGTATAAAGAAACTTCAGCAGGTAGGTGGTGGTCGCATGTATAACAAGGAAGCTGAGTAAGCCATGGAAAGCAAGGCAGTAAGCAGCATTCCTGCCATGACCTCTGTATACTGGTATATTTGTGTTTAAATGAATAAAGCTTGCCTGAAGATCAGTGGGCAAAGCAGCCACACTCCTCAGCTATACGGGACAGGGCAGGGGCTGGGGTGGCACACACCTATAATCCTAGAACTGGAAGACAGAGGCAGGCAAATTTCTGTGAGTTCCAGGCTATCCTGGAATATACAAGATTAGTACAGAAACAGATACAGGTGGTGTTGGTCTACACCTTTAATCTCAGTGTTTGGGAGTCACACACTTTTAATCCCAGCAAGAGGGAGTTGGAGACAGGAGCAATATGCTGAGCAGAGAGAGGAATGTAAAGGAGAAGAGACAGGCACTCACTGGAGTGTGGAGTCTGAGAATTCGTGGAGACAGGACTTCGCCCTCTGAGTCTGAACACTTGGTAGGGTAAAAGGTCTCTCTAGTGGTTTGCTGCTTTGCTTTTCTGGTCTTCAGCTTGGACCCCAATACTTATCTCTGGGTTTGTATAATTCTGCTACACCTCTGCTTTGATTCCTGCTTCGAGATTCCTTTTTTGAGTTCCTTTCACAAAGGACTACAACTGTAAACTTAAATAAATCTTTTCAACTTGACTTTGAACACAGTGATTACAATTTAAAATGAAGACAGCATATTCCCTAGTGGGGGATAAACCAGACACCTTAAAACTCACATTTGAGCCATCCATAATGTTCAGTGTGTCACATACCCAGCATTCAGAGCCTCTAACCACCATAAGGCCATGTCCTTTTAAGAATTTTTTTTTTAATTTTAGAGATTTATATTTTACAGAAAAGTTGCAAAAAAAAAGACGGAATATTCGCAAATGCCATGAAGTTGGTTGATTGTTTTGTTACTACTTTGAGTAGATGTGTCAAAACTGAGCCAATCAAGGCATTCCTAATTACTGAATCCATGGTTTATTGAGATTTCCTTACATTTTACCATTACTCTTTACCATTGTCCATTACAAAATCCCGCGAGGAGCCTAATTCATACAACAGTGGTTCACATGGCTTTCCTGTAAGACCATGTCGTGTGTGTGTGTGTGTGTGTGTGTGTGTGTGTGTGTGTAGTTTGTGCTGAGGAATCATTTCTTAGATTTCCAGAGTAAAATGAAACGTTAGTGTGTTGCATCCTTCCCTCCTGTCTTTATCTCAATGGAGTCACCTTTGGGAAGAGCATGTGCACACTACACCTTGATGAGGCTTCCATAAGAAGTTCTTCTCTGAAGTAGATCACCTCCGTCAAGGTTGCAGAAAACATCATTTTCTTCATGTTGTATATTGTTCATTTTATAAAAGCTCCCTCCAGAAATGGAAGCCTCACAGACATGGTGGCTGTCCTAGTTATTTGTCGACTTACCAAAGTGTCTACTGAGAGGGAATCCTCTAATGAGAAACTGCTTACATCAGATTAGGAGGTTGGTCTTTGAACACATTTGTGTGTGGTTTCCTTGATTATTAACACACATAAGAGGTCCCTACCGCTATACGCAATACCATTTCTAGGGAGGAAGCTCTGGGTTAGATAAAAGTACCAGGGAAGCATGAGCCTATGAGCAAGCCAGAGAAGGGACAAAGAAACAGCGCTCTCCCTTCCAGGCTTCCCTACTCCAGGTTACTGCCTTGAGTTACTGCCCGCATTTCCCCAGTGATGAACTGTGACTTGGAAGCCTGTGCCAAATAAACCCTTTCTTCTCTAAGCTGATTTGGTGTTGGAGTGTTTTATATCAGCACCAGAAACTCCTACTGTGGCCCACCCTGTTGGCAGGCACGGACTAGGGAAGGCACATTCCGGACTATTCTGGGCTACATAATGAAACACTGAATCAAAAACTAAAACCAAAACCATAGTGATAACCACAAAATGAAAGTGTAAATCCACTCTTAGGAATACAGGTCGTTGAACAACAGTATTCTGCTGTGTCATGGTAGGCCAATGCCTGTCTCTAATGTTCATTCTCTCCTCTCAGAGCCACCAAAGTCCTCCCGCCTCTTGGGCTTTCTAATACTACTGCAGGTATAAGGTGAATTGATCTACCATGACTTCCTTTAAAGGGACCATGGAATTGATTTTTCGTGTGAGTGGAAAGAGTGAGGGAAAAAGCCTCATTTGTATACATGGCTAGCTGGAAATCCCAAGAGCACGTATTGAAAAGATGGCCACTTTCCTCCATCCACTTGAGGTGCTAGCACATCAAGTATGATGTGTTTTATTCAAAAAGCTGTGACTTTCTCATCAGTGACCTTGGACCCTAGAAGGGAGAGGGCGTATTTTACCAATAAGCTAGAATTAAACAGACCAGCTGAAAAAAACTGATATAATTTAATAATTGAAAAGGATTAACTCACACAACCAGGTAAAGTTTCACACGTCCAAAACCGGTCTGGCTAAGGCAGCAAGAAGAGTACAAAAGAGAGCAAGGGCAGCTGGATTCCCAGGTTTTCTTCCCTGGCTGCAGGCAGCCACAACCAGCCAAATGTGATTGGCCAAGCTTCCCTATCAAGAGAGCAACTTCCTCTAAAAGGTGGTGACAGAAAAAGTTAACTCAGTCTTTTATCCATTAATAACATTCTCCATGCCTGAAGGTGACAGAGATGTTTTCAGAAGGAAAGAAAAGTAAGAGTCCTGGGAACAAGAGAAATACACAAATATAAAGAATCAGAAATTCTTCAGGTTAAAGAAAAAGACGAGAAACAACAATATCCTTTGGTGCAAATAAAGACCATCAGAAGGCTTGAATGTCATCTTAATACCAAGTTCCATATTTCCACGTTTTTCTTTAAAATACACACAGTGCCTGGCAAGATGGCCCTGTGCCTACACATGCTTGCGCCAAGCACAGAGGCCTGAGTTTGCCTTCCTGGGTACAGTGAAAAGAAAGAAGTGATTCCTACAAGTAGCCTGCTAACTCCATGACACACATGCATAAATACATGTGGACAAAATGTAAAATATATGTGAATTCTAAAAAGCAAATAATGATATTTTAGGTATGTTTAACATATATGCACATGAACTAACCGCAGTGTATTGTAGAATAAAGAGCACTAGATAATGGCAAATGTATTACTATTGTTAAATATTTTACTTTTAAAATATGATTTCACCCTGAAACCCATACTTTACTGAACCTCACCATGTGTCCCCGGCTATCCTCAAACTCATGTCAAACCTTTTGCTTCCACTTCCTGAGCCCTGGAATTACAGGTGTGAGGCACCACACCTAACATCAGGATTTAATTTCTGGGGAAAGGTGACAAAAAGCAATACTCTGTAGACTATAAAATAGTAAGAACATATAAGTTATAATCACTAAAACATATCAGAAAGGCTGATGAGAAATGAAAATGCTCTAAAGCTAAAATATTAAAAATAAGAAATACAGAAACAAAATATGAGGGGGATACAATTGCAAATGATAAAGAATAGAACATAACAACAGATGCATTAGCTCTTAATGCATCAAACACTACAAATAAAGGATAAATATTTTCTGAACAGTTACAAAAGCAAGAACAGTAATACCTTATCAGTAAGATAGAGAGATTAAGAAGTGTGTTTGAGGGCTGGGAGGATGGCTCAGCAGTCAGCATCACTGACTGCTCTTTTAGAGGATCCGGGTTCAAGTCCCAGCACCCACATGGGAGCTCACAGCTGGCTGTCACTAAAATTCCAGGGGACCTGGCACCCTTACACAGGCCTATATCATGCAGGTCAAACAGTAACACACATAAAATAAAAATAAGCAATTCTCTTTAAAGTAGAAGAAAAAGATGCTGGCGACAGTTGTGAACCTGTCACTGCCTTTAGAATCATTTACTGCTAGTTGCTGGGAACAGTTTCTGTTCTCAGTTTAGGTTAGTCTACTTAGATTGTTGGTAGGGTTTGCAAGTCTCCTCTTTGAGCACTTAGCCCCCAGCAGGTGGCATTGTTGGAGGACTGTGGGGAGCATCCCAAGCCTGTAGCATGAGGGCAGGGCCTTTAAAGGCTTTTACACTTAGCACTCACTGAATCTGATCTGTAAGCTTTGCATCCTGTCCATTGCCACATGAGGAGTCTCTACCATGTGCCGCGGTCCCCATTAACAGCACCGTGATGGCATTGTGTGACAATTTTCCTGGGTAGGGAGCCCATTTCAGACCAAATTGTGGGTAAGGCGTTTATAGAAACAGGGTGATTCTAAAGCACTTGCATCAGTGATAGCCCACTCTCTTACGGTTGAGGACCCATGGATGCTGCATCTATCTGAATCTCCTGAGGTGGTGCAAGACTACAAAGCAGCATCAATCTCCAGACCAAACAGAGCTGATGCACATAGGACCTCACAGAGACTGTGAGATCACTCACGAGATCTGCAGGAGCTCAAGTCAGAAAAAATCCCAGCATGGAGGAGGGGAAGTGGCCACAAAGCCCTATTGCTAGCCAAGTAGCTATTTGTGATTGATAGCTGCTTGGAGAATGAAAACAATTTTCTCAATGAAGTGACAATAGGTATAGCAAACACACCCCAGAACAGGCCCCATGCCCATTAGTTTCCAGTATAAATAGGACTCCATGGTTTTGTCTTTGACTTATAAACAGACTGTTTTGTTTGTTTTAAGCATGAGAAAGAACATAATCTTAAGTTGGGAAAAGTTAGGGAAGGGAGAAAATATGATAAAAATGAATGAAAATTTTAAAAATAAGGAAAAATGAAAAGTAAAATATATACGTTGAGGTGGGGCTGAGGGGATGGCTCTTGCAAAAGACCTGACTTCAGTTCCCAGATCCCAAATGGTGACTCACAATGGCCTGTTATCTAATTCCAAGCAAACTGACACCATCTTATGATTTATGTGGACAAATCCACAAAAAAAAACACGGAGATAAAATACCCATACACATAAAAATAAAATAAACAAAACCTGAAATAATATGATACAACTATTGATTTCGATAGTGCTCTCAGTCATAGGAACTGAGTTCAGTTTGCAGTAACTACTAACAGCCATCTGTAATGTGAGGCCACCCTTGGCTATTTAGTTCATGTTTTTTTAGCCCATGTTACATAGCAAGACATACATACACAATCACACACACACACACGTTCTCCACATATCTGTACATTTATATATTTACTTCACTATTAGTGTGACTCCATATCATAAGCATTGTTGCCATCCTCATTGCACACATGAAACGAAAGGCCCAGAGAGGCTGAATAAGTAGCTTCTAAGTCACAGAACAACTAAGATGTTACCCATGATTAAGTCATGCCTCCTAGTCATCCTGATCATTGTGAGGTCAGGAGGCAACATGGGCCATCACTATGTAACCATATGAAGGAGGCAGTAGATACAGGAAACTGAGAAACACCCAAGATGGCACATTCATGGCTCATGTCCTAGGGTCTGGCAAGTACTCGCTCTCCTCTCAATGATTTGGAAAAGGATCAGAAAGTCAAGGCAGGGGATCCCAGCTGGGCCAGACACTGGTTCTCAGACTTTATTCACTGGAAGGGGTATATGAAGAAGAGAGAGGAGTGTGTGAGGAGAAAGTACGCAGACACTTGTTTGTCTGCCTCCCTAATTTCCTGCGGTGGACCGGAACAAAAATCTACCTGTGATTGGAAATGGTGGCCCAGCCTGAAAAGAACAGAATATCTTCTCGACATTATTTCTCTCAACATCTAGTAGTCAAGGATGTGAATGACACTTCACACAAAATGTTCCTGTGGAGCCCAGCAGTGAGGACAGGAAGGACCATGTCAGAAGGGGAGAAGAGCCAGGGCTGTGAGAACAAGACACCCAGTCACTGTGAGGAGCTGCTCTGATACGTTTCTTGGCAAATGTTGTCACATTACCGACATTGGGCACATGATGCATGAAACTGATGTCAGGAAGCTCCTGAAATCATAGCTGGAACCATGAATTCATACGTTCTGAGTAAAGACTAAGTCTTCAGCCATCTAGACTTGTTCTTGTGGAGATAGGAACCACTGGCAGGGCCTTAGCCTTGTGCTCCTTGCTTTCTATTCTGGAGGGCTTCCTGGTGCTAGATGGAAACCCTGGAAGTCAGAGAATCTTACAGGACCTGCTCTGTTGGGATCATCTTCTTTGCTTAGCCAGAAGGGACTGGCGGTACACCCTGCGGCTCTCCCCTCTGCTCATTGTCCCTGTGTTCTTTCTCAGGCCTGACAAACCCCTCATTCTTACCTTCCAGGTTTAAGATCTGAGGATTCTGCCTCCTGCCCAGGCTGAAGCCATCCAACTACTACTGCAGGTAGCTTCAGTTCCCTTCCCGCCCAAGGCCAGAACAACTCATTCTGTGTCTATGGTCCCAGGTAGGCTGAGTTGCCCATTCTTGCTTAAAAGGCTTTATTGTTGGTCAGGCCTGAAACATGAGCATCTTCCGCTCCAGGGAAGATGCACGCTATGAAGCTCCGACCCAGGATGGACTTAGGCTAGAATCTTCCCGGTAAGTGCACCTAGGGGCGCTACACAGATGATTAGAAATGGGCTAAATTAATATGTGAGAATTAGCCTAGAAGAGGCTAGATAGGAATGGGCCAAAGCAGTGTTTAAAAGAATACAATGTCTGTGTAATTATTTCGGGGCATAAACTAGCCGGGCAGGCGCCTGGGGTGTTTGGGGACGCAGCCCCGCCGCCCTTATTACTACAAATGGCACCCAACGTGGGGCTCGAACCCACGACCCTGAGATTAAGAGTCTCATGCTCTACCGACTGAGCTAGCCGGGCTCAACAAATGGCGCCCACGTGATAGACTAAACCCACTTTAAAAAAACCTGAGAAGGCTTAAAAATAAGGGAGAGAGAGTTTAACACAGATTTTTGCTGTTTGTTGGTGGCGTGCTGTAGAGAGATTTCCTGATTCGGCAACAGCAGCAGAAAAAACGCTGTGTCATTTCAAAGCGTGGCTTCCTGGGGCTGTGCCGCCAGTGCAAACTCTGGCTTTATGTTTGTGTTCCCGCTTGGGATCCTAAGGAGAGTGCTCTGAGACCTTGAGGATGACTCAGAGCTCCCCGCCTGCTCCTGGGCAGAAGGCAGAATCAGGCTTAGGCAGGCGGAAGAGCATGGCGGATTCCTGCTGCCATACAGAGACGTGTTTTCAGACTGCACAGTGCTCTGTATGTCAGATTTGGACGTAACTTGGATGAAAAGAATTTCTGTGCTGCACGCTCAGTCTCAGAATTAAAGTGCTGAGGCCCGCTCTTACCTGGTAGCCCCAAGAGGCTTCCTGACTCAGCTTTAGCTGCAAAGCCTGCAGCTCATTAAGAGGTCCTGCCAGGAAACACTTAAACGGTGTTGACGAAAAGCTGAACGCATGCTTTTCAGTTTTAAGCCATAGCAGGAAAAACGCTGTGCCGTTTAAAAATGCCAGCTTTCTGGGCCATCCTGCCAGGGCAAACTCTGACTGTTTGAGGCAGGAGGGCCGGCTACCAAGAGAGGATTTGAGTGTTGTCTGTTGTAGCTTGCTGGCTGGCAGGGAACTTGAAATGCTATAAACACAGCTACAGCCAGTACCTCAGCCTTGAGGCTGGAAAGCTAAGGAATGGGCTACATCTAGCCGGCAAAGCCAAGCCTTTAGTCCTACTGATATTGCTCAGTAATTTAAAGGTTCATGTGGTCAGAAAAAGAGAGATATACAGTAAAGAGAGATTCAAAGACAAAGAAAATTTCTGAATGGTTTAAAGTGTGTTAAAAATATATGCAGACTAAAAGTTAAAATTCTTAAAGTAAACCTCTGTGACTTCAAGGTGTGGTAGCACACGCCTTTAATCCCAGTGCCTAGAAGGCAGAGACAAACAGATCTCTGTAGTTCAAGGTATAGTAGCAAACACCTTTAATCCCAATGCCTGGGAGGCAGAGACAGGCGGATCTCTGAGAGTTCAAAGACAGCCTGGTCTACAGGTCAAAGATATATGCTCAAAAAGCAAAAAGTTAACCTAGAAATGTCACAGCTGAGATTCTTAAGTGCCTAGTGATTTAAAGGCGCAAATCAAAAGTGCTCCTGGATAGTAAAAAATTGCAGATTCACAATAGGACAGATTCAGACCGCTAAACGAGTCACACTGTTGGATGAATGTACGTAGGCTTGGGAGAGAGAAGAAAAAGAATATAGAGAATAAAGTTAATGGTTTAAAAAGAAAAAAAGTAAAAGTAAAGTCTTTAAAGAGACAGAGTACAGATAGTTATAGATATAAATAAAAATAAGCCGCGTAAAAATGAAAAATTCACAGAGAGTCTGGATTATGTACATTGTGTTTTCTTTAAAATTTTTGACTGTGAAGGAGCTAAGTACAGAGAGACATTTCATTACATGGGCTGCCAACCTAAACCAGAATGGATATAAGGGTATTATGATTTCAAAATTTGGGTCTAAGGATATGATGCTTTGGAAATGAGATTCTTCTTTTGTTTTCACAGAGGATGAGACTCTATGGATTTCTTCTATTACAATTTGGTATGATGGACCACGTCCTCCTGAAGGGTTGCTGTGAACATCTTCAGAAAATTGCTTTGCTCAACTGCCAATTGAGATGAAACTACTAGCACACAGGTTATACCATGAAAGACCTAATTAACAACGCCCCCATTCAGCAGGAAGCAGTTTGGAGAGAAATAACTGCGTCCATATTCCCAAAAAATGTTTATAAATGTTCTTTAACATTTAAAGGGGGATATGATATAGGTATGAATAATTTGCATAGGTATGATTTTAAGGTCAATTTTGTTATATGTATAAGTGTTTCTGATTTTGGTTAAGGTTTTTGTGATTGTGTAGTTCATTTAAATATGTACTGTATAATTAAGAAATATAGGTTGTTAATGGATAATCATCGATAACAGTAAAGCTTGTAGTCATGTTAGTTAGATTTTCTAGATATATAGAGATATATTTTAGATAGACATTCTTCATGTCTTTCAAAGATTACAGAATAGGACATTTAATGTTTTAATAACTGAGGACTTTTCCTGACAATGAGACACTCTGCTCCTGGCAGCACCAATCTACTTCAAGAGGAAGATGGGCATCGAAGAGGTACCTTATGGAGTTTGATATCCATTTGGGCAAGAAACTGTTCTTGCCTGGACTATTGCATAAACTGGACACAGAACCCGCAGAGAGAGGACTACTGAACTTGCCTAAAGGTGAGATAATCTTTCGGGGTTCCTGATTTATGAAAGCGTCTGCGAGACATTCTGCAGGACACAACAGATAGTGACTGAACTGACTTTGAATTTTCCTGCTTTATGGAAATGTCTGCTGGATACTATGGGCCTGAAGGCTGAAGATGGATGCCCTAACAGTACAGAGGAACTTTGGGTGACTGTCCAGGCAGTGAGATGTCTCTGTCATTTCTAGAGTTTAAAAGTTGCTTTTTTCTTGATTGTTTATGTAGTATTGTATCTTTCTGGAGTCTTTGATGGAGTTAAGAATAGTTAGTTATAGTTATAGTTTTCCTTAGTTATGATAAAGATTATTGTAACTTTTACTTGATAACTGTTTTGTTATATGTAATTTTGCTATGTTAAGGTTAAAGCCTTCCTTTTTTGTTTAAACAGAAAAAGGGGAAGTGATGTGGGAGTGTCATATATCAATCTGTTGATTTCATTGGCTAAGCAATAAAGAAACTGCTAGGCCCATTGGATAGGCCCACCCTTAGGTGGATGGAGTAAACAGAACAGAACGCTGGGAGGAAGAGGAAGTGAGGTCAGACTCCGCAGCGCTGCTCTCCGGAGCAGACGCAGGAGAGATGCCATGCTACCTGCTCCAGGGAAGACGCACGCTATGAAGCTCCGACTCAGGATGGACTTAGGCTAGAATCTTCCTGGTAAGCGCACCTAGGGGCGCTACACAGATGATTAGAAATGGGCTAAATTAAAATGTGAGAATTAGCCTAGAAGAGGCTAGATAGGAATGGGCCAAAGCAGTGTTTAAAAGAATACAGTGTCTGTGTAATTATTTCGGGGCATAAACTAGCCGGGCAGGCGGCTGGGGTGTTTGGGGACGCAGCCCCGCCGCCCTTATTACTACATGAGGCCACCCTGGGCTATTTAACCCATGTTACATAGCAAGACACACGTACGCACACACACACACACACGTTCTCCACATACATTTACTTCACCATTAGAGTGACTCGATATCACAAGTACTGTTGCCATTTACATTGTACACAAGAAGCAAAATCCCCAGAGAGGCTAAATAAGTAGCTCCCAAGTCACAGAGCAACTAAGATGTTACCCATGATTATGTCATGCCTCCTAGTCATCCTTATAATTGTGAGGTCAGAAATCAACATGGGCTTCTCTATGTAACCATATGAAGGAGGCAGTAGATACAGGAGACTGAGAAACACCCAAAATGACACATTCACAGCTCATTTCATAGACTCTGGCAACTACTCACTCTCAGTTCTATGATTTGGAAAAGGATCAGAAAGTCAAGGCAGGGGATCCCAGGAGGGCCAGATACTGGTTCTCAGACTTTATTCACTGGAAGGGGTATATGAAAGAGAGAGATGTGTGTGTGAGGAGAGAGTACGCAGACACTTGTTTGTCTGCCTCCCTAATTTCCTGCGGTGGACCAGAAAAAATCTACCTGTGATTGGAAATGTTGGCCTAGCCTGAAAAGAACAGAAAAGCTTCTCACCAGTATCTCTGTGGACATCTAGTGGTTGTAGATATGAATGGCACCTCACACAAAATGTTCCTGTGGGGCCCAGCAGTGAGGACAGGAAGGACCATGAGCAGAAGGTGAGAAGAGTCAGGGCTTTAAGAACAAGACACAGCCAGTCACTGTGACTAGCTTCTCTGATGCGTTTCCTGGCAACTGTTGTCACGTTATCCTCAGTGGGCGCTATGTTGCAGAAAACTGATGTCACAAAGCTCCTGAAACTAGAGCTGGATCCATGAATTCATGTGTTCCAGGTAGAGACCAAGTCTCCACCCATCTAGCCTTGGTCTTGTGAAGATAGGAACCACAGAAAGGACGTTAGCCCTGTGCTTCCTGCTTTCTATACTGGAGGGCTTCCGCGCTCAAGATGGGCACCCCTGGGACTCAGAGAATCTTACAGGACCTGCTCTGTAGGGACCATCTCTTTTCCTTGGCCAACAGGGACAGGTAGTACAACCTGCTGCTCTCCCCTCTGTTCAGCATCCCTGGAGCCTTTCTCAGGCCTGACTAACCCCTCATTCTTACCTTCCAGGTTTAAGGTCTGAGGATTCTGCCTCATTCCCAGGCTGAAGCCGTCCATCTCCTACTGCAGTCGGCTTCAGTGCCCTTCCCGACCACGGCCACACCAAATCATTTGGTCGCAATGGTCCTAGGTAGGCTGTGTTGCCCACTCTTGCTTAAAATGCTTTTGTTGGTCAGGCCAGAAACATGAGCAAGAAAGTAACTTCCAGATGGCTAGTCTCACCCTGACTGGTGTACAGTTTCATCATCTTCTCTTTCCACTTAGCATATTTTGGGAAGCCTGTGCTGGCTGTTGCTGGCTGCTTTCTTCTCTGAGAGCTGGTGCACTGCCCTAAATGAGCTAAGGAATAACCAAGATGTGAGCCAGATGTCCGGACACCAGACTGTCTCCATTGTGCTGAAGGAAAAACACTAAAAAGACCTAGGATTTGAGTATGATGGCAGTTGACAGTGAAGCTATTAGGGATAAGGTGATCTCTTGGCAGGACAAACAGACCACAAAAGAAAGGCCATAGAACAATGGGTAGGCAGCCTAGGGTCCTAAGTGACATAAAGTTAATGTGGTGGCCTACCTGGGATCAAGAGAGTAGGAGAATGGCAGTGGGAGTCTAGGGATTGCCCAGCTCAGGTCCTTCCAAACAGGATGTGACCAACAATGGGTGCGGTGGTCCATAATAGCTGGATAAGATTAAAACAGCCTCAAAACTTCCTCTGCAGGGTGTCATGCAGAGTGTTCTAACCCTTTCCCCTAATAAACTTTCAACTTAGCTTTGTTCTCTCTCTCTATTTGTCTCTCTCTGTCTCTCTATGCCTCTCTCTCCCTTCCTTCCTTTCTTCATTTTTTTTAATTTCTACCTTCCTTCTTTGTTTCTGAGTTTCTCTGTGTAGCCCTAAATATCCTGGAACATTCTCTATAAACCAAACTGGCCAAGAACTCAGAGGTTCATGTGCCTCTGCCTTCAGAGTGCTAGGATTAATGACATGTACCACCATAACTGACAAACTTCAGCTGTTTCTTAAACTTCTTTACATATTCTTGCATCTTATACACCTACTTACTTATAACAGATAGAATTTTAAGTAAGCTGGACTTCTCAGAAAAGCACAATGTTTTTCTAGAAGTATCCATCCTAGGGGGAGCACAACGGAGAGAAGTAAAGTAAGAAGAGACTTTTAGGTCATGTGCACAATAGAATCTAGGATGCTGCATCTCAACTTGGCCAGTTTGCTTTGTCTCCTTGATTCCAGTGCTTACACTCTTGAGTACTTGACCAACTACTGCATCCTATCGGAATTCTTCTCTTTTGAAAACAAGAAGGATCAAATGAACAAATGAATGAAAGAAAGACACAGAAAGATGAAAGGAAGAAAGAGAGAAAGGAGGGAAGAGACTGCTGGTAAGGTCAAGAGCAGAGAAAAAGAGAGATCCTCTCCACTTAGTAAGAAAACCCACAAGGAAACTGGAAGTAGGAGTCAGGAGGCCGGAATTAGGTTGAGCAGTGTCACCTGATTTCTTAGCACTGATTCCTGGACCTCCTTTAAGGCTAATCAAATTAGACCTTGGGCATAAGGTACATAATTCATTCTCTCTCTCTCTCTCTCTCTCTCTCTCTCTCTCTCTCTCTCTCTCTCTCTCTTCATCCATCCTCTGCATGTTGGGGGGAGGTTGTTGTGAGGTTGTAGTGATGTGTGTGATATGTAAGCTCCTATTATGATTTCACAGCGTATCCAGGGAAGAGAATAACCACACCGGGTGATCAAATACAGGTGTGTGTGTGGCAGTGGTGTGCGTGGGTGGGTGTGGGTTTCTGTGCACACTTTTGGTAGATGCCTAAGGAAAGGTATGGGTGTGTTTTCACAGGTGCTGTCCACTTTTTTTCTGAGACAGGGTCTTTATTGGCCTGAAGCTGACAAAATGGGGTAAGTGGTCTGACTGGTAAACCCGAGGAACATTACGACTGCATAGTTTAGTGCTGGATTTTATGTACAGACTATCAGAACTGGAATTTTTACTTAGATTCTGGGGCTGGAATTTGTGTCCTCGTGCTTGCAATGAGAGCGCCTTGCTAATTGAGCTATGCTTCTAATGCTAGGATGAAGTTTAATTTGGATACAAGATAATCAGACATGTAGTTTTTAAAAAAGTGGATTACTAAAAAAAAGTGGCTATATTCTGAAAACATTAACATAGACCCTGAGAGTTAAGTGGTTCCCAAATCAGCTAGGCCTCCAAAAGACCAAGGTATTATTCCACCAAAACCCCACTTGGTGAGCCAGAGTTTAAAACTTGCAGCTAACGGATGAGGGATTACTTACAGGTGCAGAGCAGCGACTGACTGTGGCGTGGAAGAAGGAGTCCTTCTCCATAGCTGGATAGATGGAAGTGCCTGCCCCATCAATTGACCTTCTACACTCTCGGTACTCTAGTGTCTCCAGAGGCTACAGAACCACATGAAACTGGGACAGAATCTTACACAGCTGAAAAGGAAAAGCCTCAAGAGAGACGGGAATCTCAGGTGAGAGTCTAATGACACCTGCCCAAAGCCTTGTATAAAGAAACTTCAGCAGGCAGGTGGTGGTCGCATGTATAACAGGGAAGCTGAGTAAGCCATGGAAAGCAGGCCAGTAAGCAGCATTCCCGCCCTGGCCTCTGTATACTGGTATATTTGTGTTTAAATGAATAATGCTTGCCTGAAGATCAGCGGGCAAAGCAGCCACACTCCTCAGCTATACGGGACAGGGCAGGGGATGGGGTGGCACACACCTATCATCGTAGAACTGGGAATACAGAGGCAGGCAAATTTCTGTGAGTTCCAGGCTATCCTGAAATATACAAGATTAATACAGAAACAGATACAAGTGGTGTTGGTTTACACCTTTAATCTCAGTGTTTGGGAGTCACACACTTTTAATCCCAGCGCTAGGGAGTTGGAGACAGGAGCAATATGCTGAGCAGAGGGATGAATATAAAAAAGAAGAGACGGGAACTCACTGGAGTATGGAGTGTGAGGATTCGTGGTGACAAGACCTTGCTTTTTGAGTCTGAACACAAGGTAGAGTAAAAGGTCTCTCTAGTGTTTGCTGCTTTGCTCTGATCTTCAGCTTGGACCCCAATACCTGTCTCTGGGTTTGTATTATTCTGATACACCTCTGCTTTGTTTCCTGCTTTGAGATTCCTTCCCTGAGTTCCTTTCACAAAGGACTACAACTGTAAACTTAAATAAATCTTTTCAACTTGACTTTGAACACAGTGATTACAATTTAAAACTAAGACAGCATATTCCCAAGTGGGGGATAAACCAGACACCTTAAAACTCACATTTGAGCCATCCATAATCTTCAGCGTGACACATACCCTGCATTCAGAGCCTCTAACCACCATAAGGCCACTTCCTTTTAAGAATTTTTTTTAATTTTAGAGATTTATATTTTACGGAAAAGTTGCAAAAAAAAGACAGAATATTCGCAAATGCCATGCAGCTGGTTGATTCTTTTGTTACTACTTTGAGTAGATGTGTCAAAACTGAGCCAATCAAGGCATTCTTAATTACTGAATCCATGGTTTTTTGAGATTTCCTTACATTTTACCATTACTCTTTACCATTGTCCATTACAAAATCCCGCGAGGAGCCTAATTCATACAACAGTGGTTCACATGGCTTTCCTGTAAGACCATGTCGCGCGTGTGTGTGTGTGTGTGTTTGTGTGTGTGTGTGTGTGTGTGTGTGTGTAGTTTGTGCTGAGGAATCATTTCTTAGATTTCTAGGGTAAAATGAAACATTAGTGTGTTGCATCCTTCCCTCCTGTCTTTACCTCAGTGGAGTCACCTTTTGGAAGAGCATGCGCACACAACACCTTGATGAGGCTTCCATAAGAAGTTCTTTTCTGAAGTAGATCACCTCCGTCAAGGTTTCAGAGAACATCAGGTTCTTCATGTTGTATATTGTTCATTTTATAAAAGCTCCCTCCAGAAATGGAAGCCTCAGAGACATGGTGGCTGTCCTAGTTTTATTGTCTATCTAACACAGTGTCAACTGAGAGGGAAGCGTCTACTGAGACACTGCCTACATCAGATGAGGAGGTTGGTCTTGGGACACATCTGTATGTGGTTTCCTTGATTATTAACTCACATAAGAAATCCCAGTCCCCTGTAGGCAATATCATTCCTAAGGAGGAGGCTCTGGGTTAGATAAATGTACGAGCAAAACATGAGACTATGACCAAGCTAGAGAAGGGACAAGCTAACAGCACTCTTCCTTCCAGGTTCCTCCCTTGAGTTCCTGCCCCGATTTCCCCAGGGATGAACTGTGACTTGGAAGCCTGTGCAAATAAACCCTTTCTACTCTAAGCTGATTTGGTGTTGGAGTGTATTATAACAGCACCAGAAACTGCTACCATGGCCCACCCTGTTGGCAGGCACGGGCAAGGGAAGGCACATTCCGGACTAGTCTGGGCTACATAATGAAACACTGAATCAAAAACTAAAACCAAAACCGTAGTGATAACCACAAAATGAAAGTGTAAATCCACTCTTAGGAATACAGGTCGTTGAACAACAGTATTCTGCTATGTCATGGTATGCCAATGCCTGTCTCTAATGTTCATTCTCTCCTGTCAGAGCCACCAAAGTCCTCCCGTCTCTTGGGCTTTCTCTAATACTACTGCAGGTATGAGATGAATTGATCTACCATGACTTCCTTTAAAGGTACCATGGAATTGATTTTTCGTGTGAGTGGAAAGAGTGAGTGAACAAACCCTCATTTGTATACATGGATAGCCAGAAATCACAAGACCACGTATTGAAAAGATGGCCACTCCCCTCCATCCACTTGAGGTGCTAGCACATCTAGTATGATGTGTTTTATTCAAAACGCTGTGACTTTCTCATCAGTGACCTAGGACCGTAGAAGAGAGGGAGGGCGTATTTTACCAATAAGCTAGAATTAAGCAGACCAGCTGAAGAAAACTGATATAATTTAATAATTGAAAAGGAGAAACTCACACAACCGGATAAAGTTTCCTACGTCCAAAACCAGTGTTTCTAATGCATCAAGAAGAGTGCAAAAGAGAGCAAGGGCAGCTGGATTCCCAGGTTTTCTTCCCTCGCCCCAGGAAGCCACAACCTAGCCAAAAGGATTGGCCAAGCTTCCCTATCAAGAGAGCAACTTCCTCTAAAAGGTGGTGACAGAAAAAGTTAACTCAGTCTCTTATCCATCAATAACATTCTTCATGCCTGAAGGTGACAGAGATGTTTTCAGAAAGAAAGAAAAGTGAGAGTCCTGGGAACAAGCACAAATACACAAATATAAACAATCAGAAATTCTTCTGGTTGAAGAAAAAGACGAGAAACAACAATATCCTTTGGTGCAAATAAAGACCATCAGAACGCATAAATGTCATCTTAATACCAAGTTCCCGATTTCCACGTTTTTCTTTATAATACACGCAGTGCCTGGCAAGATGGCCCTGTGCCTCCAGATGCTTGTGCCAAGCACAATGGCCTGAGTTTGCCTTCCTGGGTACAGTGAAAAGAAAGAAGTGACTCCTAAAAGTAGCCTGCTAACTCCACGTGTATATTGTGACACACATGCATAAATACATGTGGACAAAATGTAAAATATATGTGAATGCTAAAAAGCAAATGATGATATTTTATGTGTGTTAGGCCTGACTAACATCTCATTCTTACATTCCGGGTTTAAGATCTTAGATTCTGCCTCCTCCCCAGACTGAAGCCGTCCATCTACTACTGTAGTTGGCTTCAGTGCCCTTCCCGGCCAAAGTCAGAACAACTCGTTCTCTTTCCATGGTCTCAAGTAGGCTGAGTTGCCCATTCTTGCTTAAAAGACTTTATTGTTGCTCAGGCCTGAAACATGAGCAAGAAAGAAACTTCCAGATGGCTAGACTCACCGTGACTGGTGTAGAGATTCATCATCTTCTCTTTCCACTCAGCATGATTCTGGGAAGCCTGGGCTGGCTGTTTCTGGCTGTTTTCTTCTCTGAGAGCTAGTGCACTGCCCCAAATGAGCTGAGGAATAACCAAGATCTGAGCCAGATGTCCGGACACCAGACTGTCTCCATTGTGCTGAAGAAAAGAGACTAAAAAGACCTAGGATTTGGAGTAAGATGGCAGTTGACAGTGAAGCTATTAGGCATAAGGTGAGCTCTGGGAAGGACCAACAGACCACAAAGACAGGCCATAGAACAATGGGTAGGCAGCCTAAGGTCCTGAGATACTATAAAGATAATGGGGGTGGCCTACTTGGGGTCCAGAGAGAAGGAGAATGGCAGTGGGAGACTTGGGACGGAGCCAATTTATGTCTTTCCAAACAGGATGTGACTGACAAAGGGGATGGTGGTCCATATTACCTGGATTAGATTAAAACTGTCTCAAGACGTCCTCTACATTGTGGCTTCCAGAGTGTGCTGACTCTTTCCCCTAGTATAATTTCAACTTAGGTCTGTTCTTTTTTTTTTCTTTCTTTCTTTCTTTCTTTCTTTCTTTCTTTCTTTGTTTCTTTGTTTCTTTTTTCCTTCCTTTCCTTCCTTCCTTCTTTCCTTCCTTCCTTTCTCTTTCCTTCCTTCCTTTGTTCCTACCTTCCTTCTTTTTTTCCTTCCTTCTGGTTTATCTGAGTTTCTCTGTGTAGCCATGGCTGTCCTGGAACATTCTCTATAAACCAGACTGGCCAAAAACTCCGAGATTCATCTGCCTCTGCCTCCAGAGTACTGGGATTAAAGGTATGCACCACCATGCCCGCCAAACTTCAGCTGTTTCTTAAACTTCATTATATATTCTTGCATCTTATACACGTACTTACTTATAACAGATTGAATTCTAGGTAAGCCGTGCTTCTGGGTAAAGTACAGTCTTTTCCTAGAAGTATCCATTCTAGGGAGAGCACAAAGGAGATATGGACAGTGAGAAGAGAAATTTAAGCCCTGTGCCTACCAGGATCTAGGTTGCTTCATCTCGACTTGTCCAGTCTGCTTTGCCTCCTTGACTGCTCTGCTAACACTCTTGAGTACTTGACCAATTACTGCATCCTATCAGAATTCTTCCCTTTCGAGAAGAAGGATCAAATGAACAAATGAATGAAAAATGGACAGAAAGTAGGAAAGAAGGAAGAGAGGAAGGGAGGAAGGAAGGATGAGACTGCTGGTAAGGTCAGGACCAGAGAAAAACAGAGATCCTCTCCACTTAATAAGAAAAACCAGTGAGGTACCTGGAAGTAGGAGTCAGGAGGCCAGAGTTAGATAGGGTAACATCACCTGATTTTTTAGCACTGATACCTAGACCTCCATTCAGGCAAATCAAATTATCCTTTGGGCATAAGGTCCAAAATTCAATCAGTCTCTTGCCCACCCTCTGTGTGTGTGTGTGTGTGTGTGTGTGTGTGTGTCTGTGTCTTGTGAGTGGGACGGTATGGTTTGAGGTTGTAGTGGTGTGTGTGATATGTAAGCTCTTAGTATGATTTTGTGAGGTATCCAGGGAGGAGAACTTCCACAGCAGATGATCTAATGTAGGGATGTGTGTGTGTGTGTGTGTGTGTGTGTGTGCTCCCGAGCAAAGGTGTCTTTGCACACTTGTGGTGGATGCCAAAGGACAGCTTTGGGTGTGTTTCCTCAGATGCTGTCCACTTTTTATCTCAGACAGAGTCTTTCATTGGCCTGAAGCTCACAAAATAGGGTAAGCTGTCTGACCAGTAAACCCCAGGAATATTATGTCTCCACAGATTTTGCGGGGATTCCACAACTGGAGTTTTATGTAGATTCTGGGGATTGCAAATAAAGCATCTTCTTAACTGAGATATCTTTTCAGATCTGACAATGAAGTTTTTAATTGGGATACACAATAATCAGAATTATAGTTTTTAAAAAAGTAGATGTATTTTTTAAAAAAAATGTGGGTATATTTTGAATACATTGACTAAGACCCTGAGAGATAAGTGTTTCAAAATCAGCTAGGAATCCAACAGACCAAGGTATTAGTCCTCCAAAACACAACTTGGTGAGCCAAAGAGTTTAAAACTTACAGCTAACAGAGGAGGGATTACTTACAGGAGCAAAGCAGCCACTGACTGCTGTGTGGAAGAAGGAGTCCTTCTCTGTAGCTGGATAGATGGAAATGCCTGCCCAATCAGTCGACCTTCTACAATCTCGGTACTCTAGTGTCTCCAGAGGCTACGGAACCACATGTAACTGGGACAGAATCACACACGGCTGAAAAGGACATGCCTCACAGAGAGGCTGGAATCACAGGGGAGAGTCGAATGACACCTGTACAAAGCCCAACACCCTTGCATAAAGAGACTTCAGTAGGCAGATGGAGGTAGGGTGTATAACAAGGAAGGTGAGAGAGCCATGGACAGCAAGCCAGTAAGCAGCATTCCCGCCATGACCTCTGTATGCTGGTATATCTGTGTTTAAATGAATAAAGCTTGCCTGCAGATCAGCAGGCAAAGCAGCCACACTCGTCAGCTACACAGGAATGGGGGGGTCGCAGACACCTTTAATCCCAGGACTACGGAGACACAGGGAGGCAAATCTCGGTGATTTCAAGGCTGTCCTGGGCTATACAAGATTGATCCAGAAACAGACCAGATGGTGGTGGTTTATACCTTTCATCTCAGTGTTTGGGTGTCACACACTTTAATCCCAGCACTAGTGAGTTGGTGACAGGAGCAATATGCTTGGAAGAGATAGGAATATAAAGGGGAAGAGACAGGCACTCACTGGAGTGTGGAGACTGAAGAATCGTGGAGACAGGACCTCGCCCTTTGAGTCTGAACAGTTGGTAGAGATAAAAGGTCTCTCCAGTGTTTGCTGCTTTGCCTTTCTGACCTTAAGCTTGGACCCCAATAACTTTATCTGGGTTTGCATTATTCTGCTACACCTCTGCTTTGATTCCTGCTTCAAGATTCCTTCCTTTATTTCCTTACACAATGGACTACATCTGTAAACTTAAATGAACCCTTTCAACTTGACTTTGACCACAGTGATTACAATTTAAACTAAGACAGCATATTCCCTAGTGGGGGATAAACCAGAAAACCTTAAACATGACATCTGAGCCATCCATAATCTTCAGCGTGACACATACCCTGCATTCAGAGCCCCTAACAACCATAAGATCACTTGTTTTTTAAATTTTTTTTTAAGTTAGAAATATGTATTTCACGGAGAAGTTGCAAAAATAGGACAGAATATTTCCAAATGCCCTGCTCCTAGTTGATTCTTTTGGTACTACTTTGAGTGGATGTATCACAATTGTTGAGCCATTCAAGACATTTCTAATTACTAAAACTACGGTTTATTGGGATTTCCTTACCTTTTACCATTACTCTTTACCATTGTCCATTACAAAATCCTGTGAAAAGCCTAATTCATACAACAGTGGTTTTCATTCCTTTCCTGTAAGACCATGTCGTGTGTGTGTGTGTGTGTGTGTGTGTAGTTTGTGCTGAGGAATCATTTCTTAGATTTCTAGGGTAAAATGAAACATTAGTGTGTTGCATCCTTCCCTCCTGTCTTTATCTCAATGGAGTCACCTTTGGGAAGAGCATGTGCACATTACACCATGATGAGGCTTCCATGAAAAGTTCTTCTCTGAAGTAGATCACCTCCGTCAAGGTTTCAGAGAACATCAAGTTCTTCATGGTGTATTTTGTTCATTTTATAAAAGCTCCCTCCAGAAATGGAAGCCTCACAGACATAGTGCCTGTCCCAGTTTTATTGTCTACCTAACACAGTGTCAGCTGAGAGGGAAGCGTCTACTGAGAAACTGCCTATATCAGATTAGGAGGTTGTTCTTTGGACACATGTATGTGTGTGGTTTCCTTGATTATTAACTCACATAAGAGGTCCCGACCACTGTAGGCAATACCATTCCTAGTGAGGAGGCTCTGGTTTATATAAAAGTACTACGGAAGCATGAGCCTATGACCAAGCTAGAGAAGGGACAAGCAAACAGTACTCTTTCTTCTAGGCTTCCTTCTTATAGGTTCCTACCTTGAGATCCTGCCCCAGTTTCCCCAGGGATGAACTGTGACTTGAAAGCCTGTACCAAATAAACCCTTTCATCTATAAGCTGATTTTGTGTTGGAGTGTTTTATAACAGCACCAGAAACTGCTACTGTGGCCCACCCTGTTGGCAGGCACAGGCAAGGAAAGGCACATTCCAGACTAGTATGGGCTACATAATGAAACACTGAATCAAAAAGTAAAACCCAAACCATAGGGATAATGACAAAATGAAAGTGTAAATCCACTCTTAGTAATAGAGGTCGTTGAACAACAGTTTTCGGCCGTGTCATGTTATGACAATGCCTGTCTCTAATGTTCATTCTCTCCTCTCAGAGCCACCAAAGTCCAGCCATCTCTTGGGCTTTCTCTAATACTACTGCATGTATGAGATGAATTGATATACCATGTCTTCTTTTAAAGGGACAATGGAATGATTTTTCATGTGTGTGGAAAGAGTGAGAGAGGAGGAAACCTCATTTGTATACATGGATAGCTGGAAATCCCAAGACCACGTATTGAAAACATGGCCAATCTGCTCCATACACTTGAGGTACTAGCATATTATGCACGACATGGTTTATTCAAAAAGTTTTGACTTTCTCATCAGTGACCTTGGAGCCTAGAAGAGAGTGGTGTCGTTTTCGATTGATATGATAGAATTAACCACACCAGATCAAAACAACAAAAATAACTTAATAATTGAAAACAGGGAAACTCACAGGACCTGGGTAAAGGTTCCCATGTCAAAAATGGGATTGGTGAACACATTTCGAAGAGAGCAAGTACACCTGGATTCCCAGATTTTCTTTCCTAGACCCAGGATGCCACACTCTAGCCAAATGTGATTGGCTGAGCTTCCCCATCATCGCCACCTTCTGTCTAAACAAGATCAAATCATACCCAATACAACTATATAAAATAGGAACAGATACCAAATATGAAATTACAAGCAACAAACAATATTAAAAAACACATAACAAAAGTTTTACTAAGCATTTTATTTCAAGGAGTCTAAATAACTTATTGAAATTAAGTTTAGCTAAATCATGAGGAGGGTAACTACAATTCTCTAATCTTCAACTCCATCAAAATTCTGAGAAGGGAAGTAATATTATATGAGCAACCAGGAAGTACAAATGAGAAACTTACAAAATGTGCCAAATGATAGAGACAACTGACTCCTGGGCAATCACCCAAAGTCTCCTTTGCAATGTTGAGTCAACCAACTTTGGCTAAGGCCTAATGTAACTGACATACCATTTTGAAAGGCAAGAAACTTTTCAGAACTATCTTACCTTGTTTTGGCAGGATATGACAATCATGTTTTTATCCATTTATGGATACTTTGTAGCTCTGTCAGTGGTCAAGGTATGGGCTTTTCTTTGCCCAAAGGCCAGTTCTGCCAAGAAGTAGACAAGCTCCAAGTGGAGTGTCTTTGGTGGTCAACATTCTCTCGGGAGTAGAACGGTGTTGCCAGGAGCGATTGTGTCTGACTACCACGGAATTGTAGGTTAGAGTAGATTCTACTATCTATACTAAATATAATCTCTATGTATCTAAAGAACTTGAATAGCCTAAATATAAATAGGATAAACATAGATGACTATTGATCTATAATTCTCGATGCCTATCTAAATTAAAGACTAAGAGAATTAACAACTGTCTAATAAATGAGGACAATGACTTTGAAATGTAAACAATATATATTGTTACATAAACGCTATGTAAGTAACTTAATCAGAGGTAGAAATGTACATTGGAACATGGTGTATATATATCTATATATCAATACATACAAAATGATTTAAACAGATGTAGCAGACTCACATACAGTATTCAATATAATTTAACTTTGTATCAATATATGAAAATTGATGCCAATATAATTTTCTAAAAACAATATCTCACAAATACCAATCTATTATCCCATCACCAATTTTCCCTCTTTTTTTTTCAAGAATACCCATGAGTCTATGAAATACTTCCCCTATCCCTCAACCATATACCAATTATAACCAACTCCAAAAGGGTGTCCCTAAACCTGAAGGCAAACTCTGCTGGGAGAGGGGACATTATCCTCTACATTTGCTGTCATGGGGGTGACGTACTTCTTAGGGGTCCTGTGAAAGTAAAAAATGGTAAAATTCCAAGATTAATATTAGGTCTGGGAAAATTGCAAATAGTGTCTGAGAGTTTTGAGGAGGTCTGGCCAGGGTGTTGTAAAAGATGTGCACCATTAGGAACTGTCTTGTGTGGTTGGTACCAAATATCATGTCTTGTAGTTGCACTATCAACATGATGATGTCATATTGACCAGGTGGAATCAATATGTGGGGCCCCATCTTCTTCTTGGAAACTTCAAAGATCACTGCAGGAAAATACATTATTTCTTCTGGGAAACTAAGCATTATCTATAAAGACATATACAGACATATATATTCAATGAAATGTATGATAAAGACAGAAACAGATATGAGGAAAGGCAAAGAAAGTTTATAAATTATTATTATTATTATTATTATTTCCCATATCATGGCTCTTGACATGAGAAAGAAGCTCTGGGATATCTCTTATGAACAAGCTTGGAATTGGAGAGGGACTGAGCTAGAGTCCAACTCCAAAACCAGCTCTCTATATTTATAAATAAATGCACATTAACACATGCATGTTTATTATAATTTATTTACTGAACCTATTCGGGTTTCTTGTTGATCCTTATTGGGTTCTAAATAGTTGAAATCTGTCAATATTCAAATATCCAGAGTCCCTTGAATTCTTTGAAGATGAGTGTTTTCCTGGGGAGATAAGCAGAGATCCCTGCCCCCATCCTATATGTTGTTCTTACCATCGGTATGATTATCATCATTGTGGATGAGCTGTCATTTCTTCTTTCTAAGAGATTCCTCCTCTTCAAACTGAACCTTTATTAATTTTGATAGTATCCACAATTTTTCTTCTCCAGTGGAAACAAGAGCAAAACCACCTCCCCAACACAGCACATATCCTGGCATCCATTGCGAGGTCAACACATCTTTTAAATAACCTGGTTGATTTAATTCAGCAGACTTTTCTATTATCCAATGACTTTCTGCAGCCATTGTCCCCTTCTCATGAGCGTTGAGAAAACTCAAGGTTAATAAAGCATTATGAGTGAGCAGAGCTGGGAGCTGGAAGCAAATGACTGGGTGTTCAGAACAAGTGAGGTCCAGACCTAGGGCACTAGCCCAGGACATAGCACCAAGTGCGGCCGCTGGTGCAGGCACAAGCTCCTTGCCCTTAAGTCCCCTTGCTCTGGGCTGGGATGTGGGAGAAAGCTGCCTGTAGCAAGGGCATGAGATGGTGCAGATATCAATGAACAAATGGATGTGGTATGGCCTCAACTGGCCAGAGCCTTAAAGGGCTCTAAAAAGCCTCAAGGACAGGCACCAAGTGGTGGTGCATTCGATCAGCACGCTAGAATTAACCAGACCACCTTAAAATAACAGATATAATTTAATAATTGAAAACGGGGAAACTCACACGACCTGGGTAAAGATTCCCATGTCCAAAACAGGTTTGAAGAACACCATGCAAAGAGAGGCAAAGAGACCTAATTCACCTGGATTCCCAGGTTTTCTTACCTGTCTCCAGGCAGCTGCACCCCAGCCAAATGTGATTGGCTGATCTTCCCCATCCAGAGACCAACTTCCTCTAAAGGGTGGTGACAGAAAAAGTTAAATCAGTCTCTTAGCCATTGAAAACATTCTTCATGCCTGAAGGTGACATAGATGTTTTCAGAAAGAAAGAAAAGTAAGAGTCCTGAGAACAAGCAGAAATACACAAATATAAACAATCAGAAATTCTTCAGGCTGAAGAAAAGAATACCAGAAACAACAACATCCTTTGTTGCAAATAAAGACCATCAGAAGGCTTGAATGTCTTCTTAATGCCAAGTTCCCAATTTCCACTTTTTTCCTTTAAAATACACACAGGGCCTGGCAAGATGGCCCAGTTCCAACAGATGCTTGTGCAGAGCAGGATGGCCTGATTTTGCCTCTCTGGGTACAGTAAAAAGAAAGAAGTGACTCCTAAAAGTCGCCTGCTACCTCCACGTGTATATTGTGACACACATGCATAAATACATGCACACAGATGAAATATAAAATATATGTGAATGCTTAAAAGCATGATAACATTTTATGTGTGTTTAACACATATGCACATGGATTATCTATAGGGTATTGTAGAATAAAGAGCACTAGAAAACGGCAAATGTATTTCTATTGCTAAATATTTTACTTTTAAAATATGCTTTCACCCTGAAACCGATACTGTACTGAACTTCACAATGTGTCCTCGGCTGGCCTCAAACTCATGTCCAACCCTTTGCTTCCACTTCCTAAGCTCTGGGATTACAGGTATGTGGCACCACACTTAACATCAGGATTTACACTCTGGAGAAAGTGTACAAAAAGCAATACTGTGTAGACTATAAAATAGTAAGGACATGTAATTTATAATCACTAAAACAAATCAGAAAGGCTAATGAGAAATGAGAAAGTTCTAAAGCTAAAACATTAACAATAAGAATTAGAGAAACAAAATATGAGCAGATAAGAGTGCAAAAGATAAAGAGTAGAATGTCACAACAGATACATTAGCTATTAATGGATCAAGCACAACAAATGAAGGATGAATATTTTCTGAACAGTTACAAAAGCAAGAACAGTAATACCTAATCAGTAAGATAGAGAGTTTAAGAAGTGTGTTTGAGGGCTGGGAGGATGGCACAGCAGTTAGCATCACTGACTGCTCTTCCAGAGGACCGGGGTTCAATTCCCAGCACCCACATGGCAGCTCACAGCTGGCTGTCACTAAAATTCCAGGGGACCTGGCACTCTTACACAGGCCCATATCAGGCAGGTCAAACACTCATGCACATAAAAAAAAATAAGTAATTCTCTTTAAAGTAGAAGAAAAAGATGCTGGCGACAGTGGTGATGCTGTCACTGCTTTTAGAATCATTTACTGCTCATTTAGTCAGGGCTGGTTGCTGGGAACAGCTTCTGTTCTCAGTTCAGTTTAGTCTACTTAGATTGTTGGTGGGGTTTGCAAGTCTGCTGTTTGAGCACTTAGCCCCCAGCAGGTGGCACTGTTGGAGGAGTGTGTGGAGCATCCCAGGCCTGTAGCATGAGGGCAGTGCCTTTGAAGGCTGTTAAACTTAGCACTCACTGAATCTGATCTGTAAGCTTTGCATCTTGTCCATTGCCACATGAGGAGTCTCCACCATGTGCCGCGGTCCCAATTAACAGCACCTTGATGGCATTGTGTGTCACTTTTCCTGGGTAGGGAACTTATATCAGACCAAATTGTGGGTGAGGACATTACACAACAGGGTTGATTGTAAAGCACTTGCATCACTAAAAGCCCACTTGGTCACTGGTGATGACTCATGGGTCTGCATCTATCTTAATCTCCGGGAGTGGGGGTTGACTCCAAAGTATCATCGTTTTTCAGACCCAACAGAGCTGATGCATATAGACCTCACAGAGACTGTGAGATCACTCACAAGATCAGTAGGAACTTAAGCCAGAAAATCCCTGCATGGAGGAGGGGAAGTGGCCACAAAGCCCTACACCTAGCCATGTAGCTATATGTGATGGATAGCTGCTTTCTTAATGGAGTGACACTGCGTACAGCAAACACACCCCAGAACAGGCCCAATGCCCAGTAGTTTCCAGTATAAATAGGACTTCATGGTTTTGTTTTTGACATATAAACAGACTGTTTTGTTTGTTTTAAGCAAGAGAAAGAGCATGACGTTGTGTTATTTGTAGTTAGGTAAGAGTGAAATATGATAAAAATTAATGAAAAATTTAAAAATACGGAAAAAATTAAAAGTTAAATATCTATGTTGTGGCGATGATGAGGGGATGGCTCTTCCAGAGGCCCTGACTTCAGTCCCCAGACGCCAAATGGTGGCTCACAACTGCCTGTTATTCCGGTTCCAAGGGATATGACTTCATATTATGAGATCCATGAGCAAATCCAAAGACACAAACGCAAGTAAAATACCCATACACATGAAATTAAAATAAACAAAACCTGAAATAATAATAAGATATACTGGTTGTTCTGCATAGTGCTCTTAGCCATGGGCCTGTGTTCAGTTCGCAGTACCTACTGACATCAATCTGTAACTGTGAGAGGCCAATCTGGGCTATTTAGCCCATGTTTATTTAGACCATGGTACATAGCAGGACACACACACATACATACATACATACATACATACATACACACACACAACACATTGTCTACATAGTCTGTATATTTATATATTTACTTCATCATTATAGTGATTCCATATTACAAGTATTGTTGCCATCCACAACACAATTTTGTGTGCCTCCCTACTTTCCTGCGGTGGACCAGTACAAATTCTACCGGTGCTTAGAAATGTTGGCCTAGCCTGAACAGAACAGAAAAGCTTCTCACCAGGATCTCTGTCGACATCCAGTGGTCAAGGATGTGGGGGCCAGCAATGAAGACAGTAAGGACCATGAACAGAAGAGGAGAAGAGCCAGGGCTGTGAGAACAAGACACCCAGTCACTGTGAGGAGCTGCTCTGATGCGTTTCCCAGCAATTGTTGTCACGTTATCCACAGTGGGCACTATGATGCATAAAACTGATGTCACAAAGCTCCTGAAACCAGAGCTGGAGCCATGAATTCATGTGTTCCCGGGAGAGACCAAGTCTCGACCCTTCTAGCCTAGGGAATCATGAGGCTATGACCAAGCTAGAGAAGGGACAAGCTAACAGGGCTTTTCCTTCCAGGGTTCCTTCCTGCGGGTTCCTGCCCTGATTTCCCCAGGGATGAACTGTGACTTGGAAGCTTGTGCCAAATAAACCCTTTCTTCTCAAAGCTGATTTTGTGTTGGAGTGTTCTAGAACAGTCCCAGAAACTGCTACTGTGGCCAACCCTGTTGGCAGGCACGGGCAAGGGAAGGCACATTCCAGACTAGTGTGGGCTACACAATGAAACACTGAATCAAAAACTAAAACCCAAACCGTAGTGATAACTACAAAATGAAAGTGTAAATCCACTCTTAGGAATACAGGTCGCTGAACAACAGTATTCTGCTGTGTCATGGTATGCCAATGCCTGTCTCTGATGTTCATTCTCTCCTCGCAGAGTCATCGAAGTCCTCCTGTTGCTTGGGCTTTCTCTAATATTAGTGCAGTATGAGATGAATTGATCTACCATGATTTCCTTTAAAGGGACCAAGGAATTGATTTTTCATGTGTGTGGAAAAGTGAGAGAGGAGGAAAGCCTCATTAGTATACATGGATAGCCGGAAATACTAAGACCACGTATTGAAAAGGTGGACAATCCCCTTCATACACTTGAGGTGCTAGCATATCAAGCATGACGGGTTTTATTCAAAAAGCTGTGGCTTTCTCATCAGTGACCTTGGACCCTAGAAGAGACTGGTGGCATATTCGACCTGTATGCTAGAATTTGCCAGACCAGCGTAAAACAACAGATATAATTTAATAATTAAAAACGGGGAAACTCAAACGACCGGGTAAAGGTTCTTATGTCCAAAATAGGTCTGGAGAACACAGCAAGAAGAGTGCAAAAGAGAGCAAGGGCAGCTGGATTCCCAGGTTTTCTTCTCTGGCCCTAGGCAGCACCACCCTAGTCAAATGTGATTGGCTGAGTTTCACCATCAAGAGAGCAACTTCCTGTAAAAGGTGGTGACAGAAAAAGTTTACTCAGTCTCTTATTCATTGAAAATATTCTTCATGCCTGAAAGTGACAGAGATGTTCTCAGAAAGAAAGAAAAGTAAGAGTCCTGGGAACAAGCACAAATACACAAATGTAAACAATCAAAAATTCTTCAAGTTGAAGAAAAAGTATACCAGAAACAAGAAAATCCTTTGGTGCAAATAAAGAACATCAGAAGGCTTAATGTCATCTTAATACCAAGTTCCCTATTTCCACTTTTTTCTTTAAAATACACAAGGGCCTTGATCATGGCCAAGTGCCTGCAGATGCTTGAGTCCACCATGATGGCCTGAGTTTGCCTCCGTGGGTACACTGAAAAGGGAGAACTGACTCCTAAAATTTGCCTGCTACCACCACGTTTATATTGTGACACACATGCATAAATACATGTGCACAAGATGTAAAATATATGTTAATGTTTAAAAGCAAGTTTTGATATTTTAGGTATGTTTAACACGTATGCATATGAATTAACTATATTGTATTGTAGAATAAATAACACTAGAAAATGGCAAACGAATTTCTATTGTTAAAAAGTTTTACTTTTGAAATATGATCTCACCCTGTCTCCCATACTGGACTGAACCTCACTATGTGGCCCCGGCTGGCCTCAAATTTATATGAAACCCTCTTGAGTCCTGGGATTACAGGGGTGAGGCACCAAACCTACCAACAGGATTTACTTTCTGGATAAAGGGATCAAAAAGCAATACTGTGTACACTATAAAATAGTAAGGACATATAATTGATAATCTCTAAAACTTATCAGAAAGGCTGAGGAGAAATGAGAGTGTTCTAAAGCTAAAACATTAAAAATAAGAATTAGAGAAACAAAATATCAGTGACATAAGAATGCAAATGATAAACAGTAGAAAGTGACATTAGATAAATTAGCTATTAATGGAACAAACACTAAAAATAAAGACTAAATATTTTCTGAACAGCTATAAAAGCAAGAACAGTAATACCTTATCTGTAAGATAGAGAGTTTAATAAGTGTGTTTGAGGGCTGGAAGGATGGCTCAGCAGTTAGCATCACTGTCTACTCTTCCAGGGGACCAAGGTTCAATTCCCAGCACCCACATGGTAGCTTGCAACTGGCAGTGACATGAGGAGTCTCCACCATGTACCGTGGTCACCATTAACAGCACCATCGTGGCGTTGTGTGACATTATTACTGGGTAGGGAACCCATGCCAAACCAAACTGTGAATGAAGAGTTTACACAAACAGGGGTGACTCTAAAGCACTTACATCACTAAAAGCCCACTCCGTCACGGGTGATGACTCACCAAGTCTGCATCTATCTGAATCTCCGGAGGTGGTGGATGACTCCAAAGGAACATCATTCTCCAGAACCAACAGAGCTGATGCACATAGAACCTCACAGAGACTGTGAGATCACTCACGAGATCTGCAGGAGCTCAAGCCAGATAAAATCCCAGCCTGGAGGAGGGGAAGTGGCCACAAAGCCCCACACCTAGCAAGTAGCTGTTTCGATGGATAGCTGCTTTCTCAATGGAGTGACACTGGGTATGGCAAAGAAACCCGAGAACAGGCAACATGCACAGTAGTTTCCAGTATAAATAGGACTCCATGGTTTTGTAGTTGACTTATAAAAGGACTGTTTGTTTGTTTTAAGCAAAAGATAGAGCATAATGTTAAGTTGGGAGGAGTTGGGGAAGGGGGAAAATATGGTAAAAATAAATGTAAAATTTAGAAATAAAGAAAATTAAAAGTAAAATATATATAATGATGAGGCTCTGAGGAGATGGCTCCTGCAGAGGACCTGACTTCAGTCCCAACCCCAAATGGTGGCTCACAACTGCATGTTATTCCAGTTCCATGGGATATGACAGCGTCTTATGACCTCAGTGGGCAAATCCACAGACACAATGCTGAGAAAATATCCATACTCATAAAATTAAAATAAACAAAAACAGAAATAATAATAATAATAAGATATATCTTTTGATCTGGATAGTGCTCTTAGCCAGAGGAACTAAGTTCAGTTTGCAGAAACTACTAACAGCCATCTGTGACTGTGAGGCCACCCTGGGCTATTCAACCAATGTTACATAGCAAGATATACATACACACAAACACACACACACACACACACAAACACGTTCTCCACATAGTCTGTACATTTATATATTTATTCACCATTAGAGTGACTCCATATCATAAGTATTGTTGCCATCCACGTTGTACATAAAAGCAAAAGGCCCAGAGAGGCTAAATAAGTAGCTCCCAAGTCACAGAGCAACTAAGATGTTACCCATGATTTGGTCATGCCTCCTAGTCATCCTGATCATTGTGAGGTCAGGAAGCAACATGGGCCTTCTCTATGTAACCATATGAAGGAGGCAGTAGATACAGGAAATTGAAAAACACCCAAAATGGGACATTCACGGCTCATTTCCTAGACTCTGACAGCTACTCACTCTCAGCTCTATGATTTGGAAAAGGATCAGAAAGTCAAGACAGGGGATCCCAGGTGGGCCAGATACTGGTTCTCAGACTTTATTCACTGGAAGGGGTATATGAAAGAGAGAGATGAGTGTGTGAAGGGAAAGTGCACAGACACCTGTTTGTCTGCCTCCCTAATTTCCTGCGGTGGACCAGAACAAAATCGACCTTTGTTTGGAAATGTTGGCCCAGCCTGAAAAGAACAGAAAAGTTTCTCACCAGTATCTCTGTGGACATCTAGGGGTTGTAGATGTGAATGACACCTCATACAAAATGTTCCTGTGGGTCCCAACAGTGAGGATAGGAAGGACCATGAGCAGAAGGGGAGAAGAGCCAGGGCTGTGAGTACAAGACACAGCCAGTCACTGGGAGGATCTGCTCTGATGCGTTTCCTGGCAACTGTTGTCACATTATCCACAGTGGGCGCCTTGTTGCAGAAAACTGATGTCACAAAGCTCCTGAAACTAGAGCTGGAGTCATGAATTCATGTGTTCCAGGTAGAAAACAAGTCTCCACCCATTTAGCCTTGGTCTTGTGGAATTAGGAACCACAGAAAGGGCGTTAGCCCTGTTTTTCCTGCTTTCTATTCTGGAGGGCTTCCGGGCTCAAGATGGGCACCTCGGGGAGTCAGAGAATCTTAGAGGACTTGCTCTATAGGGACCATCTCCTTTCCTTGGCCAACAGGGACAGGTAGTACAACCTGCTGCTCTCCCTTCTGTTCAGCATCCCTGGGGCCTTTCTCAGGTCTGACTAACCCCTCATTTTTACCTTCCAGGATTAAGGTCTGAGGATTCTGCCTCCTGCCCAGGCTGAAGCTGTAGCTACTATTGCAGTCGGCTTCAGTGCCCTTCCCGACCATGGTCAGACCAACTCGTTCTGTCCCAATGGTCCTAAATAGGCTGTGTTGCCCTCTCTTGCTTAAAATGCTTTTGTTGGTCAGGCCTGAAACATGAGCAAGAAAGTAACTTCCAGATGGCTAGACTCACCCTGACTGATGTACAGTTTCATCATCTTCTCTTTCCACTCAGCATGATTCTGGGAAGCCTGTGCTGGCTGTCGCTGGCTGCTTTTTTCTCTGAGAGCTGGTGCACTGCCCCAAATGAGCTGAGGAATATCCAAGATCTGAGCCAGATGTCCGGACACCAGACTGTCTCCATTGTGCTGAAGGAAAAACACAAAAAGACCTAGGATTTGAGTATGATGGCAGTTGACAGTGAAGGTATTAGGCATAACGTGAGCTCTGGGAGGACCAACAGACCACAAAAGACATGCCATAGAACAATGGGTAGGCAGCCTAGGGTGTAAGTGACATAAAGTTAATGTGGTGGCCTACCTGGGGTCAAGAGAGTAGGAGAATGGCAGTGGGAGACTAGGGATGGCCCAGCTCAGGTCCTTCCAAACAGGATGTGACCAACAATGGTTGCGGTGCTCCATAATAGCTGGATCAGATTAAAATATTCTCAAGACTTCCTCTGCAGGGTGGCATGCAGAGTGTTCTAAACACATCCCCTAGTAAACTTTCAACTTAGCTTTGTTCTCTCTCTCTCTCTCTCTCTCTCTCTCTCTCTGTCTCTCTCTCCCTTCCTTCCTTTCTTCATTTTTTTGATTTCTACCTTTCTTCTCTCTTTTTTTTTTTGAGTGTCTCTGTGTAGCCATGAAAATCCTGGAACATTCTCTATAAACCAGACTGGCCAAGAACTCAGAGATTCATGTGTCTCTGACTTCAGAGTGCTAGGATTAATGGCGTGTACCACCATAACTGACAAACTTCAGCTGTTTCTTAAACTTCTTTACATATTCTTGCATCTTATACACCTACTTACTTATAACAGATTGAATTTTAAATAAGCTGGACTTCTCAGAAAAGCACAACGTTTTTCTAGAAGTATCCATCCTAGGGAGAGCACAACGGAGAGAAGGACAGTAAGAAGAGAAATTTAGGTCATGTGCACACGAGAATCTAGGTTGTTGCATCTCAACTTGGCCAGTTTGCTTTGTCAACTTCATTGCTGTGCTTACACTCTTGAGTACTTGACCAACTACTGCATCCTATCAGAATTCTTCTCTTTTGAGAACAAGAAGGATCAAATGAACAAATGAATGAAAGAAAGACACAGAAAGATGAAAGGAAGAAAGAGAGAAAGGAAGGGAGAGACTGCTGGTAAGGTCAAGAGCAGAGAAAAAGAGAGATCCTCTCCACTTAGTAAGAAAACCCGCAAGGCAAGTGGAAGTAGGAGTCAGGAGGCCGGAATTAGGTTGAGCAGTGTCACCTGATTTCTTAGCACTGATTCCTGGACCTCCTTTCAGGATAATCAAATTAGACCTTGGGCATAAGGTACATAATTCATTCTCTCTCTCTCTCTCTCTCTCTCTCTCTCCCTCTCCCTCTCCCTCTCCCTCTCCCTCTCCCTCTCCCTCCCTCCCTCCCTCCCTCCCTCCCTCCCTCCCTCCCTTCTTCTCTCTCTCTCTCTCCATCCTCTGCGTGTTGGGGGGAGGTTGTTGTGAGGTTGTAGTGATGTGTGGGATATGTAAGATCCTAGTTTGATCTCACAGCGTATCCAGGGAAGAAAATAACCACACCGGGTGATCAAATACAGGTGTGTTGGTAGCAGTGGTGTGTGTGGGTGGGTGTGGGTTTCTGTGCACACTTCTGGTAGATGCATAAGGAAAGGTATGGGTGTGTTTTCGCAGGTGCTGTCCCTTTTTTTCTGAGACAGGGTCTTTATTGGCCTGAAGCTGACAAAATGGGGTACGTGGTCTGACTGGTAAACCCAAGGAACATTACGACTGCACAGTTTTGTGCTGGATTTTAAGTACAGACTACCAGAACTGGTGTTTTTACTTAGATTCTGGGGGTGGAATTTGTGTCCTCGTGCTTGCAAAGCAAGCACCTTGCTAACTGAGCTATCCTTCAGATGCTAGGATGAAGTTTTATTTGGGATACAAGATAATCAGAAATGTAGTTTTTAAAAAAGTGGATGTACTAAAAAAAAGTGGCTATATTCTGAAAATTTTAACTTAGTCCCTGAGAGTTAAGTGTTTCCCAAATCATCTAGGCCTCCAACAGACCAAGGTATTATTCCACCAAAACCCAACTTGGTGAGTCAAAGAGTTTAAAACTTACAGCTAACGGATGAGGGATTACTTAGAGGTGCAGAGCAGTGACTGACTGTGGCGTGGAAGAAAGTTTCCTTCTCTGTAGCTGGATAGATGGAAGTGCCTGCCCCATTAGTTGACCTTCTACACTCTCGGTACTCTAGAGTCTCCAGAGGCTACGGAACCACATGTAATTGGGACAGAATCTCACACAGCTGAAACGGAGATGCTTCAAGGAGAGGCTGGAATCTCGCGTGAGAGTCTAATGACACCTGCCCCAAGTCTTGTATAACGAAACTTCTGCAAGCAGGTGGTGGTAGGGTGTATAACAGGGAAGCTGAGTAAGCCATGGAAAGCAGGCCAGTAAGCAGCATTCCCGCCATGGCCTCTGTATACTGGTATATTTGTGTTTAAACGAATAAAGCTTGCCTGAAGATCAGCGGGCAAAGCAGCCACAATCCTCAGCTATACGGGACAGGGCAGGGGGTGGGATGGCACACACCTATAATCCTAGAACTGGAAGGTAGAGGCAGGCAAATTTCTGTGAGTTCCAGGCTATCCTGGAATATACAAGATTAGTACAGAAACAGATACAAGTGGTGTTGGTTTACACCTTTAATTTCAGTGTTTGGGAGTCACACACTTTTAATCCCAGCACTAGAGAGTTGGAGACAGGAGCAGTATGATGAGCAGAGGGATGAATATAAAGGGGAAGAGACAGGAACACACTAGAGTGTGGAGTCTGAGGATTCGTGGAGAGAAGACCTTGCCTTTTGAATCTGAACACAAGGTAGAGTAAAAGGTCTCTGTAGTGGTTTCCTGCTTTGCTTTTCTGATCTTTAGCTTGGACCCCAATACTTATCTCTGGGTTTGTATTATTCTGCTACACCTCTGCTTTGATTCCTGCTTCGAGATTCCTTCCTTGAGTTCCTTTCACAAAGGACTACAACTGTAAACTTAAATAAATCTTATCAACGTGACTTTGAACACAGTGATTACAATTTAAAATGAAGACAGCATATTCCCAAGTAGGGGATAAACCAGACACCTTAAACCTCACATTTGAGCCATCCATAATCTTCAGTGTGTCACATACCCTGCATTCAGAGCCTCTATCCACCATAAGGCCACGTCCTTTTAAGAATTTTTTTTTTAATTTTAGAGATTTGTATTTTACAGAAATGTTGCAAAAAAAAAGACAGAATATTCGCAAATGCCAAGCAGATGGTTGATTCTTTTGTTACTACTTTGAGTAGATGTGTCAAAACTGGGCCAATCAAGGCTCTGGGTTAGATAAAAGTACCAGGGAAGCATGAGCCTATGAGCAAGCCAGAGAAGGGACAAAGAAACAGAGCTCTTCCTTCCAGGCTTCCCTCCTCCATGTTTCTGCCTTGAGTCCTGCCCACATTTCCCCAGTGATGAACTGTGACTTGGAAGCCTGTGCAAATAAACCCTTTCTTCTCTAAGCTGATTTTGTGTTGGAGTGTTTTATAACAGCACCAGAAACTGCTACTGTTGCCCACCCTGTTGGCAGGCAAGGGCAAGGAAAGGCACATTCCAGGCTAGTCTGGGCTACATAATGAAACACTGAATCAAAAACTAAAACCAAAACCATACTGATAACCACAAAATGAAACTGTAAATCCACTCTTAGGAATACATGTCGGTGAACAACAGTATTTTGCTGTGTCATGGTATGCCAATGCCTGTCTCTGATGTTCATTCTCTCCTCTCAGAGTCATCGAAGTCCTCATGTTGCTTGGGCTTTCTCTAATATTAGTGCAGTATGAGATGAATTGATCTACGATGACTTCCTTTAAAGGTACCATGGAATTGATTTTTCGTGTGAGTGGAAAGAGTGAGTGAAAAAAGCCTCACTTGTATTCATGGATAGCCGGAAATCCCAAGACCATGTATTGAAAAGATGGCCACTACCCTCCATCCACTTGAGGTGCTAGCACATCCAGTATGATGTGTTTTATTCAAAACGCTTTGACTTTCTCATCAGTGACCTTGGACCCTAGAAGAGAGGGAGGGCGTATTTTACCAATAAGCTAGAATTAAGCAGACCAGCTGAAAAAAACAGATATAATTTAATAATTGAAAAGGATTAACTCACACGACCAGGTAAAGTTTCACATGTCCAAAACCAGTCTGGCTAATGCAGCAAGAAGAGTGCAAAAGAGAGCAAGGGCAGCTGGATTCCTATGTTTTCTTCCTTGGCTGCAGGCAGCCACACCCTAGCCTTAAGTGATTGGCCAAGCTTCCCTATCAAGAGAGCAACTTCCTCTAAAAGGTGGTGACAGAAAAAGTTAACTCAGTCTCTTACCCATTGATAACATTCTTCATGCCTGATGGTGACAGAGATGTTTTCAGAAAGAAAGAGAAGTAAGTGTCCTGGGAACAAGAAGAATACACAAATATAAACAATCAGAAATTCTTCTCGTTGAAGAAAAAGACCAGAAACAACAATATCCTTTGGTGCAAATAAAGACCATCAGAACGCATGAATGTCATCTTAATACCAAGTTCCCTATTTCCACGTTTTTCTTTATAATACACACAGTGCCTGGCAAGATGGCCCTGTGCCTACACATGCTTGCAATAAGCACAATGGCCTGAGTTTGCCTTCCTGGGTACAGTGAAAAGAAAGAAGTGACTCCTACAAATAGCCTGCTAACTCCACGTGTATATTGTGACACAAATGCATAAATACATGTGGACAAAATGTAAAATATATGTGAATTCTAAAAAGCAAATAATGATATTTTAGGTATGTTTAGCATATATGCACATGAACTAACCACAGTGTATTGTAGAATAAAGAGCACTAGATAATGGCAAATGTATTACTATTGTTAAATATTTTACTTTTAAAATATGATTTCACCCTGAAACCCATACTGTACTGAACCTCACCATGTGTCCCCGGCTGGCCTCAAACTCATGTCAAACCCTTTGCTTCCCCTTCCTGAGCCCTGGGATTACAGGTGTGAGGCACCACACCTAACATCAGGATTTAATTTCTGGAGAAAGGCGACAAAAGGCAATACTGTGTAGACTATAAAATAGTAAGGACATATAAGTTATAATCACTAAAACATATCAGAAAGGCTGATGAGAAATGAGAATGCTCTAAAGCTAAAATATTAAAAATAAGAATTACAGAAACAAAATATGAGGGGGATAAGAGGGCAAATGATAAAGAGTAGAACATCACAACAGATACATTAGCTATTAATGCATCAAACACTACAAATAAAGGATAAATATTTTCTGAACAGTTATGAAAGCAAGAACAGTAATACCTTATCAGTAAGATAGAGAGATTAAGAAGTGTGTTTGAGGGCTGGGAGGATGGCTCAGCAGTCAGCATCCCTGACTGCTCTTCCAGAGGATCTGGGTTCAATTCCCAGCACCCACATGGCAGCTCACAGCTGGCTGTCACTAAAATTCCAGGGGACCTGGCACCCGTACACAGGCCTATATCATGCAGGTCAAACAGTAACACACATAAAATAAAAATGAGCAATTCTCTTTAAAGTAGAAGAAAAAGATGCTGGCGACAGTGGTGAACCTGTCACTGCCTTTAGAATCATTTACTGCTAGTTGCTGGGAACAGTTTCTGTTCTCATTTTAGGTTAGTCTACTTAGATTGTTGGTAGGGTTTGCAAGTCTGCTCTTTGAGCACTTAGCCACCAGCAGGTGGCACTGTTGGAGGACTGTGTGGAGCATCCCTGGCCTATAGCATGAGGGCAAGGCCTTTGAAGGCTTTTACACTTAGCACTCACTGAATCTGATCTGTAAACTTTGCATCCTGTCCATTGCCACATGAGGAGTCTCCACCATATGCCGCGGTCCCCAATAACAGCACCGTGATGGAATTGTGTGACACTTTTCCCTGGGTAGGGAACCCATGTCAGACCAATTTGTGGGTAAGGAGTTTATAGAAATAGGGGTGATTCTAAAGCACTTGCATCACTAAAAGCCCACTCTCTCTCGGTTGAGGACCCATGGAGTCAGCATGTATCTGAATCTCCAGAGGTGGTGGATGACTACAAAGCAGCATCAATCTCCAGACCAAACAGACCTGATGCACATAGGACCTCACAGAGACTGTGACATCACTCACGAGATCTACTGGAGCTCAAGCCAGATAAAATCCCAGCATGGAGGAGGGGAAGTGGCCACAAAGCCCTACTGCTAGACAAGTAGCTATTTGTGATTGATAGCTGCTTGCAGAATGAAAACAATTTTCTCAATGGAGTGACAATAGGTATAGCAAACACACCCCAGAACAGGCCTCATGCCCAGTCGTTTCCAGGATAAATAGGACTGCATGGTTTTGTCTTTAACTTATAAACAGACAGTTTTGTTTGTTTTAAGCATGAGAAACAGCATAATGTTAAGTTGGGAAAAGTTAGGGAAGGGAGAAAATATGATAAAAATGAATGAAAAATTTAAAAATAACGAAAAATGAAAAGTAAAATATATATGTTGAGGTGGGGCTGAGGGGATGGCTCTTGCAAAAGACCTGACTTCAGTTCCTGGATGCCAAACGGTGACTCACAATTGCCTGTTATCTAGTTCCAAGCAATCTGACACCATCTTATGACGTATGTGGGCAAATCCACAAAGACACACGGAGATAAAATATCCCTACACATAAAATTAAAATAAACAAAACCTGAAATAATATGATAGAACTATTGGTTTCGATAGTGCTCTTCGTCATATGAACACAGTTAAGTTTGCAGTAACTACTAACAGCCATCTGTAATGTGAGGCCACCCTGGGCTAATTAGTTCTTGTTTTTTTAGCCCATGTTACATAGCAAGACGTACATACATATTCACACACACACATTCTCCACATATCTGTACATTTATATATTTACTTCACTATTATTGTGACTCCATATCATAAGCATTGTTGCCATCCTCATTGTACACAAGAAATGAAAGGCCCAGAGAGACTGAATAAGTAGCTTCCAAGTCACAGAACAACTAAGATGTTACCCATGATTAAGTCATGCCTCCTAGTCATCCTGATCATTGTGAGGTCAGGAGGCAACCTGGGCACTCAGTATGTAACCATATGAAGGAGGCAGTAGATACAGGAAACTGAGAAACACCCAAAATGGCATATTCACGGCTCATTTCCTAGACTCTGGCAACTACTTGCTCTCCACTCTATGATTTGGAAAAAGATCAGAAAGTCAAGGCAGGGGATCCCAGCTGGGCCAGACACTGGTTCTCAGACTTTATTCACTGGAAGGGGTATATGAAAGAGAGATATGAGTGTGTGAGGGGAAAGTATGCAGACACTTGTTTGTCTGTCTCCCTAATTTCTTGTGGTGGACCAGAATAATATCTACCTGTGATTGGAAATGTTGGCCCAGGCAGAAAAGAACAGAAAAGCTTCTCGCCAGTATCTCTCTCAACATCTAGGAGTCAAAGATGTGAATGACACTTCACACAAAATGTTCCTGTGGAGCCCAGCAGTGAGGACAGGAAGGACCATGAGCAGAAGGGGAGAAAAGCCAGGCTGTGAGAACAAGATACCCAGTCACTGTGAGGAGCTGCTCTGATACGTTTCTTGGCAAATGTCACATTACCCAAATTGGGCACATTATGCATGAAACTGATGACACGAAGCTCCTGAAATCACAGCTGGAACCATGAATTCATATGTTCTGGGTAAAGACTAAGTCTTCAGCCATCTAGACTTGCTCTTGTGGAGATAGGAACCACAGGCAGGGCCTTAGCCTTGTGCTCCTTGCTTTCTATTCTGGAGGGCTTCCTGGTGCTAGATGGACACACTGGCAGTCAGAGAATCTTAGAGGACCTGCTCTGTTGGGATCATCTCCTTTGCTTGGCCAGAAGGGACAGGTGGTACACCCTACGGCTCTCCCCTCTGCTCATTGTCCCTGTGTTCTTTCTCACCCCTGACAAACCCCTCATTCTTACCTTCCAGGTTTAAGATCTGAGGATTCTGCCACCTGCCCAGGCTGAAGCCGTCCATCTACTACTGCAGGCGGCTTCAGTTCCCTTCCCAACCAAGGCCAGAACATCTCATTCTGTGTCCATGGTCCCATGTAGGATGAGTTGCCCGTTCTTGCTTAAAAGGCTTTATTGTTGGTCAGGCCTGAAACATGAGCAAGAAAGTAACTTCCAGATGGCTAGACTCACCCTTACTGGTGTACAGTTTCATGATCTTCTCTTTCCACTAATCATGATTCTGGGAAGACTGTGCTGGCTGTCGCTGGCTGCTGCTGGCTGCTTTTTACTCTGAGAGCTGGTGCACTGCCCCATATGAGCTGAAGTATAACCAAGATCTGAGCCAGATGTCCGGAAACCAGGCTGTCTCAATTGTGCAGAAGGAAAGAGACTAAAAAGATCTAGGATTTGAGTATGATGGCAGTTGCCAGTGAAGCTATTAGGCATAAAGTGAGCTCTGGGAGGGACCAACAGACCACAAAAGAAAGGCCATAGAACAATGGGTAGGCAGCCTAAGGTCCTGATGTGGCATTAAGATAATGATGGTGGCCTACCTGGGGTCAAGAGAAAAGGAGAATGTCAGTGGCAAACTCTGGAATAGCCAGCTCAGGACCATCCAAACAAGATGTGAACAACAATGGGGGATGGTGGTCCATATTAGCTGGATCAGATAAAAACAGCCTCAAGACTTCCTCTGCAGGGTAGCAGGCAGAGTGCTCTAACCCTTTCCCCAGTAAACTTTCAACTTAGGTTTGTCCTTTCTTTCTTTCTCTTTTTCTATCTATCTATCTATCTATCTATCTATCTATCTATCTATCTATGTATCTATCTATCTTTCTTTCTTTCTTACTTTCTTTTTTATCTCTCTCTTTCTTTCTTTCTCAGGCTCTAAGTCGATGTTTTCAGACTATACCCACCTTCTTTTTTAGTACAGCTATTTTTTTAAAAAAAAAATTACGTTTCTGATTATCTTGTATCCCTGCTACACACTTGATCCTAGATCTGAGGGGATAGCTCAGTTAGCAAGGTGCTTGCTTTGCTAGCACGAGGACACAAATTCAACCGCCAGAATCTAAATTAAAACTCTAGTTCTGGTAGCCTGTACTTGAAATCCCAGCACAAAACTGTGCAGATGTAATGTTCCTGGGGTTTACTGGTGAGAAGGCTTACCCTATTTTGTGAGCTTCATGCCAATGAAAGACTGTCTCAGAAAAAAAAAAAAGAGGACCGCAGCTGATAAAACACACTCAAAGCTGTCTTTAGGCATCTACCACAAGTGTGCACAGATACCCAGACACACACCAACCCACCGACCCCCCCACACACACACAATCAAACACACACCTACATTTGATCACCTGGTATGGATATTCTCATCCCTGGATACCCAATGAAATCATACTAGGAGCTTATATACCACACACACCACTACAACCTGACAACACCCTCTGCCACCACACACAGAGGGATGGAGAGAGAGAGAGTGAATTATGTACCTTATGCCCAAGGTCTAATTTGATTAGCCTGAAAGGAGGTCCAGGTATCAGTGTTAAGAAATCAGGTGACACTACCCAACCTAATTCCGGCCTTCTGAATCCTACTTTTAGTTACCTCACTGGTTTTCTTACCAAGTGCAGAGGATCTCTATTTTTCTCTGGTCTTGACCTGAACAGCAGTTTCCCTCCTTTCTTCATTCCTTTCATCTTTCTGTCTGTCTTTGTTTCATTCATTTGTTCATTTGATCTTTTTTGTTCTCAAAAGGGAATAATTCTGATAGGATGCAGTAGCTGGTCAAGTACTTAAGAGTGTAAGTAGAACAATCGAGGAGGCAAAGCAAACTGGCCGAGTCGAGATGCAACAAACTAGATCCTGGTAGGCACAGGGCCTAAATTGCTCCTCTAACTGTCCATCTCTCCTTTGTCCTCTCCCTAGAATGGATACTTCTGGGAAAAGGCTGTGCTTTTCTCACAAGCCCAGCTTATCTAGAATTCAATCTGTTATAAGTAAGTAGGTGTATAAGGTGGAAGAATATGTAAAGAAGTTTCAGAAACAGCTGAAGTTCACCGGGCATGGTGGTGCACGTCTTTAATCCCACTACTCTGGAGGCAGAGGTAGATAAATCTCTGAGTTCTTGGACAGTCTGGTTTATAGAGAAAGTTCCAGAACAGCCAGGGCTACACAGAGATACTCAGATACACAAGAAGTAAGGAGGAAGGAAAGAAGGAAGGAAGGAAGGAAGGAAGGAAGGAGAAAGAATGAAGGAAAGAAAGAAAGAAAGAAGGAAGGAAGGAAAGAAAGAAAGAGTAAGTAAGAAAGAAAGGACAAGAAGAGACAAAGGAATGTTTTAGGGAAAGGGTTAGAGCACTCTGCATACTACCCTACAGAGGAAGTATTGAGGATGTTTTAATCTGATCCAACTAATATGAGCCACCGCCCCCATTGTTGATCACATCTTGTTTGGAATGTCCTGAGCTGGCCCTTCCTGAATCTCCCACTGCCATTCCCCTTCTCTCTTGAACCCAGGTAGGCTACCACCATTATCTAATATAGGTACTTTGTGCTAAGGAATCATTTATTATACTTCTATGGTAAAATGAAATGTCAGTGTATGGAAGGGGCAGCGGACTGCATTCCTGCCACCCAGCTCCTGACTGCCTGGCTAGCTTATACCCCGAAATAACAACAGACAAACTGTATTCATTTAAATACTGCCTGGCCCATTTCTATTAATGTGTGTAGCACCACGAGGTGTGCTTACTGGGAAGATTCTAGCCTGCGTCCATCTTGGGTCGGAGCTTCATTGCTTCTGCCTCAGAGAGGAGAGCTATGGCGTGTGTCTGAGGTGTCTTACCTTACTGCCTCTTCCTCCCAGCATTCTGTTCTATTTACACCACCCACCTATGTTCTGACCTATCGGACCAAGCAGTTTCTTTATTATTTAACCAATGATCTTCTGACATGATTAGTGTGTTGCATCCTTCCATCCTGTCTTTATCTCAATGGAGTCAACTTTGGGAAGTCATGTGCACACTAGACCATGATGAGGCTTCCATAAGAAGTTCTTTTCTAAAGTAGATCACCTCCGTCAAGGTTGCAGAAAACATCAAGTTCTTCATGGTGTATATTGTTCATTTTATAAAAGCTCCATCCACAAATGCAAGCCTCACAGACATGGTAGCAGTCCTAGTTTTATTGTCTACCTAACACAGAGTCAACTGAGAGGAAAGTGTCTAATGAGAAACTGCCTACATCAGATTAGGAGGTTGGTCTTTGGGCACATCTGTGTGTGGTTTCCTTGATTATTAAGTCACATAAGAGGTCCCGGTCTGCTGTAGGCAATACCATTCTTAGGCAGGAAGCTTTGAATTACATAAAAGTACCAGAGAAGCATGAGCCTATGAACAAGCTAGAGAAAGGACTAGCAAACAGCGCTCTTCCTTCCAGGCTTCCCTCCTCCAGGTTCCTGCCTTGAGTTCCTGCCCGCATTTCCCCAGTGATGAACTGTGACTTGGAAGCCTGTGCAAATAAACTCTTTCTTCTCTAAGCTGACTTTGTGTTGGAGTGTTTTATAACAGCCCCAGATACTGCTACTGTAACAGACTCTGTTGTCAGGCACTGGCAAGGGAAGGCACATCCCGAACTAGTCTGGGCTACATAACGAAACAATGAATCAAAAAGTAAAACCAAAACCATAGTGATAACCCCAAAATAAAAGTGTAAATCCACTTTTAGGAATACTGGTCGCTGACCAACATATTAGCTGTGTCATGGAATTCCAATGCCTGTCTCTGATGCATCAGAAATTTTTCAGGTTGAAGAAAAAGAATACTAGAAATAAAAACATCCTTTGCTGCAAAGAAAGACCATCAGGAGGCTTGAATGTCATCTTAATGCCAAGTCTCCTATTTCCACTTTTTTTCCTTTAAAATATGTACAGTGGGGGGAGGGGGAGGGAACTGGGAGGCGGTGGCGGGGAGGAGGCAGAAATCCTTAATAAATAAATAAATTAAAAAAAAAATAAAATATGGACAGTGCCTGGCAAGATGGCTCAGTGCATACAGATGCTTGCTCCGAGCATGATGGCCTGATTTTGCCTCACTGGATACAGCAAAAAGAAAGAAGTGACTCCTAAAAGTAGCCCGCTACATTCATGTGTATATTGTGACACACATGCATCAAAACATAAACACAGATAAAACATAAAATATATGTGAATGCTTAAAAGCAAATAATGATATTTTATGTGTGTTTAACACATATGCACGTGTATTGTAGAATATGGAACACTAAAAAATTACAAGGTGTTTCTACTGTTAAAAGGTTTTACTTTTGAAATGCGATCTCATTCTGTAACCCATATTGGCCTTAACCTCACCATGTGTCCCCCACTGGCCTCAAATTCATGTCAAACCCTTTGCTTCCACTTCCTGAGCCCTGGGATTACAGGAATGAGGCACCACACCTAACAGGAGGATTTAATTTCTGGAGATAGTGGTCAAAAAGCAATACTGTGTAGACTATAAAATAGTAAGGACATACAATTTCTAATCACTAAAACATATCAGAAAGGCTGACGAGAAATGAGAATGTTCTAAAGCTAAAACATTAAAAATAAGAATTAGAGAAACAAAATATGAGGAGGATAAGAGTGCAAATGATAAAGAGTAGAACGTCACAACAGATACATTAGCTATTAATGGATCAAACACTGCAAATAAAGGATAAATATTTTCTGAACAGATACGAAAGCAAGAACAGTAATACCTTGTCCGTAAGCTAGAGAGTTCAATAAGTGTGTTTGAGGGCTGGGAGGATGGCTCAGCAGTCAGAATCACTGACTGCTCTTCCAGAGAACCCAGGTTCAATTCCCAGAACCCAAATGGCAGCTCACACCTGGCTGTCACTACAATTCCAGGGGACCTGGCAACCTTACACAGGCCTGTATCATGCAGGCCAAACACTCACGCACGTAAAATAAAAATAAGTAATTCTCTTTAAAGTAGAAGAAAAAGATGCTGGCGACAGTGGTGATGCTGTCACTGCCTTTAGAATCATTTCCTGCTCATTTACTCAGGGCTGATTGCTGGGAATAGCTGCTGCCCTCAGTTCAGCTTAGTCTACTTAGATTGTTGGTGGGGATTGCAAGTGTGCTGTTTGAGCACTTAGCCCCCAGCCCCCAGCAGGTAGACTATAAAATAGTAAGGACATACACTTTATAATCACTAAAACATATCAGAATGACTGATGAGAAATTATAGAGTTCTAAAGCTAAAACATTAAAAAAAGAATTAGAGAAACAAAATATGAGGGGGTAAGAGTGCAAATGACACAGAGTAGAACATCACAACAGATACATTTGCTATTAATGCATCAAACCCTGCACATAGAGGATAAATATTTTCTGAACAGATACAGAAGCAAGAACACTAATACCTTATCAGTAAGATGGAGAGTTTAGAAGTGTGTGAGGGCTGGGAAGATGGCACAGCAGTTAGCATCACTGTCTGCTCTTCCAGAGGACCCGGGTTCAACTCCCAGCACCCACATGGCAGCTCACAACTGGCTGTCACTACAACTCCAGGGAACCTGGCACCCTCACACAGGCCTATATCATGCAGGTCAATCCTTCACACACGTAAAATAAAAATAAATAATTCTCTTTAAAGTAGAAGAAAAATATGCTGGCGACAGTTGTGAACCTGTCACTGCCTTTAGAATCATTTACTGCTCATTTAGGAAGGGCTAGTTACTGGGAATAGCTGCTTCCCTCAGTTCAGTTTAGTCTACTCAGATTGTTGGTGGGGTTTGCATGTTTGCTGTTTGAGCACTTAGACCCCAGCAGGTGGCACTGTTGGAGGACTGTGGGGAGCATCTCCTGCCTGTAGTATGAGGGCAGGGCCTTTGAAGGCTGTTACACTTAGCACTCACTGAATCTGATCTGTAAACTTTGCATCCTGTCTATTGCCACATGAGGAGTCTCCACCATGTGCCGCGGTCCCCATTAACAGCACCTTGATGGCATTGGTCACACTTTTCCTGGGCAGAGAACCCATGCCAGACAAAATTGTGGGTGAGGACTTTACACAACAGGGGTGATTCTAAAGCACTTGCATCACTAAATGCCCACTAGGTCACTGGTGATGACTCATGGATTCTGCATCTAACTGAATCTCCGGAGGTGGTGGATGACTCCAAAGTAACATGGTTCTCCAGACCCAACAGAGCTGATGCACATAGGACCTCACAGAGACTGTGAGATCACTCACAAGATCGGCAGGAGCTCAAGCCAGATAAAATCCCTGCATGGAGGAGGGGAAGTGGCCACAAAGCCCTACACCTAGAAAAGTAGCTATATGTGATGGATAGCTGCTTTCTCAATGGAGTGACACTCAAATAGCAAACACACCTCAGAACAGGCACCATGCCCAGTAGTTTCCAGTATAAATAGGACTCCATGGTTTTGTTATTGACTTATACACAGGCTGTTTTGTTTGTTTTAAGCAAGAGAAAGAGCATGACATTGAGTTAGGGGTAGTTAGGGAAGAGTGAAATATGATAAAAAATAAATGAAAAATTTAAAAATACAGAAAAAATTAAAATAAAATATATATGTTGCGGGGAGGCTGAGGGGATGGCTCTTCCAGAGTCTTATTCTTAAAAAATATCCCTGGGGTCAGGCCACACCATAGCAAACTCGGTGCGTCCCAGCAGTGCCAGGCGCCAGTGCACCTGAACAAGCGGCTACAGTCTGCGGCTGTGGTGGCGGGTCAGACATATAAACACAGGAAATAGTTATAAATGTTTATTAATAAAGGGGGAGAGAAGAAGGGAGAGAGAGAGAAGAAGAAAGAGAGGGAAAGAAGGAGAGAGAGAGGAGGAGGAGGAGGAGAGAAGAAGGGAGAGAGAGGAGGAGAGAGGCAAGGGAAGGCACATTCCAGACTAGTGTGGGCTACATAATGAAACATTGAATCAAAAACTAAAACCAAAACCATAGTGATAACCACAAAATGAAAGTGTAAATCCACTCTTAGGAATACAGGTCGCTGAACAACAGTATTCTGCTGTGTCATGGTATGCCAATGCCTGTCTCTGATGTTCATTCTCTCCTCTCAGAGTCATCGAAGTCTTCCTGTTGCTTGGGCTTTCTCTAATACTAGTGCAGTATGAGATGAATTGATCTACCATGATTTCCTTTAAAGGGACCAAGGAATTGATTTTTCATGTGTGTGGAAAGAGTGAGAGAGGAGGAAAGGCTAATTTGTACACATGGATAGCCGGAAATACTAAGCCCACATATTGAAAAGGTGGACAATCCCCTTCATACACTTGAGGTGCTAGCATATCAAGCATGACGGGTTTTATTCAAAAAGCTGTGACTTTCTCATCAGTGACCTTGGACCCTAGAAGAGAGTGGTGGCATATTTGACCGGTACGCTAGAATTAACCAGACCAGCTTAAAACAACAGATATAATTTAATAATTGAAAACGGGGAAACTCACACGACTGGGTAAAGGTTCTGATGTCCAAAACAGGTCTGGAACACAGCAAGAAGAGTGCAAAAGAGAGCAAGGGCGGCTGGATTCCCAGGTTTTCTTCCCTGGCCCTAGGCAGCCACACCTTAGTCAAATGTGATTGGCTGAGTTTCCCCATCAAGAGAGCAACTTCCTCTAAAAGGTGGTGACAGAAAAAGTTTACTCAGTCTCTTATTCATTGAAAATATTCTTCATGCCTGAAGGTGACAGAGATGTTTTCAAAAAGAAAGAAAAGTAAGAGTCCTGGGAACAACCACAAATACACAAATATAAACAATCAGAAATTCTTCAAGTTGAAGAAAAAGTATACCAGAAACAAGAAAATCCTTTGGTGCAAATATAGACCATCAGAAGGCTTAATGTCATCTTAATACCAAGTTCCCTATTTCCACTTTTTCCTTTAAAATACACAAGGGCCTCGAAGATGGCGAAGTGCCTACAGATGCTTGAGTCCTCCATGATGGCCTGAGTTTGCCTCCGTGGGTACACTGAAAAGGGAGAACTGACTCCTAAAATTTGACTACTACCACCACGTGTATATTGTGACACACATGCATAAATACAGATGCACAAAATGTAAAATATATATATGTGAATGTTTAAAAGCAAGTTTTGATATTTTAGGTATGTTTAACACGTATGCATATGAATTAACTATAGTGTATTGTAGAATAAAGAGCACTAGAAAATGGCAAATGAATTTCTATTGTTAAAAAGTTTTACTTTTGAAATATGATCTCACCCTGTCTCCCATACTGGACTGAACCTCACTATGTGGCCCCGGCTGGCCTCAAATTTATATGAAACCCTCTTGAGTCCTGGGATTACAGGGGTGAGGCACCAAACCTACCAACAGGATATACTTTCTGGATAAAGGGGACAAAACAATACTGTGTAGACTATAAAATAGTAAGGACATATAATTTATAATCTCTAAAACATATCTGTAGTAATATGGAGCTGCGGCGGGGCTGGGTCCCCAAAACCCCAGCCGCCTGGCTCGGCTAGCTTATGCCCCAAATAATTACATGGACACTGTATTCTTTTAAACACTGCTCTGGCCCATTTCTAATCATCTGTGTAGCGCCCCTAGGTGCGCTTACCGGGAAGATTCTAGCCTAAGTCCATCCTGGGTTGGAGCTTCATAGCATGCGTCTTCCCAGGAGCAGGTAGCATGGCGTCTCTCTGAAGGCGTCTGCTCCGGAGAGGAGAGCTGTGGAGTCTGCCCTCACTTCCTCTTCCTCACGGCATTCTGTTCTGTTTACTCCACCCACCTAAGGGTGGGCCTATCCAATGGGCCTAGCAGTTTCTTTATTGCTTAGCCAATGAAATCAACAGATTGATATATGACACTCCCACATCACTTCCCACTTTTCTGTTTAAAAAAAAAAAAGGAAGGCTTTAACCTTAACATAGCAAAATTACATATATCAAAACAGTTTTCAAGTAAAGTTACATCAGAAACATTTATACATATAACAAAATTGACCTTAAAATCCATACCAATGCAGATTATTCATACCTATATCATTTCCCCCTTTAAATGTAAAAGAACATTTATAAACTATATTTGGGAACATGGGCGCAGTTTTTTCTCTCCAAAGTGCTTCCTGCTGAATGGGGGCGTCGTTAATCAGATTATTTAGGGTGTAACCTGTGTGCCAGGTTTATCTCAGTTGGCAGTTGAGCAAAGCAATTTTCTGAAGATGTTCACAGCAACCCTTCAGGAGGACGTGGTCCATCATACCAAATCGGAATAGAAGAAATCCATAGAGTCTCATCCTCTGTGAAAAAAAAAGAAGAATCTCTTTTCCAAAGCATCATATCCTTAGACCCAAATTCTGAAATCGTAATACCCTTATATCCATTCTGGTTTAGCTTGGCAGCCCATGTAATGAAATTTCTCTCTGTACTTAGCTCCTTCACAGTCAAATATTTTAAAGAAAACACAATAATACAAAGAATCCAGACTCTCTGTGAATTTTCCATCTTTACGCGGCTTATTTTTATTTATATCTATAACTATCTGTACTCTGTCTCTTTAAAGACTTTACTTTTACTTTTTTTCTTTTTAAACCATTAACTTTATTCTCTATATTCTTTTTCTTCTCTCTCCCAAGCCAACGTACATTCATCCAACAGTGTGACTCATTTAGTGGTCTGAATCTGCCCTATTGTGAATCTGCAATTTTTTACTATCCAGGAGCACTTTTGATTTGCGCCTTTAAATCATTAGGCGCTTAAGAATCTAAGCTGAGACATTCCTAAGTTAACTTTTTGCTTTTTGAGCGTATATCTGAAAACCAGGCTGTCTTTGAACTCTCAGAGATCCGCCTGTCTCTGCCTTCCAGGCATTGGGATTAAAGGTGTTTGCTACTACACCTTGAACTCACAGAGATCTGTTCGTCTCTGCCTTCTAGTCACTGGGATTAAAGGCGTGTGCTACCACACATTGAAGTCACAGAGGTCTATCTCCCTCTGCCTCCCAAGTGTTGGGATTAAAGGTGTGTACTAGGACACACAACAACTCTCTTCCTTTTTTTTTAAGAACTTCAACTTTTAGCTTGCATATATTTTTAACACACAGTAAACCATTTAGAAATTTTCTTTGTCTCTGAATCTCTCTTTACTGTATATCTCTCTGTTTTTTGACCACATGAGTCTTTAGTTTACCAAGCAATCTCACTCAGTAGGACTAAAGGCGTGGCTTTGACGGCTAGATGTAGCCCATTCCTTAGCTTTTCAGCCTTATGGCTGAGGTACTGGCTGTAGCCATGTTTACTGCCATAACTGGCATTTCAAGGTCCCTGCCAGCCAGCAAGCTACAACAGACAACACTCAAGTCCTCTCTCAGTAGCCGGCCCTCTGCCTCCAACAGTCAGAAGTTTGCCCTGGCAGGATGGCCCAGAAAGCCAGCATTTTTAAAACAACACAGGTTTGTTCCTGCTGCTGAGTCAGGAAAATTTCAAAATGGAGGACGTACCATTTTGTGCTAGCTCTGGGGCTACCAGGTAGGAGCGGCACTCAGCAGTTTAATTCTGAGACTGAGCGTGCAGCACAGAAATTCTTTTCATCCAAGTAACATCCAAATCTGACACGCAGAGCACTGCGCAGTCTGAAAACACGTCCCTGTATGGTGGCAGGAATCCGCCATGCTCTTCCGCCTGCCTAAGCCTCATTCTGCCTTCTTCCCAGGAGCAGGCGAGGAGCTCTGAGTCATCGTCATGGTCTCAGAGCACTCTCCTTCCGATCCCAAGGGAACACAAACATAAAGCCAGAGTTTGCACTGGTGGCACAGCCCCAGGAAGCAGCGCTTTAAAATAACACAGCTTTTTTTTCTGCTGCTGTTGCTGAATCAGGAAATCTCTCTACGGCACGCCACGAACAAACAGCAAAAATCTGTGTTAAACTCTCTCTCCATTATTTTTAAGCCTTCTCAGGTTTTTTAAGTGGGTTTAGTCCATCACGTGGGGCGCCAACTGTAGTAATATGGAGCTGCGGCGGGGCTGGGTCCCCAAAACCCAGCCGCCTGGCTCGGCTAGCTTATGCCCCAAATAATTACACGGAAACTGTATTCTTTTAAACACTGCTCTGGCCCATTTCTAATCATCTGTGTAGCGCCCCTAGGTGCGCTTACCGGGAAGATTCTAGCCTAAGTCCATCCTGGGTTGGAGCTTCATAGCGTGCGTCTTCCCTGGAGCAGGTAGCATGGCGTCTCTCTGAAGGCATCTGCTCCGGAGAGGAGAGCTGTGGAGTCTGCCCTCACTTCCTCTTCCTCCCGGCATTCTGTTCTGTTTACTCCACCAACCTAAGGGTGGGCCTACCCAATGGGCCTAGCAGTTTCTTTATTGCTTAGCCTATGAAATCAACAGATTGAATATGACACTCCCACATCACATATCAGAAAGGCTTAGGAGAAATGAAAGTGTTCTAAAGCTAAAATATTAAAAATAAGAATTAGAGAAACAAAATATGAGGGGGATAAGATTGCAAATGATAAAGAGTAGAACGTCACAACAGAAACATTAGCTATTAATGCATCAAACACTACAAATAAAGGATAAATAATTTCTGAACAGGTACAAAAGCAAGAACAGTAATACCTTATCAGTAAGATGGAGAGTTTAGAAGTGTGTGTGAGGGCTGGGAGGATGGCACAGCAGTTAGCATCACTGCCTGCTCTTCCAGAGGACCAGGGTTCAATTCCCAGCACCCACATGGCACCTCACAGCTGGCAGTCACTAAAATTCTAAGGGACTCGGCACCCACACATATACCTAAATCATGCAGGCCAAACACTAACACACATAAAATAAAAATAAGTAATTCTCTTTAAAGTAGAAGAAAAATATGCTGGCAACAGTTGTGAACATGTCACTGACTTTATAATCATTTACGGATCATTTAGGAAGGGCTAGTTACTGGGAATAGCTTCTGGCATCAGTTCAGTTTAGTCTGCTTAGATTGTTGGTTGGGTTTGCAAGGTTGCTGTTTGAGCACTTAGCCCCCAGCAGGTGGCACTGTTGGAGGACTGTGTGGAGCATCCCAGGCCTGCAGAATGAGGGCAGTGCCTTTGAAGGCTGTTACACTTAGCACTCATTGAATTTGATATGTAAGCTTTGCATCCTGGCCATTGCCACATGAGGAGTCTCCACCATGTGCCGCGGTCCCCATTAACAGCACCGGGATGGCATTGTGTGACACTTTTCCTGGGTAGGGAACCCATGTCAGACCAAATTGTGGGTGAGGAGTTTATAGAAACAGGGGTGATTCTAAAGCACTTGCATCACTAAAAGCCCACTCTATCACGGATTCTGCATCTATAGGTAAATAGAACTCCATGGATTTGCTTTTGACTTACAAACATACTGTTTTGTTTAAGCAAGAAAAAGAGCATGATGTTTAGTTGAAAGGAGTTGAGGAGGGGGAAAATATAAAAATAAACAAAAATTTTAAAAAGAAACAAAACATTAAAGTAAAATAAATATGTTGAGGCAAGGCTGAGGGGATGGCTTTCAAGAGGACCAAACTTCAGTCCACAGACCACAAATGGTAGTTCATAACTGACTGTTATTCCAATTCCAAGGGATCTTATGACCTCCGAGGGAAAATCCTCAGACTCACAGGCAGGTAAAATACCCATACACATAAAATTAAAATAAACAAAACCTGTAATAATATGATATACCTGTTGGCGTGGATAGTGTTCTTATCCAGAGGACCTGAGTTCAGTTTGCAGTACCTATAACAGCCATCTGTAACTGTGAGGCCACCCTGGGCTATTTTAGCCCATGTTTATTTAGTCCTTGTTACAAAGCAAGACATACACATATATACCGACACACAAAACAAGTTCTCCACATAGTCTGTACATTTATATATTTATTTCACTATTAGTGTGACTCCATATCATAAGTATTGTTGCCATCTACGTTGTACACAAAAAGCAAAAGGCCCAGAGAGGCTAAATAAGTAGTTCCCAAGTCCCAGAGCAACTAAGATGTTACCATGATTTAGTCATGCCTCCTAGTCATCCTGATCATTGTGAGGTCAGGAGACAACCTGGGCACTCAGTGTGTAACCATATGAAGGAGGCAGTAGATACAGGGAACTGAGAAACACCCAAGATGGCACATTCAGGGCTCATTTCCTAGAATCTGTCAACTGGTCACTCTTGCTCTATGATTTGGAAAAGGATCGGAAAGTAAAGGCTGGGTAACCCAGGTGGGCCAGACACTGGTTGTCAGACTTTATTCACTGGAGGGGTATATGAAAGAGACGTATGTGTGTGTGAGGAGAAAGTATGCGGACACTTGTTTGTCTGCCTTCCTAATTTCCTGCAGTGAACCAGAACAAAATCGACCTTTGATTGGAAAAGTTGGCCCAGCCTGAAAAGAACAGAAAAGCTTCTCGCCAGTATCTCTGTCGATAAGCAGAAAATGAAAGTGTAAATCCACTCTTAGGATACAGGTCACTGACCAACAGTATTCTGCTGTTTCATGTTATGCAAATGCCTGTTTCTGATGTTCATTCTCTACTCTCAGAGCCATTGAAGTCCTCCCATCTCTTGGGCTTTCTCTAATACTAGTGTAGTATGAGATAAATTGATCTACCATGACTCTCTTTAAAGGGACCATGGAATTGATTTTTCATGTGTGTGGAAACAGTGAGAGAGAAGGAAACCTCATTTGTATACAGGAATAGCCGGAAATCCCAAGACCATGTATTGAAAAGGTGGCCAATCCCCTCCATACACTTGAGGTGGTAGATTTATAACACAAGACATGTCTTATTTAAAAAGCTGTGATGTTCTCATCAGTGACACTGGAGGCTCTTAGCGACTGGTGGTGTATTTGCCTGGTATGCTAGGATTAATCAGAACAGCTCAAAACAACAGATATAATTTAATAATTGAAAACGGAGAAACTCAACACTACCGGGGTAAAGGTTCCCATGTCCAAAACCAGTCTGTGAACACTGCGAACAATGCACAAAGAGAGCCAAAGGGAGCAAGGGCAGCTGGATTCCCAGGTTTTCTTCCCTGGCCCCAGGCAGCCACACCCTAGCCAAATGTGATTGGCTGAGCTTCCCACCAAGAGAGCAACTTCCTCTAAAAGGTGGTGACAGAAAAAGTTAACTCAGTCTTTATCCATTGATAACATTCTTCCTGCCTGAAGGTGATGTCGATGATTTCAAAAAGAAAAAAAAAAGAAAGAGTCCTGGGAACAAGTAGAAGTATGCAAGTATAAACAATCAGAGGTTATTCAGGTTGCAGAAAAAGAATACCACAGATGACAACATCTTTTTGTGCAAATTAAGCCCATCAGAAGGCTTGAATGTCAACTTAATATTAAGTTCCCTATTTACACTTTTTCCTTTAAAATACACACAGGGCATGGCAAGATGGCTCAGTGCCAACACGTGCATGTGCCCACCATGATGGACTCAGTTTGCCTCCCTGTGTACACTGAAGAAAGAACTGACTCCTAAAAGTTGCCTGCTACTTCCACGTGTATACTGAGACACACATGCATAAACACATGTGCACAAAATGTAAAATATATTAAATGCTTAAAAGCAAATAATGATATTTTAGGTATTTTTAACATATATGCACATGAATTAACTACAGTGTATTATAGAAAAAAGAGCACTAGAAAATGGCAAAAGAGGTTCTATTGTTAAAAAGTTTTACTTTTAAAATACGATCTTACCGTGTAACCCATACTGGCCTGAACCTCACTATGTGGGCCCAGCTGGCCTCAAACTCATGTCAAACCCTTGGCTTCCACTTCTTGAGTCCTGGGATTACAGGTGTGAGGCACCACACCTACCATTAGGATTTATTGTCTGGAGAAGGGACATAAAGCAATACTGTGTAGACTATAAAATAGTAAGGACATATAATTTATAATCTCTATAACATATCAGAAAGCCTGATGAGAAATTATAGAGTTCTAAAGCTAAAATATTAAAAATAAGAATTAGAGAAACAAAATATGAGGGGGTAAGAGTACAAATGACACAGAGTAGAACATCACAACAGATACATTAGCTATTAATGCGTCAAACACTACAAATAGAGGATCAATATTTTCTGAACACATGCAAAAGCAAGAACAATAATACCTTGTCCTTAAGCTAGAGAGTTTAAGAAGTGTGTGAGGGCTGGGAGGATGGCACAGCAGTTAGCATCACTGTCTGCTCTTCCAGAGGATCCGGGTTAAATTCCCAGCACCCACATGGCACCTCACAGCTGGCTGTCACTACAATTCTAGGGGACCGGGCACCCTCACACATGCCTATATCATGCAGGCCAAACACTAACACACACAAAATAAAAATAAGTAATTCTCTTTAAAGTTGAAGAAAAAGATGCTGGCGACAGTGGTGATGCTGTCACTGCCTTTAGGATCATTTACTGCTCATTTAGTCAGAGCTGGTTGCTGGGAATATCTGCTGCCCTCAGTTCAGTTTAGTCTACTTAGATTATTGGTGGGGTTTGCAAGTTTGGTATTTGAGCACTTAGCCCCCATCAGGTGGCACTGTTGGAGGAGTGTGGGGAGCATCCCAGGCCTGTAGCATGAGGGCAGGGCCTTTGAAGGCTGTTACACTTAGCACTCACTGAATCTGATATGAAACCTTTGCATCCTGTCCATTGCCACATGAGGAGTCTCCACCATGTGCCGCGGTTCCCATTAACAGCACCTTGATGGCATTGGTGACAATATTCCTGGGTAGGGAACCCATGTCAGACCAAATTGTGGGTGAGGAGTTTATAGAAACAGGGGTGATTCTAAAGCACTTGCATCACTAAAAACTCACTCGGTCATGGGTGATGACTCATGGAGTCTGCATCTATCTGAATCTCTGGAGCTGGTGGTTGACTCCAAAGTAACATCATTGTCCAGACCCAACAAGGCTGATGCACATAGGACTTCACAGAGACTGTGAGATCACTCACAAGATCGGCAGGAGGTCAAGCCAGATTAAATCCCTGAATGGAGGAGGGGAAGTGGCCACAAAGCCCTACACCTAGCCAAGTAGCTATATGTGATGGATTGCTGCTTTCTTAATGGAGTGACACTGAGTACAGCAAACACTCTCCAGAATGCCCAGTAGTTTCCAGTATAAATAGGATTTCATGGTTTTGTTTTTACATATAAACAGACTGTTTTGTTTGTTTTAAGCAAGAGAAAGAGCATGACGTAGAGTTAGGGATAGTTAGGGAAGAGTGAAATATGATAAAAATAAATGAAAAATTTAAAAATACGGAAAACATTAAAAGTGAAATATCTATGTTTCGGCGAAGCTGAGGGGATGGCTCTTCCAGAGGCCCTGACTTCAGTACCCACAACCCAAATGGCGTCTCACAACTGGCTGTTAATCCGTTTCCAAGGGATCTGACACCATCTTATGAGCTCCGTGGGCAAATCAACAGGCACATACGCAAGTAAAATACCCATACACATGAAATTAAAATAAACAAAACCTGAAATAATAATAAGATATACCGGTTGTTCTGGATAGTGCTCTTAGCCAGAGGACCTGAGTTCAGTTTGCAGTACCTACTGACAGCCATCTATAACTGTGAGAGGCTATTTAGCGCATGTTTATTTAGACCATTGTACATAGCAGGACACACATACATACATACATACATACATACATACATACACACAACACATTGTCTACATAGTCTATACATTTATATATTTCCTTCACCATTATAGTGATTCCATATCACAAGTATTGTTGCCAGTACAAATTCTACCTGTACATAGAAATGTTGGCCCAGCCTGAACAGAACAGAAAAGCTTCTCATCAGGATCTCTGTCAACATCCAGTGGTCAAGGATGTGGGGGCCAGCAATGAAGACAGTAAGGACCATGAACAGAAGAGGAGAAGAGCCAGGGCTGTGAGAACAAGACACCCAGTCACTGGGAGGAGCTGCTCTGATGCGTTTCCCAGCAACTGTTGTCACGTTATCCACAGTGGGCATTATAATGCATAAAAGTGATGTCACAAAGCTCCTGATACCAGAGCTGGAGCCATGAATTCATGTGTTCTCGGGAGAGACCAAGTCTCGATCCTTCTAGCCTAAGGAATCATGAGGCTATTACCAAGCTAGAGAAGGGACAAGCTAACAGCGCTCTTCCTTCCAGGCTTCCTTCCGGCAGGTGCCTACCTTGTGTTCCTGCCCTGATTTCCCCAGGGATGAACTGTGACTTGGAAGCTTGTGCCAAATAAACCCTTTCTTCTCAAAGCGGATTTTGTGTGGGACTGTTCTAGAACAGTCCCAGAAACTACTACTGTGGCCCACCATGTTGGCAGGCACGGGCAAGGGAAGGCACATTCCAGACTAGTGTGGGCTACACAATGAAATATTGAATCAAAAACTAAAACCCAAACCGTAGTGATAACGACAAAATGAAAGTGTAAATCCACTCTTAGGAATACAGGTCGCTGAACAACAGTATTCTGCTGTGTCATGGTATGCCAATGCCTGTCTCTGATGTTCATTCTCTCCTCTCAGAGTCATCGAAGTCTTCCTGTTGCTTGGGCTTTCTCTAATACTAGTGCAGTATGAGATGAATTGATCTACCATGATTTCCTTTAAAGGGACCAAGGAATTGATTTTTCATGTGTGTGGAAAAGTGAGAGAGGAGAAAAGCCTAATTTGTATACATGGATAGCCGGAAATACTAAGCCCACGTATTGAAAAGGTGGACAATCCCTTTCATACACTTGAGGTGCTAGCATATCAAGCATGACGGGTTTTATTCAAAAAGCTGTGACTTTCTCATCAGGGACCGTGGACCCTAGAAGAGAGTGGTGGCATATTCGACTGGTACGCTAGAATTAACCAGACCAGCTTAAAACAACAGATATAATTTAATAATTGAAAACGGGGAAACTCACACGACTGGGTAAAGGTTCCTATGTCCAAAACAGGTCTGGAACACAGCAAGAAGAGTGGTGGATTCCCAGGTTTTCTTCCCTGGCCCTAGGCAGCCACACCCTAGTCAAATGTGATTGGCTGAGTTTCCACATCAAGAGAGCAACTTCCTGTAAAAGGTGGTGACAGAAAAAGTTTACTCAGTCTCTTATTCATTGAAAACATTCTTCATGCCTGAAGGTGACAAAGATGTTTTCAGAAAGAAAGAAAAGTAAGAGTCCTGGGAACAAGCACAAATACACAAATATAAACAATCAGAAATTCTTCAAGTTGAAGAAAAAGTATACCAGAAACAAGAAAATCCTATGGTGCAAATAAAGACCATCAGAAGGCTTAATGTCATCTTAACACCAAGTTCCCTATTTCCAATTTTTTCCTTCAAAATACACAAGGGCCTCGAAGATGGCCAAGTGCCTACAGATGCTTGAGTCCACCATGATGGCCTGAGTTTGCCTCCGTGGGTACACTGAAAAGGGAGAACTGACTCCTAAAATTTGACTGCTACCACCACGTGTATATTGTGACACACATGCATAAATACAGATGCACAAAATGTAAAATATATGTGAATGTTTAAAAGCAAGTTTTGATATTTTAGGTATGTTTAACACGTATGCATATGAATTAATTATAGTGTATTGTAGAATAAAGAGCACTAGAAAATGGCAAATGAATTTCTATTGTTAAAAAGTTGTACTTTTGAAATATGATCTCACCCTGTCTCCCATACTGGACTGAACCTCACGATGTGGCCCCAACTGGCCTCAAATTTATATGAAACACTCTTGAGTCCTGGGATTACAGGGGTGAGACACCAAACCTACCAACAGGATTTACTTTCTGGAGAAAGGGGTCAAAAAGCAATACTGTGCACACTATAAAATAGTAAGGACATATAATTTATAATCTCTAAAACATATCAGAAAGGCTGACGAGAAATGAGTGTTCTAAAGCTAAAATATGAAAAATAAGAAGTAGAGAAACAAAATATGAGGGGGATAAGAGTGCAAATGACACAGAGTAGTACGTCAAAACAGAAACATTACCTATTAATGGATCAAACACTACCAATAAAGACTAAATATTTTCTGAACAGTTACAAAAGCAAGAACAATAATACCTTATCTGTAGGATAGAGAGTTTAATAAGTGTGGTTGAGGGCTGGGAGGATGGCTAAGCAGTTAGCATCACTGTCTACTCTTCCAGGGAACCCAGGTTCAATTCCCAGCACCCACATGGCAGCTTGCAACTGGCAGTGACATGAGGAGTCTCCACCATGTACCGCGGTCACCATTAATAGCACCATCGTGGCACTGTGTGACATTATTACTGGGTAGGGAACCCATGCCAAACCAAACTGCGAATGAAGAGTTTACACAAACAGGGGTGACTCTAAAGCACTTACATTACTAAAAGCCCACTCCGTCATGGGTGATGACTCACAAAGTCTGCATCTATCTGAATCTCTGGAGGTGGTGGATGACTACAAAGGAACATCGTTCTCCAGAACCAACAGATCTGATGCACATAGGAACTAACAAAGACTGTGAAATCACTCACGAGATCTGCAGGAGCTCAATCCAGATAAAATCCCAGCATGGAGGAGGGGAACTGGCCACAAAGCCCTACACCTAGCAAGTAGCTGTTTGTGATTGATAGCTGCTTTCTCACTTTAGTGACACTGGGTATGGCAAAGAAACCCGAGAACAGGCCCCATGCCCATTAGTTTCCAGTATAAATAGGACTCCATGGTTTTGTTGTTGACTTATAAAAGGAATGTTTGTTTTGAGCAAAAGAAAGAGCATAATGTTAAGTTGGGAGGAGTTGGGGAAGGGGGAAAATATGGTAAAAATAAACGTAAAATTTAGAAATAAAGAAAAATTAAAAGTAAAATATATAAATGATGAGGCACTGAGGAGATGGCTCCTGCAGAGGACCTGACTTCAGTCCCAACCCCAAATGGTGGCTCACAACTGCATGTTATTCCAGTTCCATGGGATATGACAGCGTCTTATGACCTCAGTGGGCAAATCCACAGACACCCACGCTGAGAAAATATCCATACGCATAAAATTAAAATAAACAAAACCAGAAATAATAATAAAAAGATATATCTTTTGATCTGGATAGTGCTCTTAGCCAGAGGAACTAAGTTCAGTTTGCAGAAACTACTAACAGCCATCTGTGACTGTGAGGCCACCCTGGGCTATTCAACCAATGTTACATAGCAAGATATACATACACACAAACACACACACACACACACACACACATACACGTTCTCCACATAGTCTGTACATTTATATATTTATTCACCATTGGAGTGACTCCATATCATAAGTATTGTTGCCATCCACGTTGTACATAAAAGCAAAAGGCCCAGAGAGGCTAAATAAGTAGCTCCCAAGTCACAGAGCAACTAAGATGTTACCCATGATTTGGTCATGCCTCCTAGTCATCCTGATCATTGTGAGGTCAGGAAGCAACATGGGCCTTCTCTATGTAACCATATGAAGGAGGCAGTAGATACAGGAAACTGAAAAACACCCAAAATGGGACATTCACGGCTCATTTCCTAGACTCTGACAGCTACTCACTCTCAGCTCTATGATTTGGAAAAGGATCAGAAAGTCAAGACAGGGGATCCCAGGTGGGCCAGATACTGGTTCTCAGACTTTATTCACTGCAAGGGGTATATGAAAGAGAGAGATGAGTGTGTAAAGGGAACGTGCACAGACACCTGTTTGTCTGCCTCCCTAATTTCCTTAAGTGGACCAGAACAAAATTGACCTTTGTTTGGAAATGTTGGCCCAGCCAGAAAAGAACAGAAAAGCTTCTCACCAGTATCTCTGTGGACATCTAGTGGTTGGAGATGTGAATGACACCTCATACAAAATGTTCCTGTGGGTCCCAACAGTGAGGATTGGAAGGACCATGAGCAGAAGGGGAGAAGAGCCAGGGCTGTGAGAACAAGACACAGCCAGTCACTGGGAGGAGCTGCTCTGATGCGTTTCCTGGCAACTGTTGTCACTTTATCCACAGTGGGCGCTATGTTGCAGAAAACTGATGTCACAAAGCTCCTGAAACTAGAGCTGGAGTCATGAATTCATGTGTTCCAGGTAGAGAACAAGTCTCCACCCATCTAGCTTTGGTCTTGCGGAGATAGGAACCACAGAAAGGGCCTTAGCCCTGTTCTTCATGCTTTCTATTCTGGAGGGCTTCCAGGCTCGAGATGGGCACCTCTGGGAGTCAGAGAATCTTAGAGGACCTGCTCTGTAGGGACCATCTCCTTTCCTTGGCCAACAGGGACAGGTAGTACAACCTGCTGCTCTCCCGTCTGCTCAGCATCCCTGGGGCCTTTCTCAGGCCTGACTGACCCCTCATTCTTACCTTCCAGGTTTAAGGTCTGAGGATTCTACGTCCTCCCCAGGCTGAAGCCACCATCTACTATTGCAGTCGGCTTCAGTGCTTTTCTCGACCATGGCCAGACCAACTCGTTCTGTCCCAATGGTCCTAGGTAGCCTGTGTTGCCCACTCTTGCTTAAAATGCTTTTGTTGGTCAGGCCTGAAACATGAGCAAGAAAGTAACTTCCAGATGGCTAGACTCACCCTGACTGGTGTACAGTTTCATCATCTTCTCTTTCCACTCAGCATGATTCTGGGAAGACTGTGGTGTCTGTCACTGGCTGCTTTCTTCTCTGAGAGCTGGTGCACTGCCCCAAATGAGCTGAGGAATAACCAAGATCTGAGCCAGATGAACGGACACCAGACCGTCCCCATTGTGCTGAAAGAAAAACACAAAAAGACCTAGGATTTGAGTATGATGGCAGTTGCCACTGAAGCTATTAGGCATAATGTGAGCTCTGGGAGGACCAACAGACTACAAAAGACATGCCATAGAACAATGGGTAGGCAGCCTAGGGTCCTAAGTGACATAAAGTTAATGTGGTGGCCTACCTGGGGTCAAGAGAGTAGGAGAATGGCAGTGGGAGTCTAGGGATGGCCCAGCTCAGGTCCTTCCAAACAGGATGTGACCAACAATGTGTGCGGTGGTCCATAATAGCTGGAACAGATTAAAATAGTCTCAAGACTTCCTCTGCAGGGTAGCATGCAGAGTGTTCTAAACCCATCCCCTAGTAAACTTTCAACTTAGCTTTGTTCTCTCTCTCTCTCTGTCTCTCTCTGTCTCTCTCTCTCTCTCTCTCTCTGTCTCTGTCTCTCTGTGTCTCTCTCTCCCTTCCTTTCTTTCTTCATTTTTTTGATTTCTACCTTTTTTCTTATTTTTTTCTCAGTTTCTCGGTGTAGTTCTGAATATTCAGGAACATTCTCTAAAAAACAGACTGGCCAAGAACTCAGAGATTCATGTGTCTCTGCCTTCAGAGTACTAGGATTAATGGCATGCACCACCATAACTGACAAACTTCAGCTGTTTCTTAAACTTCTTTACATATTCTTGCATCTTATACACCTACTTACTTATAACAGATTGAATTTTAAGCAAGCTGGACTTCTCAGAAAAGCACAACGTTTTTCTAGAAGTATCCATCCTAGGGGGAGCACAACGGAGAGAAGTACAGTAAGAAGAGACTTTTAGGTCATGTGCACACTAGAATCTCGGATGCTGCATCTCAACTTGGCCAGTTTGCTTTGCCTCCTTCATTGCTGTGCTTACACTCTTGAGTACTTGACCAACTACTGCATCCTATCATAATTTTCTATTTTGAGAACAAGAAGGATCAAATGAACAAATGAATGAAAGAAAGACTCAGAAAGATGAAAGGAAGAAAGAGAGAAAGGAAGGAAGAGACTGCTGGTAAGGTCAAGAGCAGAGAAAAAGAGAGATCCTCTTCACTTAGTAAGAAAACCAGTGAGGTAACGGGAAGTAGGACTCAGGAGGCCGGAATTAGGTTGAGCAGTGTCACCTGATTTCTTAGCACTGATACCTGGACCTCCTTTCAGGCTAATCAAATTAGGCCTTGGGCATAAGGTACATAATTCATTCTCTCTCTCTCTCTCTCTCTCTCTCTCTCTCTCTCTCTCTCTCTCTCTCTCTTTCTCTCCCTCTCCCTCACCCTCCCTCCCTTCATCTTCTGCGTGTTAGGGGGAGGTTGTTGTGAGGTTGTAATGATGTGTGGGATATGTAAGCTCCTAGTATGATCTCACAGCGTATCCAGGGAAGAGAATAACCACACCGGTGAACAAATATAGGTGTGTGTGTGGCAGTGGTGTGCGTGGGTGGGTGTGGGTTTCTGTGCACACTTCTGGTAGATGCATAAGAACAGCTATGGGTGTGTTTTCGCAGGTGCTGTCTCTTTTTTTCTGAGACAGGGTCTTTATTGGCCTGAAGCTGACAAAATGGGGTAAGTGGTCTGACTGGTAAACCCAAGGAACATTATGACTTCACAGTTTTGTGCATGATTTTAAGTACAGACTACCAGAACTGGAGTTTTTACTTAGATTCTGGGGGTGGAATTTGTGGCCTCGTGCTTGCAAAGAGAGCACCTTGCTAACTGAGCTATCCTTCAGATGCTAGGATGAAATTTTATTTGGGATACAAGATAATCAGACGTGTAGTTTTTAAAAAGTGGATGTACTAAAAAAAAGAGGCTATATTCCGAAAACATTAACTTAGACCCTGAGAGTTAAGTGTTTCCCAAATCAGCTAGGCCTCCAACAGACCAAGGTATTATTCCACAAAAACCCAACTTGGTGAGCCAAAGAGTTTAAAACTTACAGCTAATTGATGAGGGATTTCTTACAGGTGCAGAGCAGCGACTGTGGCATGGAAGAAGGAGTCCTTCTCTGTAGCTGGATAGATGCAAGTGCCTGCCCTGTCAGTGGACCTTCCACACTCTTGGTACTCTAGTGTCTCCAGAGGATACAGAACCACATGTAACTGGGACAGAATCACACACAGCTGAAAAGGAAAAGCCTCAAGAGAGACTGGAATCTCAGGTGAGAGTCTAATAACACCTGCCCAAAGCCTTGTATAAAGAAACTTCAGCAGGCAGGTGGTGGTCGCATGTATAACAGGGAAGCTGAGTAAGCCATGGAAAGCAAGGCAGTAAGCAGCATTCCCGCACTGGACTCTGTATACTGGTATATTTGTGTTTAAATGAATAAAGCTTGCCTGAAGATCAGCGGGCAAAGCAGCCACACTCCTTAGCTATACGGGACAGGGCAGGGGATGGGGTGGCACACACCTATCATCCTAGAACTGGGAATACAGAGGCAGGCAAATTTCTGTGAGTTCCAGGCTATCCTGAAATATACGAGATTAATACAGAAACAGATCCAGGTGGTGTTGGTTTACACCTTTAATCTCAGTGTTTCGGAGTCACACACTTTTAATCCCAGCACTAGGGAGTTGGACACAGGAGCAATATGCTGAGGAGAGAGGAAAATAAAGGAGAAGAGATGGGAACTCACTGGAGTGTGGAGTGTGAGGATTCGTGGAGAGAAGACCTCGCCCTTTGAGTCTGAACACTTGGTAGGGTAAAAGGTCTCTCTAGTGGTTTGCTGCTTTGCTTTTCTGATCTTTAGCTTGGACCGCAATACTTGTCTCTGGGTTTGTTTTATTCTGCTACAACTTCTTCTTTGATTCCTGCTTTAAGATTCCTTCCCTGAGTTCCTTTCACTTAAATAAATCTTTTCAACTTGACTTTGAACACAGTGAATACAATTTAAAACCAAGACAGCATATTCCCAAGTGGGGGATAAACCAGACACCTTAAACCTCACATTTGAGCCATCCATAATGTTCAGTGTGTCACATACCCTGCATTCAGAGCCTCTAACAACCATAAGGCCACTTCCTTTTAAGAAAATTTTTTTAATTTTAGAGATTTATATTTTACGGAAAAGTTGCAAAAAAAAAGACAGAATATTTACAAATGCCATGCAGCTGGTTGATTCTTTTGTTACTACTTTGAGTAGATGTGTCAAAACTGAGCCAATCAGGGCATTCCTAATTACTGAATCCATGGTTTATTGAGATTTCCTTACCTTTTACCATTACTCTTGAACATTGTCCATTACAAAATCCCGCGAGGAGCCTAATTCATACAACAGTGTGGTTCACATGGCTTTCCTGTAAGACCAGGTCTTGTGTGTGTGTGTGTGTGTGTGTGTGTGTGTGTGTGTGTGTAGTTTGTTCTGGGAAATCATTTCTTAGACTTCTAGGGTAAAATGAAACGTTAGTGTGTTGCATCCTTCCCTCCTGTCTTTAACTCAATGGAGTCACATTTGGGAAGAGCATGCGCACATTACACCATGATGAGGCTTCCATAAGAAGTTCTTTTCTGAAGTAGATCACGTCCATCAAGGTTGCAGAGAACATCAAGTTCTTCATGTTGTATATTGTTCATTTTATAAAAGCTCCCTCCAGAAATGGAAGCCTCACAGACATGTTGGCAGTCCTAGTTATTTTTTGACCTACCACAGTGTCTACTGAGAGGGAATCCTCTAAGGAGAAACTACCTACATCAGATTAGCAGGTTGGTCTTTAAGCACATCTGCACATGGTTTCCTTGATTATTAACTCAAATAAGAGGTCCCGCCACCTTAGGTAATACCATTCCTAGGCAGGAGGCTCTGGGTTAGACAAAAGTACCAGGAAAGCATGAGCCTATGACCAAGCTAGAGAAAAGACTAGCAAACAGCGCTCTTCCTTCTAGGCTTCCCTCCTCCAGGTTCCTGCCTTGAGTTCCACAGTGATGAACTGTGACTTGAAAGCCTGTACCAAATAAACCCTTTCTTCTCTAAGCTGATTTGGTGTAGGAGTGTTTGAAAACAGTACCAGAAACTGCTACTGTAGCCTACTCTGTTGGCAGGCACGGACTAGGGAAGGCACATTCCAGACTAGTCTGGGCTACATAATGAAACAGGGAATCAAAAACTAAAACCAAAACCGTATTGATAAACACAAAATGAAAGTGTAAATCCACTCTTAGGAATACAGGTCGCTGAACAACAGTATTCTGCTGTGTCATGGTATGCCAATGCCTGTCTCTAATGTTCATTCTCTCCTCTCAGAGCCACCAAAGTCCTCCCGTCTCTTGGGCTTTCTCTAATACTACTGCAGGTATGAGAGGAATTGATCTACCATGACTTCCTTTAAAGGTACCATGGAATTAATTTTTCGTGTGAGTGGAAAGAGTGAGTGAAAAAAGCCTCATTTGTATACATGGATAGCCGGAAATCCCAAGACCACGTATTGAAAAGATGGCCACTCCCCTCCATTTACTTGAGGTGCTAGCACATCCAGTATGATGTGTTTTATTCAAAATGCTGTGACTTTCTCATCAGTGACCTTGGACTTTAGAAGAAAGGGAGGGCGTATTTTACCAATAAGCTAGAATTAAGCAGACCAGCTGAAAAAAAAAACTGATATAATTTAATAATTGAAAAGGAGAAACTCACACGACCAGGTAAATTTTCCCATGTCCAAAACCAGTGTGGCTAACTCAGTCTCTTACCCATAGATAACATTCTTCATGCCTGAAGGTGACAGAGATGTTTTCAGATAGAAAGAAAATTAAGAGTCCTGGGAACAAGAGGAATACACAAATACAATCAGAAATTCTTCTGGTTGAAGAAAAAGACCAGAAACAACAATATCCTTCGGTGCAAATAAAGACCATCAGAAGGCTTGAATGTCATCTTAATACCACGTTCCCTATTTCCCCGTTTTTCTTTATAATACACACAGTGCCTGGCAAGATGGCCCAGTGCCTACACATGCCTGTGTCAAGCACATTGGCCTGAGTTTGACTCCTTGGGTACAGTGAATAGAAAGAAGTGACTCTTAAAAGTAGCCTGCTACCTCCACGTGTATATTGTGACAGGCATAAATACATGTGGACAAAATGTAAAATATATGTGAATTCTAAAAAGCAAATAATGATATTTTAGGTATGTTTAACATATATGCACATGAATTGACCACAGTGTATTGTAGAATAAAGAGCACTAGAACAGGGCAAATGAATTCCTATTGTTAAAAAGATTTACTTTTGAAATATGGTCTCACCCTGTAAACTATAATAAACTGAACCTCACCATGTGACCCCTCCTGGTCTCAAATTCATATCAAACCCTTTGATTCCACTTCTTGAGTCCTGGGATTACTCAAGGGGTATGTGAAAGAGAGATATGAGTGTGTCAGGAGAAAGTTCGCAGACACTTGTTTGTCTGCCTCACGATTTCCTGTAGTGGACAAGAACAAAATCTACCTGTGATTGGAAATGTTGGCCCAGCCTGAGAAGAACAGAAAAGCTTCTCGCCAGTATCTCTGTCAACGTCTAGTGGTCGAAGATGTGAATGACACCTCACTCGGAATGTGCCTGTGGGGTCCAGCGGTGAGGACAGTAAGGACAATGACTAGAAGGGGAGAAGATTCAGGGCTGTGAGAACGAGACACCCAGTCACTGTGAGGAGCTGCTCTGATGCGTTTCCTGGCTATTGTTGTCACGTTGTCCACAGTGGGCGCTATGATGCATAAAACTGATGTCACAAAGCTCCTGAAACCAGAGCTGGAGCCATGAATTCATGTGTTCACAGTAGAAACCAAGTCTCCACCCTTCTAGCCATGGTTTTGTAAAGATAGGAACCTCAGGAAGGGCCTTAGCCCTGTGCTTCCTGCTTCCTGTTCTGGACGGCTTCCGGGTGCTCGATGGACACCCCTAGGATCAGAGAACCTGACAGGACCTGCTCTTTTGGGACCATCTCCTTTCCTTGGCCAGAATGGACTGGCGATACACCCTGCCACTCTCCTCTCTGTTCAGCATCCCTGGGGCCTTTCTCAGGCCTGACTAACCCCTCATTCTTACCTTCCAGGTTTAAGGTCTAAGGATTCTGCCTCCTCCCCAGGCTGAAGCCTTCCATCTACTACTGCAGTCGGCTTCATTGCCCTTCCCGACCACAGCTAGACCAACAGCCTTCTGTCCCAATGGTCCCAGAAAAGCTGTGTTGCCCACTCTTGCTTAAAATGCTCTTGTTGGTCAGGTCTGAAACATGAGCAAGAAAGTAACTTCCAGATGGCTAGACTCACCCGGACTGGTGTACAGATTCATCATCTTTTCTTTCCACTCAGCATGATTCTGGGAAGACTGTGCTGGCTGTGGCTGGCTGCTTTCTTCTCTGAGAGCTGGTGCACTGCCCCAAATGAGCTGAGGATAACCAAGATCTGAGTCAGATGTCTGGACACCAGACTGTCTCCATTGTGCTGAAGGAAAGAGACTAAAAAGACCTAGGATTTGCGTATGATGGCAGCTGCCAGTGGAGCTATTAGGCATAATGTGAGCTCTCGGAGGACCTACAGACCACATACAATGGGTAGGCAGCCTAGGATCCTGACATGCCTTGAAGATAATGGTGGTGGCATAACTGGGGTCAAGAGAGAAGGAGAATGGCAGTGGGAGACTCTGGAAGAGTCAGCTCAGGTCCTTCCAAATAGGATGTGACTAACAATGGGCGCGTTGGTCAATATTAGCTGAATCAGATTAAAACAGCCTCAAGACTTCCTCTGCACGGTGGCATCTCGAGTACCCTAACCCTTTCCCCTAGTAAACTTTCAATTTAGCTATAATCTTTCTTTCTTTCTTTCTTTCTTTCTTTCTTTCTTTCTTTCTTCCTTCCTTCCTTCCTAACTTCATTCCTTCCTTCGTTTCTTCCTTCTTTCTTCCTTTCTTTTTTTCTTTCTTTTTTTGTTCCTTCCTTCTCTTTCTTCCTTGCTTCCATCATTCCTTCTTTGTTTCCTTCCTTCTTTCTTGTTTATCTGAGTTTCTCTGTGTAGCCCTGGCTGTTCTGAATCATTAGCTCCAAACCAGACTGGCCAACAACTCAGAGATTCATCTGCCTCTGCCTCCAGAGTTCTGAGGTTAAAGGTGTGCACCACCATGCCTGGCACATCAGCTGATTCTTAAACTTCTATACATATTCTTGCATCTTATACACGTACTTGCTTATAACAGATTGAATTCTAGGTAAGCTGGGCTTCTGAGAAAAGCACAGCCTTTTCCAAGGAGTATCTCTTCTAGGGAGAGAACAAAGTAGACATGGACAGTGAGAAGAGAAATTGAGGCCCTGTGCCCATGAGAATTGGGGTTGCTGTATCTCAACTTGGCCAGTTTGCTTTGCCTCCGTGAATGCTCTGCTGACACTCTTTAGTACTTGTCCAACCACTGCATCCTATCTGAATTCTTCTCTTTTGAGAACAAGAAGGATCAAATGAACAAATGAATGAAAGAAAGACAGACAGAAAGAAGAAAGGAAGGAAGTAAGGAAGGAAGGAAGGAAGGAAAGAAGAGACTGCTCCTAAAGTCAAGACCAGAGAAAAACAGAGATCCTCTCCACTTAAAAAGAAAAACCAAAAAAAAAAAAAAAAAAACCAAAAAAAATTTAAAAAAAAAGAAAAAGTAAAAAAAAAATAAAAGAAAAAACAAAAACCAGTGAGGTAACTGGAAGTAGGAGTCAGGAGGCCAGAATTAGGTTGGGTAGTATCATCCAAAAGTTGGCAAAGCAGCCAACCCCTAGAGAGACATTTTTCCTCTACCAAGTGTTCATATTCAAAGGGCGAGGTCCTGTCACTAGGAATGCTCACACTCCACACTCCAGTGAGTGTCTGTTTCTTCCCATTTATATTCCTCACCCTGTGCAGAAAGTTGCTCCTGTCTCCAACTCAAAGTGATGGGATTAAAAGTGTGTGATCCCAAACACTGAGATTAAAAGTGTAAAAAACCATCACCTGGATCTGTTTCTGGATCAATTTTGTATAGCCCAGGATAGCCTGGAACACACAGAGATTTGCCTGCCTCTGTCTTCCAAGTCCTGGGATTAAAGGGGTGTGCTACCCCCCCTTGTCCTGTATAGCCGACGAGTGTGGCTGATTTGCCCCCTGATCTTCAGGCAAACTTTATTCATTTAAACACAAATATACCAGTATACAGAGGCCATGGCGGGAATGCTGCTTACTGCCTTGCTTTCCATGACTTACTCAGCTTCCCTGTTATACACCCTACCACCACCTGCCTCCTGAAGTTTCTTTATACAAGACTCGGGGCCGGTGTCATTAGACTCTCACCTGAGATTCCAGCTTCTCCTTGAGGCTTTTCCTTTTCGGCTGTGTGAGATTCTGCCCAGTTACATGTGGTTCTGTAGCCTCTGGAGACACTAGAGTACCGAGAGTGTAGAAGGTCGACTGACAGGCAGGCACTTTCATCTGTTCGACTTCAGAGAAAGCCTCCATCTTCCATGCTGCAATCAGACTTTTCTGTGGTGTCGCTGCTCTGCACCTGTAAGTAATCCCTCATCCGTTAGCTGTAAGTTTCCAACTCTGGCTCTCCAAGTTGAGTTTTGGTGGAATAATACCTTGGTCTGTTGGAGGCCTAGCTGATTTGGGAAACAGTTAACTCTCAGGGTTTAAATCAATGATTTCAGAATAGACCCATTTTTTTTTAGTACTTGCACTTTTTTTTAGTACATACACTTTTTTTAAAAAAAAAAAAACTACATTTCTGATTATCTTGTATCCCAACTAAACACTTCATCCTAGATGTGAGGAAATAGCTAAGTTAGCAAGGGGCTCTCTTTGCAAGCATGAGGACACAAATTCAACTGCCAGAATCTAAATAAAAACTCTAGTTCTGGTAGCCTGTACTTGAAATCCCAGCACAAAACTGTGCAGATGTAATGTTCCTGGGGTTTACTGGTGAGAAGGTTTACCCTATTTTGTGAGCTTCAGGCCAATGAAAGACTGTGTCTCAGAAAAAAAAAAAACTGGATAGCACCTGAGAAAACACACCCAAAGCTGTCCTTAGGCATCTAGCACAAGTGTGCACAGATACCCACACCCACATCAACCCACCGACCCCCCCCCACACACGCATACATACACACACACACCTACATTTGATCACCTGGTGTGGAGATTCTCTTTTCTGGATAGCCTGTGAAATCATACTAGGTGCTTACATACCCCACACACCAATACAACCTCACAACACCCTCTGCCACCACACACAGAGGGATGGAGAGAGAGAGAGTGAATTATGGACCTTATGCCCAAAGGCTAATTTGATTAGCCTGAAAGGAGGTCCAGGTATCAGTACTAAGAAATCAGGTGATACTAAACAACCTAATCCCAGCTTCCTGAATCTTACTTTTAGTTACCTCACTGTTTTTTTTACTAAGTGCAGAGGATCTCTATTTCTCTCTGGTCTTGACCTTAACAGCAGTTTCCTTCCTTTCATCTTTCTGACTGTCCTTCTTTCATTCATTTGTTCATTTGATCCACTTGTTCTCAAAAGGGAATAATTCTGATAGGATTCAGTAGTTGGTCAAGTACTCAAGAGTGTAAGCAGAGCAATTATGGAGGAAAAGCAAACTGGCCAAGTTGAGATACAGCAACCTACATTCTAGTGGGCCCAGGGCCTAAAGTTCTCTTCTCACTGACCATCTCTTATATGTCCTCCCCCAAGAATGAATACTTCTAGGAAAAGTGTGTGCTTTTCTCAGAAGCCCAGCTTATATAGAATTCAATCTGTTATACGTAAGTACGTGTATAAGATGCAAGAATATGTATAGAAGTTTAAGAAACAGCTGATGTTTGCCAGGCATGGTGGTGCACGCCTTTAATCCCAGTACTTTGGAGGCAGAGGTAGATGAATCTCTGAGTTTGTGGACAGTCTGGTTTATATAGAAAGTTGCAGGACAGCCAGGGCTACACAGAAAAACTCATATACACAAGATGGTAAAAAGGAAGGAAGGAAAGAAGGAAGGAAGGAAGGAAAGAAAAGACAAGAAAAGACGAAGGAAAGTTTACTGGGGGAAAGGGTTAGAGCATTCTGCATGACACCCTGCGGAGGAAGTATTGAGGCTGTTGTAATCTGATCCAGCTAATATGAAGCACCGTCCCCCATTTTTGATCATATTCTGTTTGGCCCTCCCTTACTCTCCCACTGCCATTCTTCTACTTGACCCAAGGTAGGCCACCACCATTATCTGATATATATAGTTTGGGCTGAGGAATCATTTCTTAGACTTTTAGAGAAAAAAAAAAAACGTTAGTGTGTTGCATCCTTCCCTCCTGTCTTTACCTCAGTGGAGTCAACTTTGGGAAGAGGATGTGCACACTAGACCATAATGAGGCTTCCATAAGAAGTTCATCTCTGAAGTAGATCACCTCCGTCAAGGTTGCAGAGAACATCAAGTTCTTCATGTTGTATATTGTTCATTTTATAAAAGCTCCCTCCAGAAATGGAAGCCTCACAGACATGGTGGCTGTCCTAGTTTTATTGTCGACCTAACACAGTGTCAACTGAGAGGGAAGCGTCTACTGAGACACTGCCTACATCAGATGAGGAGGTTGGACTTGGGACACATTTGTGTGTGGTTTCCTTCATTATTAACTCACATAACATGTCCCAGTCCGCTGTAGGCAATATCATTCCTAGGGAGGAGGCTCTGGGTTAGATAAAAGAACCAGCAAAACATGAGACTATGACCAAGCTAGAGAAGGGACAAGCTAACAGCAATCTTCCTTCCAGGTTCCTGCCTTGATATCCTTCCCCAATTTCCACAGGGATGAACTGTGACTTGGAAGCCTGTGCCAAATAAACCCTTTCTTCTCTAAGCTCATTTTGTGTTGGAGTGTTTTAGAACAGCGCCAGAAACTGCTACTGTGACAGACCCTGTTGGCAGGCACAGGCAAGGGAAGGCACATTCCAGACTAGTCTGGACTACATAATGAAACACTGAATCAAAAGGTAAAAACAAAACCGTATTGATAACCACAAAATGAAAGTGTAAATCCACTCTTAGGAATAAAGGTCGGTGAGCAAAAGTATTCTGCTGTGTCATGTTATGCCAATGCCTGTTTCTAATGTTCATTCTCTCATCTCAGAGCCATCGAAGTCCTCCCGTCTCTTGGGCTTTCTCTAATACTACTGCAGGTGTGAGATGAATTGATCTACCATGCCTTCCTTTAGAGGGACCATGAAATTGATTTTTCATGTGTGTGGAAAGATTGAGAGAGGAGGAAACCTCATTTGTATTCAAGGATAGCTGGAAATCCCAAGACCACGTATTAAAAAGATGGCCACTCCCCTCCATACACTTGAGGTGCTAGCATATCAAGCATGATGGGTTTTATTCAAAAAGCTGTGACTTTCTCATCAGTGACCTTGGACCTTACAAGAGAGTGGTGGCATTTTCTATCGGTATGATAGAATTAACCAGACCAGCTCAAAACAACAAATATAACTTAATAATTGAAAACAGGGAAACTCACAGGACCTGGGTAAATGTTCAGATGTCCAAAATGGATTTGGCGAGCACAGTTCAAAGAGAGCAAGTGCACCTGGATTCCCAGATTTTCTTTCCTGGCCCCAGGATGCCACACTCTAGCCAAATGTGATTGGCTGAGCTTCCCCATCATCTCCCCCTTTTGTCTAAACAAGATCAAATCACACACAATACAACTATATACAATAGGAACAGATACCAAATATGAAATTACAAGCAACAAACAATATTAAGAAACACATAACAAAAGGTTTACTAAGCATTTTATTTCAAGGAGTCTAAATAACTTATTGAAATTAAGTTTAGATAAATCGTGAGGAGGGTAATTACAATTCTCTAATCTTCAACTCCATCAAAATTCTGAGAAGGAAAGTAATATTATTTGAGCAACCAGGAAGTACAAACGAGAAACTTACAAAATGTGCCAAATGATAGAGACAACTGACGACCTGAGAAATCACCCAAAGTCTTATTTGCAATGTTGAGGCAACCAACTTTGGCTAAGGCCTAACGTAACTGACATACCATTTTGAAAGGCAAGAAACTTTTCAGAACTATCTTACCCTGTCTTGGCAGGATAAGACAATCCTGTTTTTATCCATTTATGGATACTCTGTAGATCTGTCAGTGGTCAAGGAAAGGCTTTTCTTTGCCCAAAGGCCAGTTCTGCCAAGAAGTAGACAAGCTCCAAGTGGCATGTCTTTGGTGCTCAACATTCTCTCGGGAGTAGAACGGTGTTGCCAGGAGTGATTGTGTCTGACTACCACGGAACTCTAGGTTAGATTAAAGGCCATTTTCTACAGCTCTTTGAAGAGGTAGAAGATTCTACAATTTATACTAAATATAATCTCTGTGTATCTAAAGAACCTGATTAGCCTAAACATAAATAGGATAAACATAGATGACCATTGATCTATAATTCTCAATGCCTATCTAACTTAAAGACTAAGAGAATTAATAACTGTCTACTAAATGAGGACAATGACCTCGAAATGTAAACAATATATATCATTACATAAACACTATGTAAGTACGTTAATCAGAGGTAGAAATGTACATTGCAACATGGTAGATAATATATCAATACAATATATATATCAATACATAAAAATGATTTAAACAGAGGGAGCAGACTCACATACAATATTCAATATAATTTAACTTTGTATCAATATACAAGAATCAATACCAATATAATTTTCTAAAAACAATTAGTCACAAACACAAATCTATTATCCTATCACCAATTTTCCCTCTTTTTTTTCAAGAATACCCATGAGCCTATGAAATACTTCCCCCATCCCTCAACCATATACCAATTATAAAGAACCCCAAAAGGATGTCCCTAAACCTTAAGGCAAACTCTGCTGGGAGAGGGGACGTTATCCCCTAAAATTGCTTCCAGCTGTCATGGGGGTGACGTTCTTCTTAGGGGTTCCTGTGAAAGTAAATATGGTAAAATTCCAAGATTAATATTTGGTCTGGGAAAATTGCAAATAGTGTCTGAGAGTTTTGAGGAGGTCTGGCCAGGGTGTTGTAAAAGATGTGCACCATTTGGAACTGTCTTGTGTGGTTGGTACCAAAAATCAGGTTTTGTAATAGCACTATCAACATGATGATGTCTTATTAGCCAGGTGGAGCCGATATTGTGTGTCCCCATCTTCTTCCTGGAAACTTCAAAGTTCACGTCAAAAAAATTTAATATTTTTTCTGGGAAACTAAGCATTATATATAAAGGCATATATAGACATATATATTCAATGAAAGGTATAATAAAGACAGAAACAGATATGAGGAAAGGCAAAGAAAGTTTATAAATTATTATTATCATTATTTTTATTATTATTCTGTCCCATATCAAGGCTCTTGACATGAGACAGAAACTCTGGGATATATCTTATGAACAGGCTTGGAATTGGAGAGGGACTGAGCCTGAATCCAACTCTAAAACCAGCTCTCTATATGTATAAATAAATGCACATTAACACACATTTAAAAATATATTTATTAAAATTTATTTACTGAAACTATTCAGTTTTCTTGCTGATCCTTATTGGGTTGTAAATAGTTTCCATCTGTCAGTAGTCAAATATCCAAGGTCCCTTGAATTCTTTGAAGATGAGTGTTTTCCTGTGGAGATAAGAAGAGAAGCCTGCCCCATCCTATATGTTGTTCTTACCATCGGTATGATTATCATCATTGTGGATGAGCTATCGTTTCTTTTTTCCAAGAGATTCCTCCTCTTCAAACTGAACCTTTATTTATTTTGATGGTACTCAATATTCTTCTTCTCTTGTAAAATCATGAGCAAAAACACTTCCCCAACGCAGAACATATCGTGGCTTCCATTGCGAGGTCAGCATAACCTTGAAATAAACTGGTTGATTTAATTCTGCAGACTTTTCCATTATTCAATGTCATTTTGCAGCCATTGTCCCCTTCTCAGTAGCGTTAAAACATTCAAGGTTAATAAAGCATTATGAGTGAGCAGGGCTGGCGTGCAGGCCAGACGGAGGGGAGCCAATGGCAGTTTGCACTGAACAAGTGAGGTCCAGACCTGAGGAAAGAGCCTAGAACATAGCACCAAGTGTGGCCTGCAGGCAAAGCTCATGGCTCTTAGGTCCCCTCACTCTCAGCAGGGATGTGGGAGAAAGCTGCCTGCAGCAAGAGCATGAGATGGTGCTGATATCAATGAATGAATGGATGTGGTATGGCCTCAACTGGCCAGAGCCTTAAAGGGCTCTAAAAAGCCCCAAGGACGGGCACCAAATGATGATGCATTCGATCGGCATGCTAGAATTAACCTGACCAGCTGAAAACAACAGATACAATTTAATAATTGAAAACGGGGAAACTCACACGACCTGGGTAAAGGTTCCCATGTCCAAAACAGGTCTGAAGAACAGCATGCAAAGAGAGACAAAGAGAGCTAATTCACCTGGACTCCCAGGTTTTCTTCCCTGGGCACAGGCAGCTGCACACTAGCCAAATGTAGGTTGGCTGAGCTTCCCCATTCAGAGAACAACTTCCTCTAAAGGGTGGTGACAGAAAAAGTTAAATCAGTCTTTTATCCATTGAAAAGATTCTTCATGCCTGAAAGTGACATAGATGTTTTCAGAAAGAAAGAAAAGTAAGAGTCCTGAGAACAAGCAGAAATACACAAATATAAACAATAAGAAATTCTTCAGGCTTAAGAAAAAGAATACCAGAAACAACAACACCCTTTGCTGCAAATAAAGACCATCAGAAAACTTGAATGTCTTCTTAATGCCAAGTTTCCTATTTCCACTTTTTTCCTTTAAAATACACACAGGGCAAGGCAAGATGGCCCAGTTCCAAGAGATGCTTTTGCGAAGTAGGATGGCCTGAGTTTCCTTCCCTGGGTACAGTAAAAAGAAAGAAGTGACTCTGAAAAGTCGCCTACTACCTCCACGTGTATATTGTGACACACATGCATAAATACATGCACACAGATAAAATATAAAATATATGTGAATGCTTAAAAGCATGATAATATTTTATGAGTGTTTAACACATATGCATGTGGATTATCTATAGGGTATTGTGGAATAAAGAGCTCTAAAAAACGGCAAGTGTATTTCTATTGCTAAATATTTTACTTTTAAAATATGATTTCACCCTGCAACCCATACTGTACTGAACCCCACCATGTGTCCCCGGGTGGCCTCAATCTCATGTCAAATACCTTGCTTCCACTTCCTGAGCCCTGGGATTACAGGAATGAGGAACTACACCTACCATCAGAATTAACATTCTGGAGAAAGGTGTCAAAAAGAAATATTGTGTAGACTATAAAATAGTAAGGACATATAATTTATAATCACTAAAACATATCAGAAAGGCTGATGAGAAATTATAGAGTTCTAAAGGTAAAATATTAAAAATAAGAATTAGAGAAACGAAATATGAGGGGGATAGGAGTACAAATGATAAAGAGTAGAACGTCACAACAGATACATTAGCTATTAATGCATCAAACACTACAAATAAAGGATAAATATTTTCTGAACAGATACAAAAGCAAGAACAGTAATACCTTATCAGTAAGCTAGAGAGTTTAAGAAGTGTGTGAGGGCTGGGAGGATGGCTCAGCAGTCAGCATCACTATCTGCTCTTCCAGAGGACCAGGGTTCAACTCCCAGCACCCACATGGCAGCTGGCACCTGGCTGTCACTAAAATTCCAGGGGACCTGGCACCCGTACACAGGCCTATACCATGCATATCAAACACTAACACACATAAAATAAAAATAAGTAATTCTCTTTAATGTAGATGAAAAAGATGCTGTCGACAGTTGTGAACCTGTCACTGTCTTTAGAATCATTTACTGCTAGTTGCTGGGAACAGTTTCTGTTCTCAGTTTAGGTTAGTCTACTTAGACTGTTGGTGGTGTTTGCAAGTTTGCTGTTTGAGCTCTTAGCCCCCAGCAGGTGGCACTGTTGGAGGACTGTGGGGAGCATCCCAGGCCTATAGCATGAGGGCAGGGCCTTTGAAGGCTGTTACACTTAGCACTCACTGAATCTGATCTGTAAGCTTGGCATCCTATCCATTGCCACATGAGGAGTCTCCACCATGTGTCGGGGTCCCCATTAAAGGCACCACGATGGCATTGGTGAGAATTTTCCTGGGTAGCGAACCCATGTCAGACCAAATTGTGGGTGAGGACTTTACACAACAGGGGTGATTCTAAAGCACTTGCATCACTAAAAGCCCACTCAGTCGCGGGTGATGACTCACATAGTCTGCATCTATCTGAATCTCCGGAGGTGGTGGAAGACTCCAAAGTAACAACGTTCTCCAGACCCAACAGAGCTGACGCACATAGGACCTCACAGAGACTGTGACATCACTCACGAGATCTGCAGGAGCTCAAGCCAGATAAAATCCCAGCATGGAGGATGGGAAGTGGCCACAAAGCCCTACACCTAGCCAAGTGGCTATTTGTGATTGATAGCTGCTTGGAGAGGGAAAAAAGTTTTCTCAATGAAGTGACAATGGGTATAGCAAACACAGCCCAGAACAGGCCCCATGCCCAGTAGTTTCCAGTATAACTAGGACTCCATGGTTTTGTTTTTGACTTATAAAAGGACTGTTTTGTTTGTTTTAAGCAAGAGAAAGAGCATAATGTTAAGTTGGGAAAAATTAGGGAAGGGAGAAAATATGATAAAAATGAATGAAAAATTTAAAAATAAGGAAAAATGAAAAGTAAAATATATATGTTGAGGTGGGGCTGAGGGGATGGCTCTTGCAAAAGACCTGACTTCAGTTCCCGGACGCCAAATGGTGACTCACAATGGCCTCTTATCTAGTTCCAAGCAATCTGACACCATCTTATGACCTATGTGGGAAAATCCACAAAGACACACGGAGATAAAATATCCCTACACATAAAATTAAAATTAACAAAACCTGAAATAATATGATACAACTATTGGTTTCGATAGTGCTCTTAGTCATAGGACCTGAGTTCAGTTTGCAGAACCTACTAACAGCCATCTGTATTGTGATTCCACCCTGGGCTATTAATCCCATGTAAAATACCAAGACATACACACACACACACACATTCTCCACATATCTGTACATTTATATATTCCTTTCACTATTAGTGTGACTCCATCTCATAAGCATTGTTGCCAAACATATTTTATACAAGAAACAAAAGACCCAGAGAGACTAAATAAGTAGCTCCCAAGTCACAGAGCAACTAAGATGTTACCCATGATTAAGTCATGCCTCCTAGTCATCCTGATCATTTTGAGGCCAGGAGGCAACCTGGGCCCGCAGTGTTTAACCATATGAAGGAGGCAGTAGATACAGAAAACTGAGAAACACCCAAGATGGCACATTCACGGCTCATGTCCTAGGGTCTGGCAAATATTCAGTCTCAGCTCTATGATTTGGAAAAGGATCAGAAAGTCAAGGCAGGGGATCTCAGGTGGGCCAGACACTGGTTCTCAGACTTTATTCACTGGAAGGGGTATATGAAAGAGATATATGAATATGTGAGGAGAAAGTATGCCGACATTTGTTTGTCTGCCTCCCTAATTTCCTGCAGTGGACCAGGACAAATTCTACCTGTGATTGGAAATGGTGGCCCAGCCTGAAAAGAACAGAAAAGCTTCTCGCCAGTATCTCTGTCAATAAGCAGAAAATGAAAGTGTAAATCCACTCTTAGGAATACAGGTGGCTGAACAACAGTATTCTGATGTGTCATGGTATGCCAATGCCTGTTTCTGATGTTCATTCTCTACTCTCAGAGCCATCGAAGTCCTCCTGTCTCTTGGGCTTTCTCTTATACTATTGCAGTATGAGGTGAATTGATCTACCATGATTTCCATTAAAGGGACCATGGAATTTATTTATCATGTCTGTTGAGTGAGAGAGGAGGAAAGCCTCACTTGTATACAGGGATAGCCAGAAATCCCAAGACCACGTATTGAAAAGATGGCCAATCCCCTCCATACACTTGAGGTGCTAGCATATCACACAAGACACATTTTATTCAAAAAGCTGTGACTTTCTCATCAGTGACGTTGGAGGCTATTAGAGACTGGTAGTGTATTCAACTGTTATGCTAGGATTAATAAGACCAGCTCAAAACAACAGATATAATTTAATAATTGAAAACGGAGAAACTCAACACTACCGGGGTAACGGTTCCCATGTCCAAAACCAGTCTGTGAACACTGCGAACACTGCACTAAGAGAGGCAGAGGTAGCAAGGGCAGCTGGATTCCCAGGTTTCTTCCATGCACCCAGGTAGCCACACACTAGCCAAATGTGATTGGCTGAGCTTCCCATCAAGAAAGAAACTTCCTCTAAAGGTAGTGACAGAAAAACTTAACTCAGTCTCTTATCCATTGATAACATTCTTCCTGACAGAAAAACTTAACTCAGTCTCTTATCCATTGATAACATTCTTCCTGACAGAAAAACTTAATCTCTTATCCATTGATAACATTCTTCCTGCCTGAAGGTGACATAGATGTTTTCAACAAGAACGAAACTTAAGAGTCCTGGGAACAAGGAGAAATATATAAATATAAACAATCAGAAATGATTCAGGTTGCAGAAAAAGAATACCACAGATAACAACATCTTTTGGTGCAAATTAAGCCCATCAGAAGGCTTGAATGTCATCTTAATACCAAGTTCCCTATCTCCACTTTTTCCTTTAAAATACACACAGGGCCTGGCAAGATGGCTCAGTGCCTACAGATGCTTGTGACCACGATTATGGCCTCAATTTGCGTCCCTGTGTACACTGAAGAAAGAACTGACTCCTAAAAGTTGCCTGCTACCTCCACTTGTATACTGAGACACACATGCATAAACACATGTGCACAAAATGTAAAATATATTGAATGCTTAAAAGCAAATACTGATACTTTAGGTATGTTTAACACATATTCATGTGGATTATCTATAGTGTATTGTAGAATAAAGAGCACTAGAAAACGGCAAATGTATTTCTATTGTTAAATATTTTACTTTTGAAACATGATTTCACCCTGAAACCCATACTGTACTGAACCACACTATGTGTTCCTGGCTGGCCTCAAACTCATGTCAAACCCTTTGCTTCCACTTCCTGAGCCCTGGGATTACAGGTGTGAGCACCACACCTAACATCAGGATTTACTTTCTGGGGAAAGGGGACAAAAAGAAATACTGTGTAGACTATAAAATAGTGAGAACATGAAATTTATAATCAATAAAACATATCAGAAAGGCTGTAGGGATAAGTCCCGCCCCTTAGGGGGCGTGTTCGCCTCGGGCTAATGTCTGCCTATAAATTTGGCGAGCTCCGAGCTGTCTCTTCTACTTTCCTGGTCTCCGCGGGAACGGTGGTACTGTAAGTCTATTTCAACATTAAAACTATATATATATTTTTACAAACTGTCTGCATTCGTTTAAGCCGCTACATTTTGGCGTCCAACGTCAGGCTATTTTGCCCCCGACTCAAGCGGGTAGCCCGCTAGCTAACACAGCACCCTCCTGGGTGCTGTTTTTCAGTTCGTGACTCTGGCCCCAGTGCCGGGTCCGAGACATACTCGGCCACACAGGCCCATTCTGCCTGCCTTGGCTAAGTTTTACAGCGGAACCCCACTGCCTGAATTAGCGGAAGCTCAAGTACCTGCGGTTTTGCAACAAAAGCTGCCACAGCGGCAGATTTGGTCTGACACAAAGTGACTTGGCAGGGCAGTGGTGGCGCACGCTTTTGATACCAGCACTTGGGAGGCAAGGGCAGGCGGATCTCTGTGAGTTTGAGGCCTGCCAGGCAGTGGTAGCACACGCCTTTAATCCCAGCACTTGGGAAGCAGAGGCAGAGGGATCTCTGTGAGTTTGAGGCCTGCCAGGCCGTGGTAGTGCACGCCTTTAATCCCAGCACTTGGGAGGCAGAGACAGGCGGATCTCTGTGAGTTCGAGGCCAGCCTGGTCTACAAGAGCTAGTTCTAGGACAGGCTCCAAAACCACAGAGACCAACAACCAGCAGGAACCGATCATTGCAGGTAAAAAATTTTTTCTTTTATAAATAAAATGTCTGAACACATTACTGTTCAAGAATTTAACAGTTTTTTTAATTGTACCATGTGGGAGATTTTACAAGAGGTGTCTGTCACGCCACCTCTATGGATCCTTCTGGGATTCGTAGTTTTCATTGGCACCAAATGGTTTGATAATAGAAATATGATAAAGTCTTTACGAGACGAATCCAGGATTCTTAAGGCAGAGATAGAACGCTTAAAAACAGTTGAGAATGATAACAATCTTCTCAAGAATCAGTTTGGAGTTCTCCAGACTGATAACAATCTTCTCGAGAATCGGTTTGAAGTTCTACAGGCTGATAACAATCTTCTCAAGAATCAGTTTGAGGCTCTCCACGCTGATGTTAAGGAGAAATTCATTACTATGGAAGAGGGAACAGCTGATCTGGATCGTAAGGTTCAGTCCCTCTCTGTAGGAACTGAAACATTAGTGGCTGATATTAAGGAGAAATTCATTACTATGGAAGAGGGAACAGCTGATTTGGACAATAAGATTCAGTCCCTTTCCGTAGGAAATGAAACATTAACTGAGAGAATCAAAACTGCTGAATGTGACAATCGGATTTTGTCTAAAGCTTATGACAAATTGATGGAAAGATTGTCAATAAAAGAAGGCACGGTTTATGCCATAAAAATTATGTCCAAAGATGAGATGTTATCTCTAACGGACAAACTTCATACTTTAGAATCCTCAATGAAGGCTTTGGAACATAATTCTGGACAGGAGATTCAGACATTGCAGAAGGCAATAGTGAATAGAATTGAAAAGATTGAGGAATTTCTAAATTCTGATGAAGAAGAGCAAAGGGTAGAAGGGCAAATTTTAACTACATCTGTGGGTAAATCTCTCCGGGACAATTTCCACAAAGCTCTACCGACAGCTCTACCTGCCTTTCCAGTAATAACAACAGAGAAGGTGGTTGGTTCCAGAAACCCTAGGGTCATCAAGAAGGATACATGGGAGCCTGTCCGTATGCATGACCTCAAGGAAATTAAACAGGCTGTCATGACTTTTGGGATGCAAGCCTCTTTTGTTAAAGAGATGCTAAGATCTTGGGCCACGACAAACAAAGCAACCCCCTTGGACTGGCTCCAGCTGAGCTCTGCAGTACTTGAGAGTGGACCACAATTGAAATGGCAATGCTTATTCAGGCAAGAGGCTAAACTCTTAGAACAGCAGGAAAAAGCAAAGGGAATTGACATTTCCCTAGATAAAATTCTAGGTGAAGGGCTCTTTTCCGACCCTCAGGAACAAGCTAATTTGGATGAAAACACACTCTCCATGTGTACTACAGCAGACTTAAGGGCTGGGGACAGGGTACAAGACCCAGGACAGAGAATAGAATCATTTGTCAGAGTTAAACAGGGTCAGAGAGAACCCTTTAGTGACTTTTTACAAATATTAACTAAGGCTGTACAAATAGGGATATCTGACCCAGAAGCAAGATGTATAATGATTGAGTCTTTGGCTTATGAAAATGCAAATGTGGAATGCAAAAGGATTTTGGGGCCTTTAAAGCTCAGATCAGCGCCTTTGGAAGAATGGGTCTTGCATACACTCAATGTTGATACATTTGATTATGGCACTGAAGCATGGGTAGAAGAAGCAATTTCCAATGGTAAAAGGAGACACCAGAATACCAAATGTTTTAATTGTGGCAAAATGGGTCATATGAAAAGGAATTGTAGACAACGGATTTTCAGATATAATAATAATAATAATAATAATGCATCTTTCAGAAATAATAATAATAATGCATCTTCTAGAAATAACAGAAGTAGGAGGACTCAGCCTTCAGGTTTATGTAGAAGATGTGGAAAAGGCAGACATTGGACGAATGAATGCAGGTCTACAAGAGATAGAAAAGGCAACCTGATACAGTCGGGAAACGTGAGAGGGGGGGCCTCACAGGCCCCCATGGCAAACATGGTTCAGTCATATCCAGTTTCTGCAGAGAACGTGCCTCATCAGGACAATTAGGAAGCCCCATGCCTACTGTTACAAGCAATAATGATCAGAAAGATAAGTTACGTGTGTTTTGGCAAACTTCTATAAATGATCAAAGACCTAAACTGAGAGTGTGTGTAAATGGCATTTTTATTACTGGCCTGCTGGACACAGGTGCTGATGTAAGTATCATTACCCCAGAATCTTGGCATCCGTATTGGCCTCTTCAGAATGTAAATGTTCAGCTCCTGGGAATTGGAACCCTATCTCGAGTAAGGCAGAGCACGAGATGGGTTGAATGTATAGGGCTAGAGGGACAAATAGGAAAATTAAAGCCATATGTAGCCAATATCGCAATGAATTTATGGGGTCGTGACCTATTACAACAATGGAATACCGAAATTAACATTCCTGCTACTTCTAGAGCCTATAGTTCTGAGAATAATATTAAAAGATATTACAAACGAAGAAAACCGGCCATTCGGGCTGTACAAGAACAAGCAATTGATGTCCCTTCAGAGATACCAACAGCCTTGCCTCTAAAATGGTTGACTGAGAAACCAATATGGACAAAGCAATGGCCATTAGCTGAGGAAAAGTTACAGGCTTTAGAACAGCTGGTACAAGAACAATTAGATGCTGGACATATAAAAGAATCTAACAGCCCTTGGAATTCTCCTGTATTTGTGGTTAAGAAAAAATCAGGTAAATGGAGAATGGTGACAGATCTCAGGGCCATCAACAAGTTTATTCAACCTATGGGCCCTCTGCAATCTGGAATTCCTTTGCCCTCTTTATTACCAAAAGGATGGCCTCTCATAGTTATTGATTTAAAGGATTGTTTTTTCACCATACCTTTGCAAAAAGAAGATAGAGAAAAATTTGCCTTCACAGTGCCTACTTATAACAATTCTCAACCTTCGAGGAGGTACCACTGGACCGTTCTCCCCCAGGGTATGTTAAATAGCCCCTCCCTGTGCCAATATTTTGTGAACCAACCATTGCAAATAATAGGCAAGAAATTTCCCAAATCTATAGTATACCATTACATGGACGACATCTTGTTATCCGATTCAAACATGGATACCTTGAACAGACTGTTTGAAGAAATAAAGATACTTTTACCTAAATGGGGATTGCAAATCGCTCCTGAAAAGATTCAGAAGGGAGATTCGGTTAATTATTTAGGTTATAAAATAGGTTTGCAAAAAATTAAGACACAAAAAGCACAAATTAGGAGAGATAGCCTACGGACTCTTAATGACTTTCAAAGACTGTTAGGAGACATTTCCAGTCTACGACCAGCTATTGGAATAACACCTGATCTAATAATTCATTTGAACAAAACCTTGGATGGTGATAAAGATTTAAACAGTCCCAGAGAATTAACAGCTGAAGCAGAAAAGGAACTGACAATGATTGAGGAAAAATTACAACAGGCACATGTGGACAGGGTGAATCCAGAGCTCGATTGTATTCTTGTCATACTACCATCAAAAATTTCTCCTACAGGAATTTTAATGCAGAGAGATGATATTATTTTGGAATGGATCTTTTTACCACATAAACCAAGTAAGAAACTGAAAACTTATGTGGAAAAAGTCTCTGAGTTAATTATAAAAGGCAAGCTGAGACTTCGTCAACTAGCAGGCATAGACCCAGCAGAAATTATAGTGCCCTTCACTGCTGATGAACTAAAGAAATTATGGGAAGATAATGAACCATGGCAAAGAGCTTGTGCTAATTTTTTTGGGAGACATTAATAACAACTATCCAAAAAGCAAGCGGGTTAACTTCATAAAGAGAACTTCTTGGATTCTTCCTCGAATCGTCCGTGATGCTCCAATAACTGGAGCCCGTACATTCTATACTGATGCCAATAAATCAGGGAAGGCAGGTTACAAATCAGAAGACTTGGATAAGGTGGAACAAAGTCCGTATAATTCTGTCCAGAAGGCAGAATTATATGCCATTCTTATGGTGCTAAGGGATTTTAAAGAACCTATTAATATAGTTACAGATTCACAATACGCAGAAAGAGTTATTTTACATATTGAAACTGCTGAATTTATACCTGATGATACTGAACTAACCTCATTGTTTCTCCAGGTTCAAGATTTGATCAGGAACAGGCTTTGCCCTATGTACATAACACACATCCGATCCCATACGGGTCTGCCAGGTCCTCTAGCACAAGGTAATGCAGAAATTGATCAATTACTGATTGGTAGTGTGCTACAAGCCTCTGAATTTCATAAAAAACATCATGTTAATAGCAAAGGTTTGAAGAAAGAGTTTTCAATTACATGGCAACAAGCTAAGGAGATTGTAAAGAAATGCCCTACTTGCTCTTTCTATAACCAAACGCCACTGCCTGCAGGGGCTAATCCAAAGGGCACCCAAAGGAATGAAATCTGGCAGATGGATGTGTTCCACTTTGCAGAATTTGGCAAATTAAAATATGTTCATCACACCATTGACACTTATTCAGGCTTTCAGTGGGCAACTGCTTTAAGTTCAGAAAAGGCTGATTCAGTAATCACTCATTTATTAGAAGTCATGGCTATCATGGGTATACCTACACAAATAAAAACGGACAATGGTCCTGCTTATGTTTCTAGGAAAATGAAACGGTTTTTTGATTATTACAATATCAAGCATGTTACAGGTATACCATACAATCCTACAGGTCAAGCAGTCATAGAAAGATCAAATCGAACTATAAAAGATATGTTGACAAACAGAAAGGGGTGGAAAACACCCCCAGAAATAGGCTACATAATGCTTTGTTAACCTTGAATTTTCTCAACGCTAATGAGAAGGGAACAACGGCTGCAGAAAGACATTGGATAATGGAAAAGTCTACTGAACTAAATCAACCAGTTTATTTCAAGGATGTGCTGACCTCACAATGGAAGCCAGGATATGTGCTACGTTGGGGAAGGGGTTTTGCTCTTATCTCCACAGGTGAGGAAAAATTGTGGATACCATCAAAATTAATAAAGGTTCGGTTTGAAGAAGAGAAACCGCTTGGAAAAGATAAATAACAATTCTTTCATAAGGATGGCGAACATACTGATGGTAAGAAATACAGATAGGTTGGAGGCAGGGTTCTTTTCTTATCTCCACAGGAAAATACTCATCTTCAAAGAAATTGAGGGACCCTGAATATTTAATTACTGATGGATGGACACATTTTGTAAGTATTAATTTTTATTTATATATCTTATTAAACATTTCTTTATAAATATATAGAGCTGGTTTTGAAGTTGGACTCTGGCTCAGTCCCTCTCCAATTCCAAGCATTTAGTAAGAGAAAAACCCAGAGTTTCTGGAGTTTCTGTCTCATGTCAAGAGCCATGATATGGGACAGAAAGAAATATGAGTTTAGAAAACATCCTTGATTTTCTTCATATCTATCATACTTTTCATTGAATATATATATATCATGCCTTTTATTGAATATATATATGTATGTATATATATGTCTATATGATTAATGTTTAAGTTTTTCACAATGAACAATGAGTTTTTCCCGAAGTGACATTTGAAGTTTCCAGGAAGAAGATGGGGCCCCACAACAACAACTCTACCTGGTTGATATGACGTCATGATACTGATAGCGCTACAACAAGACCTGCTTTGGATACCAGCTGCACAAGACGATCCCAACTTGGTTAGCTGAAATGGTGCACATCTTGTACAACATTCTGGCCAGACCTCCACAAAATACTCAGAGACTATTTGCAATTTTAAAAGACATTGATCTTGAAATTTAACCATCATTTTACTTTCACAGGATCCCCCAGAAAGAACGTCGCCCCCATGACAGCTGGAAGTAATTCTAGAGGACGACATCCCCTCTCCCAGTAAAGTTTACCCCTGGATTTAGGGGCATCATTTAGGGGTTGGGCGGTTGGGGGAGGAATTTTATAAGCTCAGGGATCATTTTGAAAATAAAAAGAGGAAATGATGGGATTATAGATTTATAATTGTGAGTTACTGCTTTTAGACAAATATATTGGTATCAATTCTTGTATATTGAAACAAAGTTAAATTATATTGACTATTGTATGCATGCATGTTTCTATGTCTGTTTAAAACATTTTTATGTATTGACATATATTGTATTGATATATATTGTATACATTTACCATATTGCAATGTACATTTCTACCTCTGATTAAGATACTTATATAATGTTTGTGCATTGATATATATTTACCATACTGCAATGTATATTTGTACATTGTTTATATTTGGAGGTCATTATCCTCATTTGTTACACAGTTGTTTATTGTCTTTGTCTTTAAGTTAGAGAGATATTGAGAATTATATAGATAAATAGTCATCTAAGTTTGTCATTTATAATCAGACTAATCAGGTTCTTTAGATATATAGAGATTATACTCAGTATAGATAGATAATCTTCAACCTCTTCAAAGAGCAGTAGAAAATGGCCTTTAATCTAACTCAGAGTTTCGTGATAGTGAGACACAATTGCTCCTGGCAACACCACTCCATTCCCGAGAGAATGTTGAGCACCAAAGACACTCCACCTGGAGCCTTTCTATTTGGCAGAACTGGCCTTTGGGCAAAGAAATGCCTATACCTCAACCACTGACACAGATACAGAGCGTGCATCAAAAGATAAAACAGGACTGTCATATCCTGCCAAGACAGGGTAAGATAGTTTTGAAAAGTTCCTTGCCTTTAATAATGGTATGTCAGTTATGTTAGGCCTTAGCCAAAATTGGTTGACTCAACATTGCAAACGAGACTTTGGGTGATTGCCCAGGTAGTCAGTTGTCTCTGTCAATTGTTGCACATTTTGGATATATCTCGTTTGTTGAGTAGTGTTTATTCCCTTCTCAGATCTTTGACTGAGTTGAAGATTATATAATTGTAGTTACTCTTTACATTATTTGGACTCCTTGAGATAGAATGTTTAGCAAAGCTTTTGTTCTCAATATTGTTTGTTATATTTATTATTTGTTGTTATTGTATGTAGTTGTATTTGGTTTAGTGCTGTCTTATTTAGACAAAAAGGGGAGATGTAGGGATAAGTCCCGCCCCTTAGGGGGCGTGTTCGCCTCGGGCTAATGTCTGCCTATAAATTTGGCGAGCGTGCTCCAAGCTGTCTCTTCTACTTTCCTGGTCTCCACGGGAACGGTGGTTCTGTAAGTCTATTTCTACATTAAAACTATATATATATATATATATATTTACAAACTGTCTGCATTCGTTTAAGCCACTACAAAAGGCTGATGAGAAATTAGAGAATTTGAAAGCTAAAACATTAACCATGAGAATTAGAGAAACGAAATATGAGGGGGATAAGAGTGCAAATGATAAAGAGTAGAACGTAACAACAGATACATTAGCTATTAATGCATCAAACACTGCAAATAAAGGATGAATATTTTCTGAACAGTTACAAAAGCAAGAGCAGTAATACATTATCAGTAAGACAGAGAGTTTAATAAGTGTGTTTGAGAGCTGGGAGGATAGCTCAGCAGTTAGCATCACTGACTGCTTTTCCAGAGGACCCGGGTTCAATTCCCAGCACCCACATGGCAGGTGGCAGCTGGCTGTCACTACAATTCCAGGGGAACCGGCACCCTTAAACAGGCCTGTATCATGCAGGCCAAACACTAACATACGTAAAATAAAACTAAGTAATTCTCTTTAATGTAGATAAAAAAGATGCTGGTGAAAGTGGTGAACCTGTCACTGCCTTTAGAATCATTTACTGCTCATTTAGTCAGAGCTGGTTGCTGGGAACAGCTTCTGTCCTCAGTTCAGTTTAGTCTACTTTGATTGTTGGTGGGGTTTGCAAGTTTGCTGTTTCAGCACTTAGCCCCCAGCAGGTGGCACTGTTGGAGGAGTGTGTAGAGCATCCCAGGCCTGCAGCATGAGGGCAGGGCCTTTAAAGGCTGTTACACTTAGCACTCACTGAATCTGATCTGTAAGTTTGCATCCTGTTCATTGCCACATGAGGAGTCTCCACCATGTGCCGGGGTCCCCATTAACAGCACCGTGATGGCATTGTGTGACATTCTTCCTGGGTAGGGAACCTATGCCAGACCAAATTGTGGGCGAGGACTTTACACAACAAGGGTGATTCTAAAGCACTTGCATCAGTGAAAGCCCACTCGGTCACGGGTGATAACTCACTGAGTCTGCATCTATCTGAATCTCCGGAGGTGGTGGATGACTCCAAAGGAACATCGTTCTCCAGACCCAACAGTGCTGATGCACATAGGACCTCACAGAGACTGTGAGATCACTCACAAGATCGGCAGGAGCTCAAGCCAGATAAAATCCCTGCATGGAGGAGGGGAAGTGGCCACAAAGCCCTACACCTAGCCAAGTAAATATATGTGATGGATAGCTGCTTTCTTAATGGAGTGACAATGCGTATAGCAAACACACCCCAGAACAGGCCCATGCTCAGTAGTTTCCAGTATAAATAGGACTCCATGGTTTTGTTTTTGACATATAAACAGACTGTTTTGTTTGTTTTAAGCAAGAGAAAGAGCATGACGTAGAGTTAGGGATATTTAGGGAAGAGTGAAATATGATAAAAATAAATAAAAAATTTAAAAATACGGAAAAATTAAAAGTTAAATATATATGCTGTGGCAAAGCTGAGGGGATGGCTCTTCCAGAGGCCCTGACTTCAGTCCCCAGACCCCAAATGGTGGCTCACAACTGCCTGTTATTCCGGTTCCAAGGGATCTGATACCATCTTATGAGCTCCGTGGACAAATCAACAGGCACAAATGCAAGTAAAATACCCATACACATGAAATTAAAATAAACAAAACCTGAAATAATAATAAGATATAGCGGTTGTTCTGGATAGTGCTCTTACACAGAGGACCTGAGTTCAGGTTGCAATACCTACTGACAGCCATCTGTAACTGTGAGAGGCCACTCTGGGCTATTTAGCCCATGTTTATTTAGACCATGGTACATAGCAGCACATACATACATGCATACATACATACATACTTACATACATACAACACATTGTCTACATAGTCTATACATTTAAATATTTACTTCACCATTATAGTGATTCCATATCACAAGTATTGTTGCCATCCACAACACAATTTTGTGGGCCTCCCTAATTTCCTGCGGTGGACCAGAACAAAATCTACCTGTGATTGGAAATGTTGGCCCAGCCTGAAAAGAACAGAAAAGCTTCTCACCAGTACCTCTGTGGACATCTAGTGGTTGTAGATGTGAATGACACCTCATACAAAATGTTCCTGTGGGGCCCAGCAGTGAGAACAGGAAGGACCATGAACAGAAGGGGAGAAGAGCCAGGGCTGTGAGAACAAGACTCAGCCAGTAACTGGGAGGAGCTGCCATCATGTGTTTCCTGGCAACTGTTGTCACGTTATCCACAGTGGGCGCCATGTTGCAGAAAACTGATGTCACAAAGCTCCTGAAACCAGAGCTGGAGCCATGAATTCATGTGTTGCAGGTAGAGACCAAGTCTCTACCCATCTAGCCTTGGTCTTGCAGAGATAGGAACCACAGGCAGGGCCTTAGCCCTGTGCTCCTTGCTTTCTATTCTGGAGGGCTTCCTGCCACCCGATGGACACCCCTGGGATTCAGAGAACATGACAGGACCTGCTCTGTAGGGACCATCTCCTTTCCTTGGTCAGAATGGACTGGAGATACACCCTGCCACTCTCCCCTCTGTTCAGCATCCCTGGGGCCTTTCTCAAGCCGGACTAACACCTTATTCTTACATTCCAGGTTTAAGATCTGAGATTCTGCCTCCTCCCCAGGCTGAAGCCGTCCATCTACTACTGCAGTCGGCTTCAGTGCCTTTCCCGACCACAGCCAGAACAACTCATGCTATGTCCATGGTCCTAGGTAGGCTTAGTTGCCCACTCTTGCTTAAAAGGCTTTATTGTTGGTCGGCCCTGAAATATGAGCAAGAAAATAACTTCCAGATGGCTAGACTCACCCTGACTCGTGGACAGTTTCATCATCTTCGCTTTCCACTCAGCATGATTCTGGGAAGCCTATGCTGGCTGTTGCTGGCTGCTTTCTTCTCTGAGAGCTGGTACACTGGCCCAAATGAGCTGAGGATAACCAAGATCTTAGCCAGATGTCCGAATACCAGCCTGTCTCCTTTGGGCTTAGGGAAAAGACTGAAAAAGACCCAGGATTTGAGTATGATGTCAGTTGCCACTGAAGCTATTAGGCATAAAATGAGCTTTGGGAGGGACCAACAGACCACAAAGACAGGCCATAGAACAATGGGTAGGCAGCCTAAGGTCCTGAGATGGTATAAAGATAATGGTGGTGGCATACCTGGGGTCCAGAATGAAGAAGAATGGCAGTGGGAGACTTGGGATGGAGCCAGTTTATGTCTTTCCAAACAGAATGTGACCGACAAAGGGGATGGTGGTCCATATTACCTGGATCAGATTAGAACAGTCTCAAGACGTCCTCTACAATGTGGCTTCCAGAGTGTGCTGACTCTTTCCCCTAGTATTATTTCAACTTAGGTCTGTTCTTTTTCTCTTTTTCTTTCTTTCTTTCTTTCTTTCTTTCTTTCTTTCTTTCTTTCTTTCTTTCTTTCTTTCTTTCTTTTTTCTTCTTTCCTTCCTTTCCTTCCTTCCTTGTCTCCTTCCTTCCTTCCTCTTTCCTTCCTTCCTTTGTTTCTACCTTCCTTCTTTCCTTCCTTCCTTCTGGTTTATCTGAGTTTCTCTGTGTAGCCAACCCTGTCCTGGAACTTTCTCTATAAACCAGACTGGCCAAAAACTCAGAGATTCATCTGCCGCTGCCTCCAGAGTACTGGGATTAAAGGCATGCACCACCATGCCCGCCAAACTTCAGCTGTTTCTTAAACTTCTTTATATATTCTTGCATCTTATACACGTACTTACTTATAACAGATTGAATTCTGGGTAAGCTGTGCTTCTGGGTAAAGCACAGTCTTTTCCTAGAAGTATCCATTCTAGGGAGAGCACAAAGGAGACATGGACAGTGAGAAGAGAAATTTAAGCCCTGTGCCTACCATGATCTAGGTTGCTGCATCTCGACTTGACCAGTCTGCTTTGCCTCCTTGATTCCTCAGCTTACATTCTTGAGTACTTGACCAACTACTGCATCCTATCAGAATTCTTCCCTTTTGAGAAGAAGGATCAAATGAACAAATGAATGAAAAATGGACAGAAAGTAGAAAGGAAGGAAGGAAGGAAGGAAGGAAGGAAGGATGGATGGATGGATGAGACTGCTGGTAAGGTCAAGACCAGAGAAAAACAGAGATCCTCTCCACTTAATAAGAAAAACCAGTGAGGTAACTGGAAGTAGGAGTCAGAAGGCTGGATTTAGATAGGGTAATATCACCTGAATTCTTAGCACTGATACCTTAACCTCCTTTCAGGGAAATCAAATTAGCCTTTGGGCATAAGGTCCAAAATTCACTCACTCTCTCTCCCACCCTTTGTGTTTGTGTGCGTGGGGGTATGTTGTGAGGTAGTATTGGTGTGTGTGGTATGTAAACTCCTAGTATGATTTCGTGAGGTATCCAGGGAGGAGAACCTCCACACCAGATGATCAAATGTAGGGGTGTGTGAGTGTGTGTGTGTTATGCGCGTGCACACGCAAGCAGGTGTCTGTGCACACTTTTGGTGGATGCCAAAGAACAGCCTGGGTGTGTTTTCTCAGGTCTGTCCGCTTTTTTCTGAAACAGAGTCTTTCATTGGCCTGAAGCTCACAAAATAGGGTAAGCTGTCTGACCGGTAAACACCAGGAACAGTACGTCTCCACAGTTTTGTGCTGGGATTCCACAAGTAGAGTTTTATATAGGTTATGGGGATTGCAAAGCAAGCACCTTGTTAACTGAGCCATCCCCTCAAATCCTAGGATGAAGTTTTTAATTGGGGAACAAGATAATCAGTTAGAAATGTGGTTTTTAAAACGTGGGTATACTTTTTTAAAAAAGGAGGGGGTGTATTCTGAAAACATTTACTTAGATTCTGAGTGCTAAGTGTTTCACAAATCAGGTAGGGCTCCAACAGACCAAGGTATTATTCCACCAAAACCCAACTTGGTGGGCCAAAGAGTTTAAAACTCACAGCTAATGGATGAGGGATTACTTACAGGAGCAAAGCAGCAACTGACTGCTGTGTTGAAGAAGGATTCCTTGTCTGTAGTTGGATAGATGAAAGTGCTTGCCATGTCAGTGGACCGTCCACACTCTTGGTACTCTAGCGTCTCCAAAGGCAAGGAAATCACATGAAACTGGGACAGAATCACACACAGCTGTAAAGGTGATGCCTCAAAGAGAGGCTGGATTCACAGGTGAAAGTTCTATATCACCTGCCCCAAGCCCAACACCCTTGTTATAAGAAACTTCAGCAGGCAGGTGGTGGTAGGGTGTGTAACAAGGATGGTGAGTGAGCCATGGACAGCAAGCCAGTAATCAGCATTCCCACCATGGCCAATGTATACTGCATATTTGTGTTTAAATGTATAAAGCTTGCCTGAAGATCAGCAGGCAAAGCAGCCACACTCGTCAGCTATACAGGACAGCATGGTGGTAGTACATGACTTTAATCCCAGGACTCAGGAGACAGAGGCAGGCAAAACTCTGTGAGTTCAAGGCTACCCTGGGCTATACAAGATTGATCCAGAAACAGGTCCAGGTGGTGGTGGTTCACACGTTTAATCTCAGTGTTTGGGAGTCACACCCTTTTAATCCCAGCACTAGGGAGGTGCAGACAGGAGCAATAATCTGAGTAGAAGGAGGAACACAAAGGAGAAGAGACAGGAACTCAGGAATGTGGAGTCTTAGGATTTGTGGAGATAGGATCTCGCACGTTTGGTCTGAAGGCTTTGTGTAGGTAAAAGTTCTCTCTAGCGGTTGGCAGCTTTGCTTTTCTGATCTTCAGATTCGACCCTAATACCTGTTTCTGGGTTTGTATTATTCTGCTACACCTCTGCTTTGACTCAGGCTTCAGATCCCTTTCTTGAGTTCCTGTCATGATGGACTAAAGCTGTAAACTTAAAAGAAACCTTTCAATTTGTTTTGAACACAGTGATTACAATTTAAAACTAAGACAGCATATTCCCAAGTGTGGGATAAACCAGACACCTTAAACCTCACATTTGAGCCATCCATAATATTCAGAGTAACACAACCCTGCATTCAGAGCCCCTAACCAACATAAGGCCACTTGCTTTTAAAATTTTTTAAATTTTAGAAATTTATATTTTACGGAGAAGTTGCAAAAATAGGACAGAATATTCCCACACACCCTCACACAGGCCTATATCATGCAAGCCAAAAATTCACGCATGTAAAAAAAATAAGTAATTCTCTTTAAAGTAGAAGAAAAAGATGCTGGCGACAGTGGTGATGCTGTCACAGCCTTTAGAATCATTTACTGCTCATTTAGTCAGGGCTGGTTGCTGGGAACAGCTTCTGTCCTCAGTTCAGTTTAGTCTACTTTGATTGTTGGTGGGGTTTGCAAGTTTGCTGTTTGAGCACTTAGCCCCCAGCAGGTGGCACTGTTGGAGGACTGTGTAGAGCATCCCAGGCATGTAGCTTGAGGGCAGGGCCTTTAAGGCTGTTACACTTACCACTCACTGAATCTGATCTGCAAGCTTGGCATCCTGTCTATTGCCACATGAGCAGTCTCTACCATGTGCCACGGTCACCATTAACAGCACCGTCGTGGCATTGTGTGACATTGTTACTGGGTAGGGAACCCATGCCAAATCAAATTGTGAATGAAGAGTTTACACAAACAGGGGTGATTTTTTTTTTTTTAAATTTGTTTATTTATTAAAGATTTCTGTCTCTTCCCCGCCACTGCCTCCCTTTTCCCTCCCCCGCCCCCAATAGAGTCCCCCCCCCCCGCCTCCTCAACCCAAAAAGCAATCAGGGTTCCCTGTCCTGTGGGAAGTCCAAGGATCCCCCACCTCCATCCAGGTCTAGTAAGTTGAGCATCCAAACTGCCTAGGCTCCCACAAATCCAGTGCGTGCAATAGGATCAGAAACCCATTGCCATTGTTCTTAAGTTCTCAGTAGTCCTCATTGCCCGCTATGTTCAGAGAGTCCGGTTTTGTCCCAGGCTTTACCAGGCCCAGGCCAGCTGTCCTTGGTGAGTTCCCAGTAGAACATCCCCATTGTCTCAGTGTGTGGGTATACGAACAGGGGTGACTCTAAAGCACTTGCATCACTAAAAGCTCACTCGGTCATGGGTGATGACTCACAAAGTCTGCATCTATCTGAATCTCCGGAGGTGGTGGATGACTCCAAAGGAACATCGTTCTCCAGACCCAACAGAGCTGATGCACATAGGACCTCACAGAGACTGTGAGATCACTCACGGGATCTGTAGGAGCTCAAGCCAGATAAAATCCCATCGCGGAGGAGGGGAAGTGGCCACAAACCCCTACACCTAGCAAGTAGCTGTTTGTGATGGATAGCTGCTTTCTCAATTTAGTGACACTGGGTATGGCAAAGAAACCCGAGAACAGGCCCCATGCACAGTAGTTTCCAGGATAAATAGGACTCCACAGTTTTGTTGTTGACTTATAAAAGGACTCTTTTGTTTCTTTTAAGCAAGAGAAACAGCATAATGTTAAGTTGGGAGGAGTTAGGGAAGGGGGAAATATGTTAAAAAAATGTAAAATTTAAACATAAGGAAAAAATAAAAAAAATATATATATATGATGAGGAGGCGCTGAGGAGATGGCTCTTGCAGAGGACCTGACTTCAGTCCGAAGACCACAAATGGTGGCTCATAACTGCATGTTAATCCAGTTCCATGGGATATGACAGCATCTTATGACCTCAGTGGGCAAATCCACAGACACCCACGCAGGGAAAATATCCATACTCATAAAATTAAAATAAACAAAACCTGAAATAATAATAAGATATATCTTTTGATCTGGATAGTACTCTTAGCCAGAGGACCTGAGATCAGTTTGCAGAAACTACTAACAGCCATCTGTGACTGTGAGGCCACCCTGGGCTATTCAACCCATGTTACATAGCAAGACACACACACACGCGCGTGCGCGCTTTCTCCACATAGCCTGTACATTTATACAATTACTTCACCATTAGAGTGACTCGATATCAGAAGTATTGTTGCCATTTACATTGTACACAAGAAGCAAAATGCCCAGAGAGGATAAATAAGTAGCTCCCAAGTCACAGAGCAACTAAGATGTTACCCATGATTTAGTCATGCCTCCTAGTCATCCTGATCATTGTGAGGTCAGGAGGCAACATGGGCCGACACTATATAACCATATGAAGGAAGCAGTAGATACAGGAGACGGAGAAACACCCAAAATGGCACATTCACGGCTCATTTCCTAGACTCTGGCAACTACTCACTCTCAGCTCTATGATTGGGAAAAGGATCAGAAAGTCAAGGCAGGGAATCCCAGGTGGGCCAGATACTGGTTCTCAGACTTTATTCACTGGAAGGGGTATATGAAAGAGAGAGATGTGAGTGAGGGGAAAGTACGCGGACACTTGTTTGTCAGTCTTCCTAATTTCCTGCAGTGGACCAGATCAAAATCTACCTGTGATTGGATATGATGGCCCAGCCTGAAAAGAACAGAAAAACTTCTCACCAGTATCTCTGTGGACATCTAGTGGTTGTAGATGTGAACGACACCTCATACAAAATGTTCCTGTGGGTCCCAACAGTGAGGACAGGAAGGACAATGAGCAGAAGGGGAGAAGAGCCAGGGCTGTGAGAACAAGACATAGCCAGTCACTGGGAGGAGCTGCTCTGATGCGTTTCCTGGCAACTGTTGTCACGTTATCCACAGTGGGCGCTATGTTACAGAAAACTGATGTCACAAAGCTCCTGAAACTAGAGCTGGAGTCATGAATTCATGTGTTCAAGTAGAGAACAAGTCTCCACCCATCTAGCCTTGGTCTTGTGAAGATAGGAACCACAGAAAGGGCCTTAGCCCTGTGCTTCCTGCTTTCTATTCTGGAGGGCTTCCGGGCTCGAGATGGGCACCCCTGGGAGTCAGAGAATCTTAGAGTACTTGCTCTGTAGGGACCATCTCCTTTCCTTGGCCAGCAGGAACTGGTAGTACAACCTGCTGCTCTCCCCTCTGTTCAGCATCCCTGTGGCCTTTCTCAGGCCTGACTAACCCCTCATTCTTACCTTCCAGGTTTAAGGTCTGAGGATTCTGCCTCCTCCCCAGGCTGAAACCGTCCATCTACTATTGCAGTCAGGTTCAGTGCCCTTCCTGACCACGGTCAGACCAACTCGTTCTGTCCCAATGGTCCTAGGTAGGCTGTGTTGCCCACTCTTGCTTAAAATGCTTTTGTTGGTCAGGCCTGAAACATGAGCAGGAAAGTAACTTCCAGATGGCTAGACTCACCCTGACTGGTGTACAGTTTCATCATCTTCTCTTTTGTCTCAGCATGATTCTGGAAAGCCTGTGCTGGCTGTCGCTGGCTGCTTTCTTCTCTGAGAGCTGCTGCACTACCCCAAATGAGCTGAGGAATAACCAAGATCTGAGCCAGAAGTCCGGACACCAGCCTGTCTCCATTGTGCGGAAGGAAAAACACTAAAAAGACCTAGGATTTGAGTATGATGGCAGTTGCCACTGAAGCTATCAGGCATAATGTGAGTTCTGGGAGGACCATGAAACCACAAAAGACAGGCCATAGAACAATGGGTATGCAGCCTAGGGTCCTAAGTGACATAAAGTTAATGTGGTGGCCTATCTGGGGTCAGGATTGTGGGAGAGTGGCAGTGGGAGACTAGGGATGGCCCAGACCAGGTCATTCCAAACAGGATGTGACCAACAATGGGTGCGGTGGTCCATAATAGCTGGATCAGATTAAAGTAGTCTCAAGACTTCCTCTGCAGGGTGGCATGCAAAGTGTTCTAATCACATCCCCTAGTAAACTTTCAACTCAGATTTGTTCTCTCTCTCTCTCTCTCTCTCTCTCTCTCTCTCTCTCTCTCTCTCTCTGTGTGTGTGTGTGTGTGTGTGTGTGTGTATGTGTGTGTCTCTGTGTCTCTCTTTGTCTCTCTCTCCCTTCCTTCCTTTCTTCATTTTTTTGAATTCTACCTTTCTTCTTTTTTTTCTGAGTTTCTCTATGTAGCCATGGCTGTCCTGGAACATTCTCTAAGAACCAGACTGGCCAAAAACTCAGAGATTCATGTGTCTCTGCCTTCAGAGTGCTAGGATTAATGACGTGCACCACCATAACTGACAAACTTCAGCTGTTTCTTAAACTTCTTTACATATTCTTGCATCTTATACACCTACTTACTTATAACAGATTGAATTTTAAGTAAGCTGGACTTCTCAGAAAAGCAGAACGTTTTTCTAGAAGTATCCATCCTAGGGGGAGCACAACGGAGAGTTGGACAGTGAGAAGATAAATTTAGGCTATGTGCCCACTAGAATCCAGGTTGCTGCATCTCAATTTGGATAGTTTGCTTTGCCTCCTTCATTGCTGTGCTTACACTCTTGAGTACTTGACCAACTACTGCATCCTATCATAATTCTTCTCTTTTGAGAAAAAGAAGGATCGAATGAACAAATGAATGAAAGGGAGACAGAAAGAAGAAGGGAAAGAAGAGAGAAAGGAAGAGGCTGCTGCTAAGATCAAGACCAGAGAAAAAGAGAGATCCTCTCCACGTAATAAGAAAACCCGCAAGGCAACTAGAAGTAGGAGTCAGGAGGGCGGAATTAGGTTGAGCAGTGTCACCTGATTTCTTAGCACTGATACCTGGACCTCCTTTCAGGCTAATCAAATTAGACCTTGGGCATAAGGTACATAATTCATTCTCTCTCTCTCTCTCTCTCTCTCTCTCTCTCTCTCTCTCTCTCTCTCTCCCTCCCTCTCTCTCTCCCTCCCTCTCTCTCTCCCCCTCTCTCCCTCTCTCCCTCTCTCCCTCTCCTTCCCTTTTTCCCTCCCTCCCTCTCCCTCTCTCTCTCTCCCTCCCTCCCTCTATCCCACTCTCCCTTCCTCCCTCCCTCTCACTCACTCTCTCCATCCTCTGCCTGTTGGGGGGAGGTTGTTGTGAGGTGATGTGTGGGATATGTAAGCTCCTAGTATGATTTCACAGCGTATCCAGGGAAGAGAATAACCACACCGGGTGATCAAATATAGGTGTGTGTGTGGCAGTGGTGTGCATGAGTGGGTGTGGGTTTCTGTGCACACTACTGGGAGATGCCTAAGGAAAGGTATGGGTGTGTTTTCACAGGTGCTGTCCACTTTTTTTCTGAGACAGGGTCTTTATTGGCCTGAAGCTGACAAAATGGGGTAAGTGGTCTGACTGGTAAACCCAAGGAACATTAGTACTGCACGGTTTTGTGCTGGATTTTAAGTAAAGACTACCAGAACTGGAGATTTTACTTAGATTCTGGGGGTGGAATTTGGGTCCTAGTGCTTGCAAAGAGAGCACCTTGCTAACTGAGCTATCCTTCAGATGCTAGGATGAAGTTTTATTTGGGATACAAGATAATCAGACATGTAGTTTTTTAAAAAGTGGATGTACTAAAAAAAGTGGCTACATTCTGAAAATTTTAACTTAGACCCTGAGAGTTAAGTGTTTCCCAAATCAGCTAGGCCTGGGCGGGGGGTGGGGTGGCACACACCTATCATCCTAGAACTGGAAGACAGAGGCAAGCAAATTTCTGTGAGTTCCAGGCTATCCTGGAATATACAAGATTAGTACAGAAACAGATACAAGTGGTGTTGGTTTACACCTTTAATCTCAGTGTTTGGGAGTCACACACTTTTAATCCCAGCACTAGAGAGTTGGAGACAGGAGCAATATGCTGAGCAGAGGGATGAATATAAAGGGGAAGAGACAGGAACTCACTGGAGTGTGGAGTCTGAGGATTCGTGGAGTCAGGACCTCGCCCTTTGAGTCTGAACACTTGGTAGGGTAAGAGGTCTCTCTAGTGGTTTGCTGCTTTGCTTTTCTGATCCTCAGCTTGGACCCCAATACTTGTCTCTGGGTTTGTATTATTCTGCTACACCTCTGCTTTGATTCCTGCTTCGAGATTCCTTCCTTGAGTTCCTTTCACAAAAGACTACAACTGTAAACTTAAATAAATCTTTTCAACTTGACTTTGAACACAGTGATTACAATTTAAAAATAAGACAGCATATTCCCAAGTGGGGGATAAACCAGACACCTTAAAACTCACATTTGAGCCATGCATAATCTTCAGTGCGTCGCATACCCTGCATTCAGAGTCTCTAACCACCATAAGGCCACATCCATTTAAGAAATTTTTTTTTTTAATTTTAGAGATTTATATTTTACGGAAAAGTTGCAAAAAAAAGGCAGAATATTCACAAATGCCATGCAGCTGGTTGATTCTTTTGTTACTACTTTGAGTAGATGCGTCAAAACTGAGCCAATCAAGGCATTCCTAATTACTGAATCCATGGTTTATTGAGATTTCCTTACATTTTACCATTACTCTTTACCATTGTCCATTACAAAATCCCGCGAGGAGCCCAATTCATACAACAGTGGTTCACATGGCTTTCTTGTAAGACCATGTCTTGTGTGTGTGTGTGTGTGTGTGTGTGTAGTTTGTGCTGAGGAATCATTTCTTAGACTTCTAGGGTAAAATGAAACGTTAGTGTGTTGCATCCTTCCCTCCTGTCTTTATCTCAATGGAGTCACCTTTGGGAAGAGCATGCGCACACTACACCTTGATGAGGCTTCCATAAGAAGTTCTTCTCTGAAGTAGATCACCTCCGTCAAGGTTGAAGAGAACATCAAGTTCTTCATGGTGTATATTGTTCATTTTATAAAATCTCCCTCCAGAAATGGAAGCCTCACAGACATGTTGGCAGTCCTAGTTATTTGTTGACCTACCACAGTGTCTACTGAGAGGGAATCCTCTAATGAGAAACTGCCTACATCAGATTAGGAGGTTGGTCTTTAAGCACATCTGTGTGTGGTTTCCTTGATTATTAACTCAGATAAGAGGTCCCGACCACTGTAGGCAATACCATTCCTAGGGAGGAGGCTCTGGGTTAGATAAAAGTCCCAGGGAAGCATGAGCCTATGAGCAAGCCAGAGAAGGGACAAAGAAACAGTGCTCTTCCTTCCAGGCTTCCCTCCTCGAGGTTCCAGCCTTGAGTTCCTGCCCGCATTTCCCCAGTGATGAACTGTGACTTGGAAGCCTGTGCAAATAAACACTTTCTTCTCTAAGCTGATTTTGTGTTGGAGTGTTTTATAACAGCACCAGAAACTGCTACTGTGGCCCACCCTGTTGGCAGGCACGGACAAGCGAAGGCACATTCCGGACTAGTCTGGGCTACATAATGAAATATTGAATCAGAAATTAAAGCCAAAACCATAATGCTAACCACAAAATGAAAGTGTAAATCCACTCTTAGGAATACAGGTCGCTGAACAACAGTATTCTGCTGTGTCATGGTAGGCCAATTTCTGTCTCTAATGTTCATGCTCTCCTCTCAGAGCCACCAAAGTCCTCCCGTCTCTTGGGATTTCTAATACTACTGCAGGTATGAGATGAATTGATCTACCATGATTTCCTTTAAAGGGACCAAGGAATTGATTTTTCATGTGTGTGGAAAAGTGAGAGAGGAGAAAAGCCTAATTTGTATACACGGATAGCCGGAAATACTAACCCCATGTATTAAAAAGATGGCCACTCCCCTTCATACACTTGAGGTGCTAGCATATCAAGCATGACGGCTTTTATTCAAAAAGCTGTGACTTTCTCATCAGTGACCTTTGACCCTAGAAGAGAGTGAGGGCGTATTTTACCAATAAGCTAGAATTAAGCAGACCAGCTGAAAAAAACAGATATAATTTAATAATTGAAAAGGATTAACTCACCCGACCTAGTAAAGTTTCTCAAGTCCAAAACCGGTCTGGCCAATGCAGCAAGAAGAGTGCAAAAGAGAGCAAGGGCAGCTGGATTCCCAGGTTTTCTTCCCTGGCCGCAGGCAGCAACACCCTATCCAAAAGTGATTGGCCAAGCTACCCTATCAAGAGAGCAACTTCCTCTAAAAGGTGGTGACAGAAAAAGTTAACTCAGTCTCTCTTTTTTTTTAGAGGAGTTTTTCATTTTTTTTTAATTTATTTATTTATTAAGGATTTCTGCCTCCTCCCCACAACCGCCTCCCATTTCCCTCCCCCTCCCCTGATCAAGTCACCCTCCCTTATCTGCTCAAAGAGCAATCAGGGTTCCCTGACCTGTGGGAAGCCCAAGGACCGCCCACCTCTATCCAGGTCTCCTAAGGTGAGCATCCAAACTGCCTAGGCTCCCCTAAAGCCAGTACGTGTCTCTTATCCATAGATTACATTCTCCATGCCTGAAGGTGACAGAGATGTTTTCAGAAAGAAAGAATAGTAAGAGTCCTGGGAACAAGCACAAATACACAAATATAAACAATCAGAAATTCTTCTGGTTGAAGAAAAGGACCAGAAACGACAATATCCTTTGGTGCAAATAAAGACCATCAGAACGCATGAATGTCATCTTAATACCAAGTTCCCGAAGTCCACGTTTTTCTTTATAATACACACAGTGCCTGGCTAGATGGCCCTGTGCCTACAGATGCTTGTGCCAAGCACAATGGCCTGAGTTTGCCTTCCTGGGTACAGTGTAAAGAAAGAAGTGACTCCTAAAAGTAGCCTGCTAACTCGACGTGTATATTGTGACACACATGCATAAATACATATGGACAAAATGTAAAATATATGTTAATGCTAAAAAGCAAACGATGATATTTTATGTGTGTTAACACATATGCACGTGGATTATCTATAGGGTTTTGTAGAATAAAGAGCTCTAAAAAACGGCAAAAGTGTTTCTATTGTTAAATATTTTACTTTTAAAATATGATTTGACCCTGAAATCCATACTGTACTGAACCTCACCATGTGTCCCTGGCTGGCCTCAAACTCATGTCAAACCCTTTGCTTCCACTTCCTGAGCCCTGGGATTACAGGTGTGAGGCACCACACCTAACATCAGGGTTTACTTTCTGGAGAAAGGGGCAAAAAGCAATACTGTGTAGACTATAAAATAGTAAGGACATGTAATTTATAATCACTAAAACATATCAGAAAGGCTGATGAGAAATGAGAATGCTCTAAAGCTAAAATATTAAAAATAAGAATTTCAGAAACAAAATATGGGGGGATACGTTTGCAAATGATAAAGAATAGAATATAACAACAGATACATTAGCTATTAATGCATCAAACACTACAAATAAAGGATAAATATTTTCTGAACAGTTACAAAAGCAAAAACAGTAATACCTTATCAGTAAGATAGAGAGATTAAGAAGTGTGTTTGAGGGCTGGGAGGATAGCTCAGCAGTCAGCATCACTGACTGCTCTTCCAGAGGATCCGGGTTCAATTCCTGGTGACATTGTGACATTGGTGACACTTTTCCTGGGTAGGGAACCCATGTCAGACCAAATAGTGGGTGAGGACTTTACAAAAACAGGTGTGATTCTAAAGCACTTCTATCACTAAAAGCCCACTCTCTCACAGTTGAGTACTCATGGATGCTGCATCTATCTGAATCTCCGGAGGTGGTGGATGACTCCAAAGTAACATCGTTCTCCAGACCCAACAGAGCTGATGCACATAGGACCTCACAGAGACTGTGACACAACTGACGAGATCTGCAGGAGCTCAAGCCAGATAAAATCCCAACATGGAAGTGGGAAGTGGCCACAAAGCCCTAGACCTAGCCAAGTAGCTATTTGTGATTGATAGCTGCTTGGAGAGGGAAAACAATTTCTCAATGAAGTGACACTGGGTATAGCAAACACAGCCCAGAACAGGCCCTATGCCCAGTTGCTTCCAGTATAACTAGGATGCCATGGTTTTGTTTTTGACGTATAAAAGGACTGTTTTGTTTGTTTTAAGCAAAAGAAAGAGCATAATGTTAAGTTGGGAAAAGTTAGGGAAGGGAGAAAATATGATAAAAATGAATGAAAAATTTAAAAATAAGGAAAAATGAAAAGTAAAATATATATGTTGAGGCAAGGCTGAGGGGATGGCTCTTGCAAAGACCTGACTTAGGTTCCCAGACGCCAAATGGTGACTCACAATTGCCTGTTACCTAGTTCCAAGCAATCTGACACCATCTTATGACCTATGTGGGCAAATCCACAAAGACACATGGAGATAAAATTAAAATTAACAAAACCTGAAATAATAAGATACAACTATTGGTTTCGATACTGCTCTTAGTCATAGGACCTGAGTTCAGTTTGCAGAACCTACTAACATCCATCTGTAATGTGAGGTCACCCTGGGCTATTAAGCCCATGTAAAATAGCAAAACATACACACGTGCACACACATAAACACACACAAACATATTCTCCACATATCTGTACATTTATATATTTACTTCACGATTAGTGTGATTCCCTATCATAAGTATTGTTGCCATCGACATTGTACACAAGAAACGAAAGGCCCAGAGTTGCTGAATAATTAGCTCCCAAATCACAGAGCAACTAAGATGTTACCCATGATTTAGTCATCCCTCCTAGTCATCCTGATCTTTGTGAGGTCAGGAGGCAACCTGGGCCCTCAGTGTTTAACCATATGAAGGAGGCAATAGATACAGGAAACTAAGAAACACCCAAGATGGCACATTCACGGCTCATGTCCTAGGATCTGGCAACTACTCACTCTCAGCTCTATGATTTGGAAAAAGACCAGAAAGTCAAGGCAGGAGATCCCAGGTGGGCCAGACACTGGTTGTCAGACTTCATTCACTGGAAGGGGTATATGAAAGAGAGATATGTGTGTATGCGGAGAAAGTATGCGGACACTTGTTTGTCTGTCTTCCTAATTTCCTGCAGTGAACCAGAACAAAATCAAACTTTGATTGGAAAAGTTGGCCCAGCCTGAAAAGAACAGAAAAGCTTCTCGCCAGTATGTCTGTAGATAAGCAGAAAATGAAAGTGTAAATCCACTCTTAGGAATACAGGTCACTGACCAACAGTATTCTGCTGTTTCATGTTATGCAAATGCCTGTTTCTGATGTTCATTCTCTACTCTCAAAGCCATTGAAGTCCTCCCGTCTCTTGGGCTTTCTCTAATACTAGTGCAGTGTGAGATGAATTGATCTACCATGACTTTCTTTAAAGGGACCATGGAATTGATTTTTCATGTGTGTGGAAACAGTGAGAGAGGAGGAAACCTCATTTCTATACAGGCATAGCCGGAAATCCCAAGACCACGTATTTAAAAGATGGCCAATCCCCTCCATACACTTGAGGTGGTAGATTTATCACACAAGACATGTCTTATTTAAAAAGCTGTGACGTTCTCATCAGTGACATTGGAGGCTCTTAGCAACTGGTGGTGTATTCGCCTGGTATGCTAGGATTAATCAGAACAGCTCAAAACAACAGATATAATTTAATAATTGAAAACGGAGAAACTCAACACTACCGGGGTAAAGGTTCCCATGTCCAAAACCAGTCTGTGAACACTGTGAACACTGCACTAAGAGAGCTAAAGGAAGCAAGGGCACCTGGATTCCCAGGTTTTCTTCCCTGGCACCAGGCAGCCACACCCTAGCCAAATGTGATTGGCTGAGCTTCCCACCAAGAGAGCAACTTCCTCTAAAAGGTGGTGACAGAAAAAGTTAACTCAGTCTTTATCCATTGATAACATTCTTCCTGCCTGAAGGTGATGTAGATGATTTCAAAAAGAAAGAAAAGAAAGAGTCCTGGGAACAAGTAGAAGTATGCAAATATAAACAATCAGAGGTTATTCAGGTTGCAGAAAAAGAATACCACAGATGACAACATCTTTTTTTTGCAAATTAAGCCCATCAGAAGGCTTTAATGTCAACTTAATATTAAGTTCCCTATTTCTACTTTTTCCTTTAAAATACACACAGGGCGTGGCAAGATGGCTCAGTGCCTACACGTGCATTGCCCACCATGATGGACTCAGTTTGCCTCCCTGTGTACACTGAAGAAAGAACTGACTCCTAAAAGTTACCTGCTACTTCCACGTGTATACTGAGACACACATGCATAAACACATGTGCACAAAATGTAAAATATATTAAATGCTTAAAGGCAAATAACGATATTTTAGGTATTTTTAACATATATGCACATGAATTAACTACAGTTTATTATAGAAAAAAGAGCACTAGAAAAAGGCAAAAGAGTTTCTATTGTTAAAAAGTTTTACTTTTGAAATACGATCTTACCATGTAACCCATACTGGCCTGAACCTCACTATCTGGCCCCAGCTGGCCTCAAACTCATGTCAAATGCTTGGCTTCCACTTCTTGAGTCCTGGGATTACAGGTGTGAGGCACCACACCTACCATTAGGATTTATTGTCTGGAGAAAGGGACATAAATAAAATAGTAAGGACATATAATTTATAATCTCTATAACATATCAGAAAAGCTGATGAGAAATTATAGAGTTCTAAAGCTAAAACATTAAAAATAAGAATTAGAGAAACAAAATATGAGGGGGTAAGAGTGCAAATGACACAGAGTAGAACGTCACAACAGATACATTAGCTATTAATGGATCAAACACTGCAAATAGACGATAAATATTTTCTGAGCAGATGCAAAAGCAAGAACAGTAATACCTTGTCCTTAAGCTAGAGAGTTTAAGAAGTGTGTGAGGGCTGGGAGGATGGCACAGCAGTTAGCATCACTGTCTGCTCTTCCAGAGGACCCGGGTTCAATTCCCAGCACCCAAATGGCACCTCACAGCTGGCTGTCACTACAATTCTAGGGGACCAGGCACCCTCACACAAGCCTATATCATGCAGGCCAAACACTAACACATGTAAAATAAAAATAAGTAATTCTCTTTAAAGTTGAAGAAAAAGATGCTGGCGACAGTGGTGATGCTGTCACTGCCTTTAGGATCATTTACTGCTCATTTAGTCAGAGCTGGTTGCTGGGAATATCTGCTGCCCTCAGTTCAGTTTAGTCTACTTAGATTGTTGGTGGGGTTTGCAAGTTTGGTATTTGAGCACTTAGCCCCCATCAGGTTGCACTGTTGGAGGACTGTGGGGAGCATCCCAGGCCTGTAGCATGAAGGCAGGGGCTTTGAAGGCTGTTACAATTAGCACTCACTGAATCTGATCTGTAAGCTTTGCAACCTGTCCATTGCCACATGAGGAGTCTCCACCATGTGCCGCGGTCCCCATTAACAGCACCTTGATGGCATTGGTGGCACTTTTCCTGGGTAGGGAACCCATGTCATACCAAATTGTGGGTGAGGACTTTACACAACAGGGGTCATTCTAAAGCACTTGCATCATTAAAAGCCCACTCGGTCATGGGTGATGACTCACAAAGTCTGCATCTATCTGAATCTCCGGAGGTGGTGGATGACTCCAAAGTAACATCATTGTGTAGACCCAACAAGCCTGATGCACATAGGACTTCACAGAGACTGTGAGATCACTCACATGATCGGCAGGAAGTCAAGCCAGATAAAATCCCTGAATGGAGGAGGGGAAGTGGCCACAAAGCCCTACACCTAGCCAAGTAGCTATATGTGATGGATTGCTGCTTTCTTAATGGAGTGACACTGAGTACAGCAAACCCTCTCCAGAATGCCCAGTAGTTTCCAGTATAAATAGGACTCCATGGTTTTGTTTTTGACATATAAACAGATTGTTTTGTTTGTTTTAAGCAAGAGAAAGAGCATGACGTAGAGTTAGGGATAGTTAGGGAAGAGTGAAATATGATAAAAATAAATGAAAAATTTAAAAATACGGAAAACATTAAAAGTGAAATATCTATGTTTCGGCGAAGCTGAGGGGATGGCTCTTCCAGAGGCCCTGACTTCAGTCCCCAGAACCCAAATGGCGTCTCACAACTGCCTGTTATTCCGTTTCCAAGGGATCTGACACCATCTTACGAGCTCCGTGGGCAAATCAACAGGCACAAATGCAAGTAAAATACCCATAAACATGAAATTAAAATAAACAAAACCTGAAATAATAATAAGATATACCGGATGTTCTGGATAGTGCTCTTAGCCAGAGGACCTGAGTTCAGGTTGCAGTACCTACTGACAGCCATCTGTAACTGTGAGAGGCCACTCTGGGCTATTTAGCCTATGTTTATTTAGACCATGGTACATAGCAGGACACACATACATACATACATACATACATACTTACATACACACAACACATTGTCTACATAGTCTATACATTTATATATTTCCTTCACCATTATAGTGATTCCATATCACAAGTATTGTTGCCATCCACAACACAATTTTGTGTGCCTCCCTACTTTCCTGCGGTGGACCAGTACAAATTCTACCTGTGCTTAGAAATGTAGGCCCAGCCTGAACAGAACTGAAAAGCTTCTCAAAAGGATCTCTGTCAACATCCAGTGGTCAAGGATGTGGGGGCCAGCAATGAAGACAGTAAGGACCATGAGCAGAAGAGGAGAAGAGCCAGGGCTGTGAGAACAAGAAACCCAGTCAATGTGAGGAGCTGCTCTGATACGTTTCCCAGCAATTGTTGTCACGTTATCCACAGTGGGCGCTATGATGCATAAAAGTGATGTCACAAAGCTCCTGAAACCAGAGCTGGAAACATGAATTCATGTATTCCCGGGAGAGACCAAGTCTTGACCCTTCTAGCCTAGGGAATCATGAGGATATTACCTAGCTAGAGAAGGGACAAGCTAACAGCGCTCCTCCTTCCAGGCTTCCTTCCTGCAGGTTCCTGCCTTGAGTTCCTGCCCTGATTTCCCCAGGGATGAACTGTGACTTGGAAGATTGTGCCAAATAAACCCGTTCTTCTCAAAGCTGATTTTGTGTTGGAGTGTTCTAGAACAGTCCCAGAAACTGCTACTGTGGCCCACCCTGTTGGCAGGCACAGGCAAGGGAAGGCACATTCCAGACTAGTGTGGGCTACACAATGAAACATTGAATCAAAAACTAAAACCCAAACCGTAGTGATAACCACAAAATGAAAGTGTAAATCCACTCTTAGGAATACAGGTGGCTGAACAACAGTATTCTGCTGTGTCATGGTATGCCAATGCCTGTCTCTGATGTTCATTCTCTCCTCTCAGAGTCATCGAAGTCCTCCTGTTGCTTGGGCTTTCTCTAATACTAGTGTAGTATGAGATGAATTGATCTACCATGATTTCCTTTAAAGGGACCAAGGAATTGATTTTTCATGTGTGTGGAAAAGTGAGAAAGGAGGAAAGCCTAATTTGTAAACATGGATAGCCGGAAATATTAAGCCCACGTATTGAAAAGGTGGACAATCCCCTTCATACACTTGAGGTGCTAGCATATCAAGCATGATGGGTTTTATTCAAAAAGCTGTGACTTTCTCATCAGTGACCTTGGACCCTAGAAGAGAGTGGTGGCATATTAGACCGGTACGCTAGAATTAACCAGACCAGCTTAAAACAACAGATATAATTTAATAATTGAAAACGGGGAAACTCACACGACCGGGTAAAGGTTCCTATGTCCAAAACAGGTCTGGAGAACACAGCAAGAAGAGTGCAAAAGAGAGCAAGGGCAGCTGGATTCCTAGGTTTTCTCCTCTGGCCCTAGGCAGCCACACCCTAGTCAAATGTGATTGGCTGAGTTTCCCCATCAAGAGAGCAACTTCCTGTAAAAGGTGGTGACAAAAAAAGTTTATTCAGTCTCTTATTCATTGAAAATGGTCTTCATGCCTGAAGGTGACAGAGATGTTTTCAGAAAGGAAGAAAAGTAAGAGTCCTGGGAACAAGCACAAATACACAAATATAAACAATCAGAAATTCTTCAAGTTGAAGAAAAAGTATACCAGAAACAAGAAAATCCTATGGTGCAAATAAGACCATCAGAAGGCTTAATGTCATCTTAGTACCAAGTTCCCTATTTCCACTTTTTTCCTTTAAAATACAAAAGGGCCTTGAAGATGGCCAAGTGCCTACAGATAGTTGAGTCCACCATGATGGCCTGAGTTTGCCTCCGTGGGTACACTGAAAAGGGAGAACTGACTCCTAAAATTTGACTGCTACCACCACATGTATATTGTGACACACATGCATAAATACATATGCACAAAATGTAAAATATATGTGAATGTTTAAAAGCAAGTTTTGATATTTTAGGTATGTTTAACATGTATGCATATGAATTAACTATAGTGTATTGTAGAATAAAGAGCACTAGAAAATGGCAAATGACTTTCTATTGTTAAAAATTTTTCTTTTGAAATATGATCTCACCCTGTCTCCCATACTGGACTGAACCTCACTATGTGGCCCTGGCTGGCCTCAAATTTATATGAAACCCTCTTGAGTCCTGGAATTACAGGGGTGAGGCACCAAACCTACCAACAGGATTTACTTTCTGGAGAAAGGGGTCAAAAAGCAATACTGTGCACACTATAAAATAGTAAGGACATAAAATTTATAATCTCTAAAACATATCAGAAAGGCTGATGAGAAATTATACAGTTCTAAAGCTAAAACATTAACAAAAAGAATTAGAGAAACAAAATATGAGGGGGATAAGAGTGCAAATGACACAGAGTAGAACATCACAACAGATACATTAGCTATTAATGGATCAAACACTGCAAATAAAGACTAAATATTTTCTGAACAGATACAAAAGCAAGAACAATAATACGTTATCTGTAAGATAGAGAGTTGAATTAGTGTGTTGAGGGCTGGGAGGAAGTCTAAGAAGTTAGCTTCACTGTCTACTCTTCCAGGGGACCAAGGTTCAATTCCCAGCACCCACATGGCAGCACGCAACTGGCAGTCACATGAGGAGTCTCCACCATGTACCGCGGTCACCATTAACAGCACCATCGTGGTGTTGTGTGACATTATTACTGGGTAGAGAACCCATGCCAAACCAAACTGTGAATGAAGAGTTTACACAAACAGGGGTGACTCTAAAGCACTTACATCACTAAAAGCCCACTCCATCATGGGTGATGACTCACGAAGTCTGCATCTATCTGAATCTCCGGAGGTGGTGGATGACTCCAAAGGAACATCATTCTCCAGAACCAACAGAGCTGATGCACATAGATCCTCACAGAGACTGTGAGATCACTCACAAGATCTGCAGGAGCTCAAACCAGATAAAATCCCAGCCTGGAGGAGGGGAATTGGCCACAAAGCCCTACACCTAGCAATTAGCTGTTTCAACGGATAGCTGCTTTCTCAATGGAGTGACACTGGGTATGGCAAAGAAACCCGAGAACAGGCAACATGCACAGTAGTGTCCAGTATAAATAGGACTCCATGGTTTTGTTGTTGACTTATAAAAGGACTGTTTGTTTGTTTTAAGCAAGAGAAAGAGCATAATGTTAAGTTGGAAAGAGTTGGGGAAAGGGGAAAATAAATGTAAAATTTAGAAATAAAGAAAAATATATATGATGAGGAGGCGCTGAGGAGATGGCTCTTGCAGAGGACCTGACTTCAGTCCCAAGACCCCAAATGGTGGCTCACAACTGCATGTTATTCCAGTTCCATGGGATATGACAGCGACTTATGACCTCAGTGGGCAAATCCACAGACACCCAGGCAGGGAAAATATCCATACACATAAAATTAAAATAAACAAAACCTGAAATAATAATAATAAGATATATCTTTTGATCTGGATAGTGCTCTTAGCCAGAGGACCTGAGTTCAGTTTGCAGAAACTACCTACAGCCATTTATAATGTGAGGCCACCATGGGCTATTCAACCCATGTTACATAGCAAGACACACATACACACAAACACACACACACACACACACACACACACACACGTTCTCCACATAGTCTGTACATTTATATATTTATTCACCATTAGAGTGACTCCATATCATAAGTATTGTTGCCATCCACGTTTCCACAGGAAACTGAGAAACACCCAAAATGGCACATTCACAGCTCACTTCCTAGACTTCCTAGACATCCTAGACTCTGGAAACTACTAACTCTCAGCTCTATGACTTGGAAAAGGATCAGAAAGTCGAGGCAGGGGATCCCAGGTTGTCAGACTTTATTCACTGGAAGGGGTATATGAAAGAGAAATATGAGTGTGTAAGGGGAAAGGGCACAGACACTCCTTTGTCTTCCTCCCTAATTTCCTGCGGTAGACCAGAACAAAATCTACCTGTGATTGGAAATGTAGGCCCAGCCTGAAAAGAACAGAAAAGCTTCTCACCAGTATCTCTGAGGACATCTAGTGGTTGTAGATGTGAACGACACCTCATACAAAATGGTCCTATGGGGCCCAACAGTGAGGACAAGAAGGACCATGAGCAGAAGGGGAGAAGAGCCAGAGCTGTGAGAACAAGACACAGCCAGTCACTGGGAGGAGCTGCTCTGATGCGTTTCCTAGCAACTGTTGTCACGTAATCCACAGTGGGTGCTATGTTGCAGAAAACTGATGTCACAAAGCTCCTGAAACTAGAGCTGGAGTCATGAATTCATGTGTTCCAGGTAGAGACCAAGTCTGCACCCATATAGCCTTGGTCGTGTGAAGACAGGAACCACAAAAAGGGCCTTAGCCCTGTTCTCCTTCTTTCTATTCTGGAGGAATTCCGGGCTCGAGATGCGCACCCCTGGGAGTCAGAGAATCTTACAGGTCCTGCTCTGTAGGGACCATCTCCTTTCCTTGGACAACAGGGACAGGTAGTACAACCTGCTGCTCTCCCCTCTGTTCAGCATCCCCGTGTTCTTTCTCAGGCCTGACTAAGGCCTCATTCTTACTTTCCAGGTTTAAGGTCTGAGGATTCTGCCTCCTCCCCAGGCTGAAGCTGTCCATCAACTACTGCAGTCGGCTTCAGTGCCCTTCCCGAAAACGGCCAGACCAATCTCTCTGTCCCAATGGTCCTAGGTAGGCTGTGTTGCCCACTCTTGCTTAAAATGCTTTTGTTGGTCAGGCCTGAAACATGAGCAAGAAAGTAACTTCCAGATGGCTAGACTCACCCTGACTGGTGTACAGATTCATCATCTTCTCTTTCCACTCAGCATGATTCTGGGAAGCCTGTGCTGGCTGTCGCTGGCTGCTTTCTTCTCTGAGAGCTAGTGCATTGCCCCAAATGAGCTGAGGAATAACAAGGTTTGAGCCATATGTCCGGACACCAGCCTGTCTCCATTGTGCTGAAGGAAAGAGACTAAAAAGACCTAGGATTTGAGTATGATGGCAGTTGCCACTGAAGCTATTAGGCATAAGGTGAGCTCTGGGAGGACCAACAGACCACAAAAGACATGCCATAGAACAATGGGTAGGCAGCCTAGGGTCCTAAGTGATATAAAGTTAATGTGGTGACCTACCTGGGGTCAAGAGAGTAGGAGAATGGCACTGGGAGTCTAGGGATGGCCCAGCTCAGGTCCTTCCAAACAGGATGTGACCAACAATGGGTGCGGTGGTCCATAATAGCTGGATCAGATTAAAGCAGTCTCAAGACTTCCTCTGCAGGGTAGCATGCAGAGTGTTCTAACCACATACCCTAGTAATCTTTCAACTTAGCTTTGTTCTCTTCCTCTCTCTCTCTCTCTCTCTCTCTCTCTCTGTCTCTGTCTCTCTCTCTGTCTCTCTCTGTGTGTCTCTCTCTCTTTTTCTCTCTCTCTCCCTTCCTTCCTTTCTTCATTTTTTTGATTTCTACCTTCCTTCTTTTTTTTCTCAGTTTCTCTGTGTAGCCCTGAATATCCTGGAACATTCTCTATAAACCAGACTGGCCAAGAACTCAGAGATTCATGTGTCTCTGCCTTCAGAGTGCTAGGATTAATGACGTGCACCACCATAACTGACAAACTTCATCTGTTTCTTAAACTTCTTTACATATTCTTGCATCTTATACACCTACTTACTTGTAACAGATAGAATTTTAAGTAAGCTGGACTTCTCAGAAAAGCACAACATTTTTCTAGAAGTATCCTTCCTAGGGGGAGCACAATGGAGAGAAGAAAAGTAAGAAGAGAATTTTAGGTCATGTGCACACTAGAATCTAGGATGCTGCCTCTCAACTTGGCCAGTTTGCTTTGCCTCCTTCATTGCTGTGCTTACACTCTTGAGTACTTGACCAACTACTGCATCCTATCTGAATTATTCCCTTTTGAGAACAATAAGGATTAAATGAAAAAGTGAATGAAAGAAAGACACAGAAAGATGAAAGGAAGAAAGAGAGAAAGGAAGGAAGAGACTGCTGGTAAGGTCAAGAGCAGAGAAAAAGAGAGATCCTCTCCACTTAGTAAAAACCAATGAGGTAACTGGAAGTAGGAGTCAGGAGGGCGGAATTAGGTTGAGCAGTGTCACCTGATTTCTTAGCACTGATACCTGGGCCTCCTTTCAGGCTAATCAAATTAGACCTTGGGCATAAGGTACATAATTTATTCTCTCTCTCCCTCTCCCTCTCCCTCTCCCTCTCCCTCCTTCCTCTGCGTGTTAGGGGGGGAGGTTGTTGTGAGGTTGTAGTGATGTGTGGGATATGTAAGCTCCTAGTATGATTTCACAGCATATCCAGGGAAAAGAATAACCACACCGGGTGATCAAATATAGGTGTGTGTGTGTGTGTGTGTGTGTGGCAGTGGTGTGCATGAGTGGGTGTGGGTTTCTGTGCACACTTCTGGTAGATGCCTAAGGAAAGGTATGGGTGTGTTTTCACAGGTGCTGTATCTTTTTTTCTTAGACAAGGTCTTTATTGGCCTGAAGCTGACAAAATGAGGTAAGTGGTCTGACTGGTAAACCCAAGGAACATTAGGACTGCACAGTTTTGTGCTGGATTTAAGTACAGACTACCAGAACTGGAGTTTTTACTTAGATTCTGGGGGTGGAATTTGTGTCCTCGTGCTTGCAAAGAGAGCACCTTGCTAACTGAGCTATCCTTCAGATGCTAGGATGAAGTTTTATTTGGGATACAAGATAATCAGACATGTAGTTTTTTAAAAAGTGGATGTATTAAAAAAAAGTGGCTATATTCTGAAAACATTAACTTAGACCCTGAGAGTTAAGTATTTCTCAAATCAGCTAGGCCTCCAACAGACCAAGGTATTATTCCACCAAAATCAACTTGTTGAGTCAGTGTTTAAAACTTACAGCTAACGGATGAGGGATTACTTACAGGTGCAGAGCAGCGACTGACTGGCATGGAAGAAGAATTCCTTCTCTGTAGCTGCATAGATGGAAGTGCCTGCCCTGTCAATCAACGTTCCACAATTTTGGTACTCTAGAGTCTCCAGAGGCTACAGAACCACATGTAACTGGGACAGAATCTCACACAGCTGAAAAGGAGATGCTTCAAGGAGAGGCTGGAATCTCAGGTGAGAGTCTAATGACACCTGCCCCAAGTCTTGTATAAAGAAACTTTAGCAGGAAGGTGGTGGTAGGGTGTATAAGAGGGAAGCTGAGTAAGCCATGGAATGCAAGGCAGTAAGCAGCATTCCCGCACTGGCCTCTGTATACTGGTATATTTGTGTTTAAATGAATAAAGCTTGCCTGAAGATCAGCGGGCAAAGCAGCCACACTCCTCAGCTATACGGGACAGGGCAGGGTGTGGGGTGGCACACACCTATAATCCTAGAACTGGGAAGACAGAGGCAGGCAAATTTCTGTGAGTTCCAGGCTATCCTGGAATATACAAGATTAGTACAGAAACAGATACAAGTGGTGTTGGTTTACACCTTTAATCTCAGTGTTTGGGTGTCACACACTTTTAATCCCAGCACTAGGGAGTTGGAGACAGGAGCAATATGCTTAGCAGAGGGATGAATATAAAGGGGAAGAGACAGGAACTCACTGGAGTGTGGAGTCTGAGGATTCGTGTAGAGAAGACCTTGCCCTTTGAGTCTGATCACAAGGTAGAGGTAAAAGTTCTCTCTAGTGTTTGCTGCTTTGCTTTTCTGACCTTCAGCTTGGACCCCAATACTTGTCTCTGTGTTTGTATTATTCTGCTACACCTCTGCTTTGATTCCTGCTTCGAGATTCCTTCCTTGAGTTCCTTTCACAAAGGACTACAACTGTAAACTTAAATAAATCTTTTCAACTGCTTTTGAACATAGTGATTACAATTTAAAACTAAGACAGCATATTCCCAAGTGGAGAATAAACCAGACACCTTAAACATCACTTTTGAGCCATCCATAATCTTCAGCGTGACACATACCCTGCATTCAGAGCCCCTAACCACCTTAAGGCCACTTATTTTTAAGAAAATTTACTTAATATTAGAGATTTATATTTTACGGAAAAGTTGCAAAAAAAAGGCAGAATATTCACAAATGCCATGCAGATGGTTGATTCTTTTGTTACTACTTTGAGTAGATGTGAGCCAATCAAGGCATTCCTTATTACTGAATTCATGGTTTATTGAGATTTCCTTACCTTTTACCAATACTCTTTACCATTGTCCATTACAAAATCCTGTGAGGAGCCTAATTCATACAACAGTGATTCACATGGCTTTCCTGTAAGACCATGTATTGTGTGTGTGTGTGTGTGTGTGTGTGTGTGTGTTTAGTTTGTGCTGAGGAAGAATTTCTTAAGATTTCTAGGGTAAAATGAAACTTTAGTGTGTTGCATCCTTCCCTCCTGTCTTTATCTGTAGTAATAGGAGCAGTGGGGCTGCGTTCCCAGCACCGCAGACACCTGGCTAGCTCATGCCCCGAAATAACAACACACAAACTGTATTCATTTAAACACTGCCTGGCCCTTTAGCTCTATCCCTTGCTGGCTAATTCTGATATCCTGATCAATACATCTCTAATAATCTGTGAGCACCAGTCATACCAGGAAGATTCTAGCCTACGTCCATCGTGGGTTTGAGCTTCATCGCGTGTGTCTGCCCTGGAGCTGGGCATGGCATCTCTCTGAGGCGTCTGCCCCCGAGAGGAGAGCTGTCAAGTCTGAGCTCACTTCCTCTTCCTCCCAGCATTCTGTTCTGTTTACCCCACCCACCTATGTTTTAACCTATGAGAGCCAGCCAAGCAGTTTTTTTTTATTTTTTTAACCAATGACCTTCCTTCATCATTTATCTCAATGGAGTCACCTTTGGGAAGAGCATGTGCACACTAGACCATGATGATGCTTCCATAAGAAGTTCTTCTCTGAAGTAGATCACCTCCGTCATGCTTACAGAGAACATCAAGTTCTTCATGGTGTATATTGTTCATTTTATAAAAGCTCCCTCCAGAAATGGAAGCCTCACAGACATGGTGGCAGTCCTAGTTGTTTGTCGACCTACCGCAGTGTCTACTGAGAAGGAATCCTCTAATGAGAAACTTCCTACATCAGATTAGGAGGTTGGTCTTTGGACACATCTGTGTGTGGTTTCCTTGATTATTAACTCACATAAGAGGTCCCGGTCTGCTGTAGGCAATACCATTCTTGGGAGGAAGCTCTGGGTTAGATAAAAGTCCTAGGGAAGCATGAGACTATGAGCAAGCTAGAGAAGGGACAAACAAACAGCGATTTTCCTTCCATGCTTCCTTCTGGGAGGTACCTGCCTTGAGTTCCTGCCTCCATTTCCCCAGTGATGAACTGTGACTTGGAGGCCTGTGCCAAATAAACCCTTTATTCTCTAAGTTGATTTTGTGTTGGAGTTTTTTATAACAGCACCAGAAACTGCTACTCTAGCCTACCCTGTTGGCAGGCACGGGCAAGGGTAGGCACATTCCAGACTAGTCTGGGCTACATAACGAAACACTGAATGAAAAAGTAAAACCAAACCATAGTGATAACCACAAAATGAAAGTGTAAATCCACTCTAGGAATACAGGTCGCTGAACAACAGTATTCTGCTGTGTCATGGTATGCCAATGCCTGTCTCTAATGTTCATTCTCTGCTCTCAGAGCCACCAAAGTCCTCCCGTCTCTTGGGCTTTCTCTAATACTAGTGCAGGTATGAGGTGAATTGATCTACCATGACTTCCTTTAAAGGAACAATGAAATTGATTTTTCGTGTGAGTGGAAAGAGTGAGAAAGGAAATCGTCTTTTGTATACGTGGATAGCCGGAAATCCCAAGACCACGTATTAAAAAGATGGCCACTCCCCTCGATACACTTGAGGTGCTAGCATATCAAGCATGACATGTTTTATTCAAAAAGCTGTGACTTTCTCATCAGTGACCTTGGACCCTAGAAGAAAGTGAGTGCGAATTTTACCAATAAGCTAGAATTAAGCAGACCAGCTGAAAACAACAAAACACTATCCTGAGTGAGTTAAGCCAGACCCAAAAAGAGGAACATGGGATGTACTCAGTCATATTTGGTTTCTAGCCATAAATAAAGGACATTGAGCTTATAATTCATGTTCCTAGAGAAGCTAAATAAGAAGGTGAATCCAAAGACAAACACATAGGCCTCCTCATGAATATTAACCTTCATCAGGCGATGAAAGGAGACAGAGACAGAGACCCACATGGGAGCACCAGACAGAAATCTCAAGGTCCAAATCAGGAGCAGAATGAGACGGAGCATGAGCAAGAAACTCAGGACCACAAGGGGTGCACCCACACACTGAGACAATGGGGATGTTCTATCGGGAACTCCCCAAGGCCAGCTCGCCTAGGTCTGAAAAGGCATGGGATAAACCCGGACTAGCTGAACATAGCAGAAAATGAGGAATACTGAGATCTCAAGAACAATCGCAGTGGGTTTTTTGATCCTACTGAACGCACTGGTTTGTGGGAGCCTAGGCAGTTTGGATGCTCACCTTACAAGACCTGGATAGAGGTGAGGGAACCCTGATTGCTCTTCGAGCAGATGAGGGAGGGGGCCTTGATTGGGGGAGGGGGAGGGAAATGGGAAGCGGTTGCGGGGAGGAGGCAGAAATCCTTAATAAATACATAAATTTTTAAAAAAACAAACAGAAAAAAAAAGAAAAGGGGAACTTCCTGTTCATCCTGCAGGGGCTATACTGCCCAATACCTCCTCTCTCTTCCTATCCCATCCAGCTTACATCCAGATCCCGCCACCCCCCGGTCTTCGCTGGGACCGAACCCGAATCAGGAGGGCAAAGGGGAGGACAGTAGTTCCACCTGCAGCAAGCAGAGGGGGCCCTTTGTTTGCGAGCTACCCAAGCAGCACGGAGTTTCGATCTGGGCACAGGGAGAGACTTCATTGAGGTGAGTGAGTGCGGCGGCTGGCGGGAACAGAGAACTCAGACGTTCCTCTTCCCTCCTATACTTCCTGGTCATCCTGCAGGGGCTATACTGCCCGATACCTCCTCTCTCTTCCCATCCCATCCAGCTTACATCCAGATCCTCCCACCCTCTGTCTCCCTCCCTCCTTCCCTCCCTCCCTCCCCTCTTTGGCGTCATAGCACCTCACAGCTCAGCCTGCTTGGGCGGTGGGACCGAACCTGAATCGGGAGGACAAAGGGGAGGTGGTAGTTCCTTTGTCTCCACAGCCTGCCTGCAGCAAGCAGGGTGGGCCCTTTGTTTGCGAGCTACACAAGCACCACAGAGATCCAAACTGGACACCAGGAGAAACATCACTAGGGAGTGGCATCACTGGGAAGGTACATCAGTGGGCAAGAAGAACTGACCCTGTAAGAGAAGATCCATAGGGGAGAATTCGGCGGAAAAGATGGGCAGGTGCCAATGCAAGAATTCACTCAACAATCTGAAAAACAACATGAAACTACCAACCACAAGCGACCTCACAACAGAAGGAAATGAACACCTTAATCAAGAAGAAGTAGAAAAAACTGACTTTAGGAAAGTGATAGAGGACCTTAAACAGCATATAAAAAACACCCTTATAGAAATGGATGAGAAGTATAACAGAAAGTTTGAGGTATTGAATAAATCAGTGAATGATACCCTAGGAAACCAAGGAAAAACAATAAAGCAGATAATGGAAACAGTTCATGACTTGAAACCTGAAATGGAGGAAAAGAAGAAAACACAAACAGAGGGCCGGCTGGACATGGCAAATCTAGGTAAACGAATAGAGACTACAGAAACAAGCATAACCAGCAGAATACAAGAGAAAGAAGAAAGAATCTCAGATTCTGAAGATAACATAGAGAAAATAAACGCACTGATCAAAGAAAACAGCAAGTCCAACAAACTCTCATCACAAAACATTCAGGAAATATGGGACACAATAAAAAGACCAAACCTAAGAATAATTGGAGTAGAAGAAGGAGAAGAAGTGTAGCTCAACGGTCCAGAAAATATACTTAATAAAATTATAGTAGAAAACTTTCCCAACCTGAAGAAAGATGTACTTATGAAGGTTCAAGAAGCATACACAACACCGAATAGGCTGGATGAAAAAAAAACATCCCCTCGCCACATAATAATCAAAACACAAAGCATACAGAATAAAGAAAGAATATTAAGAGCCGCAAAGGGAAAAGGCCAAGTTACTTATAAAGGTAAATGTATCAGACTTACACCTGACTTCTCTATGGAAACCATGAAAGCCAGAAGGTCCTGGATAGATGTACTGCAAAAACTAAGAGACCATGGATGCAAGCACAGACTACTGTACCCAGCCAAGCTTTCGTTCACTATAAATGGAGAAAACAAAATTTTCCAGGATAAAAACAAATATAAACAATACGTAGCCACAAATCCAGCTTTACAGAACAAAATAGAAGGAAAATCACTAACCAAGGAGTCCAACAATGACTACAATAACTCAAACATCTAGAGACCCTTCACCAGCACAACTCAAAGAAGGGAAACACACAAACCCTATGACTAAAAAAGTGACCGGAGTTCAAAAACACTGGTCATTAATATCACTTAATGTCAATGGGCTCACCTGACCTATAAAAAGGCACAGGCTATGAGATTGGATACGAAAACAGGATCCAACATTCTGCTGTTTACAAGAAACACACCTCAACCACAAAGACAGACACCTACTCAGAGTAAAGGGCTGGGAAAAGGCTTATCAAGCAAATGGACCTAAGAAACAAGCAGGTGTGGCCATACTAATTTCTAACAAAGTTGACTTCAAATTTAAATCAATCATAAGAGATAGAGAGGGACATTTTATACTCATAACAGGAACAATTCATCAGGATGAAGTCTCAATCATGAATATCTATGCCCCTAATATAAAAGCACCCACGTACGTAAAAGAAATATTACTAAAACTCAAGGCAGCCATCAAACCACACACACTAATAGCAGAAGACTTCAACACTCCTCTCTCACCAATGGACAGGTCAATCAAACAGAAACCTAACAGAGAAATTAGAGAATTAATGGAGGTAATGAAACAAATGGACTTAACAGACATCTATAGATTATTCCACCCAAAGAGGAAAGAATATATGTTCTTCTCTGCAGCTCATGGAACCTTCTCAAAAATTGACCATATACTCGGTAGCAAAGCTAACTTACACAGTTACAAAAAAATATTAGTAACCACCTGTGTCTTATCAGATCACCATGGATTAAAGTAAGAATTCAACAACAATGCTACCCCCAGAAAGCCTACAAACTCATGGAAACTGAACAGTCAACTACTGAACTGTAGTAATATGGGCGGCGGCAGGGTTGCGTCCCCAAACACCCCAGCCGCCTGCCCTGCCCGGCTAGCTTATGCCCCAAATAATTACACGGACACTGTATTCTTTTAAACACTGCTCTGGCCCATTTCTAATCATCTGTGTAGCGCCCCTAGGTGCGCTTACCGGGAAGATTCTAGCCTAAGTCCATCCTGGGTCGGAGCTGGGGCATGGTGTGCGTCTTCCCTGGAGCAGGTAGCATGGCGTCTCTCCTGCGTCTGCTCCGGACTGGAGAGCTGTGGAGTCTGAGCTCACTTCCTCTTCCTCCCGGCATTCTGTTCTGTTTACCCCACCCACCTAAGGGTGGGCCTATCCAATGGGCCTAGCAGTTTCTTTATTGCTTAGCCAATGAAATCAACAGATTGATATATGACACTCCCACATCACTTCCCCTTTTTCTGTTTAAACAAAAAAAAAAGGAAGGCTTTAACCTTAACATAGCAAAATTACATATAACAAAACAGTTATCAAGTAAAAATTACATCAGAAACATTTATACATGTAACAAAATTGACCGCAAATCTCTATCAATACAAATTATTCATACCTATATCATTTCCCCCTTTAAAGGTAAAAGAACATTTATATACTATATTTGGGAACATGGGCGCAGTTTTTTCTCTCCAAACTGCTTCCTGCTGAATGGGGGCGTCGTTAATTAGGCCTTTCATGGTATAACCTGTGTGCCAGGGTCATCTCAGTTGGCAGTTGAGCAAAGCAATTTTCTGAAGATGTTCACAGCAACCCTTCAGGAGGACGTGGTCCATCATACCAAATCGGAATAGAAGAAATGAACAGGGTCTCATCCTCTGTGAAAACAAAATAAGAAACTCCTTTCCAAAGTATCATATCCTTAGATCCAAATTCTGAAATCATACCCTCATGATATCCGTTCTGGTTCCACTTGGCAGCCCATATAATGAAATGTCTCTCTGTACTTAGCTCCTTCACAGTCAAAAATTTTAAAGAAAACACAATGTACATAATCCAGACTCTCTGTGAATTTTTCATCTTTACGCGGCTTATTTTTACTCTATCACTTTACTTTATTCTGTCTCTTTAAAGACTTTACCTTTTTTTTTAAACCATTAACTTTATTCTCTGTATTCTTTTTCTTCTCTGTCCCAAGCCTACGTACATTCATCCAACAGTGTGACTCACTTAGTGGTCTGAATCTGTCCTATTGTGAATCTACAATTTTTTACTATCCAGGAGCACTTTTGATTTGCGCCTTTAAATCACTAGGCGCTTAAGAATCTAAGCTGCGACATTCCTACGTTAACTTTTTGCTTTTTGAGCGTATATCTGTAGACCAGGCTGTCTTTGAACTCTCAGAGATCCGCCTGTCTCTGCCTTCCAGGCATTGGGATTAAAGGTGTTTGCTACTACACCTTGAACTCACAGAGATCTGTTTGTCTCTGCCTTCTAGGCACTGGGATTAAAGGCGTGTGCTACCACACCTTGAAGTCACAGAGGTTTACTTTAAGAATTTTAACTTTTAGTCTGCATATATTTTTAACACACTTTAAACCATTCAGAAATTTTCTGTCTTTGAATCTCTCTTTACTGTATATCTTTCTGTTTTCTGACCACATGAGCCTTTAAATTACTGAGCAATATCAGTAGGACTAAAGGCGTGGCTTTGCCGGCTGGATCCAGCCCATTCCTTAGCTTTCCAGCCTCGTGGCTGAAGTATTGGCTGCAAGGTCCCTGCCAGCCAGCGAGCTACAACAGACAACACTCAAGTCCTCTCTCTGTAGCCGGCCCTCCTGCCTCAAACAGTCAGAGTTTGCCCTGGCAGGATGGCCCAGAAAGCCGGCATTTTAAAACAACACAGGTTTGTTCCTGCTGCTGAGTCAGGAAAATTTCAAAATGGAGGACATACCATTTTGTGCTAGCTCTGGGGCCGCCAGGTAGGAGCGGCACTCAGGACTTTAATTCTGAGACTGAGCACGCAGCACAGAAATTCTTTTCATCCAAGTTACATCCAAATCTGACAGGCAGAGCACTGTGCAGTCTGAAAACACGTCTCTGTATGGCGGCAGGAATCCGCCATGCTCTTCTGCCTGCCTAAGCCTGATTCTGCCTTCTGCCCAGGAGCAGGCGGGGAGCTCTGAGTCATCGTCAAGGTCTCAGAGCACTCTCCTTCCCATCCCAAGCGGGAACACAAACATAAAGCCAGAGTTTGCACTCGCGGCAAAGCCCCAGGAAGCCACACTTTAAAATAACGCAGCTTTTTTTTTCTGCTGCTGTTGCTGAATCAGGAAATCTCTCTAAAGCACGCCACCAACAAACAGCAAAAATCTGTGTTAAATGCTCTCTCCCTTATTTTTAAGCCTTCTCAGGTTTTTTAAGTGGGTTTAGTTAGCCACACGTCTGGGCGTCATTTGTAGTAATATGGGCGGCGGCAGGGTTGCGTCCCCAAACACCCCAGCCGCCTGCCCTGCCCGGCTAGCTTTACCCGAAATAATTACACGGACACTGTATTCTTTTAAACACTGCTCTGGCCCATTTCTAATCATCTGTGTAGCGCCCCTAGGTGCGCTTACCGGGAAGATTCTAGCCTAAGTCCATCCTGGGTCGGAGCTGGGGCATGGTGTGCGTCTTCCCTGGAGCAGGTAGCATGGCGTCTCTCCTGCGTCTGCTCCGGACTGGAGAGCTGTGGAGTCTGAGCTCACTTCCTCTTCCTCCCGGCATTCTGTTCTGTTTACCCCACCCACCTAAGGGTGGGCCTATCCAATGGGCCTAGCAGTTTGTTTATTGCTTAGCCAATGAAATCAACAGATTGATATATGACACTCCCACATCACTGAACCATAGCTGGATTAAGGAAGAAATAAAGAAAGAAATAAAGAAAAATAAGGAAACAACATACTCAAACTTATGGGATACTATGAAAGCAGTCCTAAGAGGAAAGTTCTTCGCACTAAGTGCCCACTTAAAGAAAACAGAGAAAGCACATATTGAAGCCTTAACAGCCCACATGAAAGCTCTTGAAAAAAAGAAGCAGACTCACCTAGGAGGAGTAGGAGACTGGAAATAATCAAACTGAGGGCTGAAATCAACAAAATAGAAACACAGAAAACAATCCAAAGAATCAATGAAACAAAAAGCTGGTTCCTGGAGAAAATCAACAAGATTGATAAACCCCTATCCAAACTAATCAAACAGCAGAGAGAGAATATGCAAATTAATAGGATCAGAAATGAAAAGGGGGACATAACCACAGACACAAAGGGAATTCAGAGAATCATCAGATCTTACTACAAAAGCCTGTATAACTGGAAAATGTAAAAGAAATGGATACTTTTTAGATAAATACCATATACCAAAGTTAAACCAGGACCAGGTGAACAATCTAAACGGACCTGTTCGTCGCGAAGAATCAGAAGCTGTTATCAAAAAACTCCCTACCAAAAACTGCCCAGGACCAGATGGATTCAATGTGGAATTCTACCAGAACTTCCAAGAAGAACTAATACCTATACTCCTTAATGTATTCCACAATATAGAAACAGAAGGGTCATTACCAAATTCCTTTTATGAAGCTACAGTTACTCTGATACCAAAACCAAACAAAGACTCAAACAGGAAAGAGAATTACAGGCCGATCTCACTCATGAACATCGACGCAAAAATCCTCAATAAAATACTGGCAAACCTAATCCAAGAACACATCCGAAAATTTATTCATTATGATCAAGTAGGCTTCATTCCAGAGATGCAGGGCTGGTTCAACATACGAAAATCTATCAATGTAATCCAGCATATAAATAAACTGAAAGAAAAAAACCATATGATCATTTCATTAGATGCTGAAAAAGCATTTGACAAAATTCAACATCCTTTTATGATAAAAGTATTGGAGAGATTAGGGATTCAAGGGTCGTACCTAAGTATAATAAAAGCTATATACAGCAAGCCAACAGCTAACATCAAATTAAACGGAGAGAAACTCAAAGCAATACCTCTAAACTCAGGAACACGACAAGGATGTCCACTCTCGCCATACCTCTTCAATATAGTGCTTGAAGTTCTAGCAATAGCAATAAGACAACATAAAGGGATCAAGGGGATTCGAATTGGAAAGGAAGAAGTTAAACTTTCGTTATTTGCAGATGATATGATAGTGTACATAAGCGACCCCCAAAACTCCACCAAAGAACTTTTAGAGCTGATAAACAGCTTTAGTAATGTGGCAGGATACAAGATCAACTCCAAAAAATCAGTCGCCCTCTTATACACAAAGGATATGGAAGCAGAGAGGGAAATCAGAGAAGCTTCATCATTCACGATAGGCACAAACAGCATAAAATATCTTGGGGTAAATCTAACCAAGGAAGTGAAAGATCTATTTGACAAGAACTTTAAGGCATTGAAGAAAGAAATTGAAGAGGATACCAGGAAATGGAAGGACCTCCCTTGCTCATGGATTGGGAGGATCAATAGAGTAAAAATGGCAATTCTACCAAAGGCAATTTATAGATTCAATGCAATCCCCATCAAGATCCCATCAAAATTCTTCACAGATCTGGAGAAGACAATAATCAACTTTGTATGGAAAAACAAAAAACCCAGGATAGCCAAAATAATCCTATACAATAAAGGATCTTCTGGAGGCATTACCATCCCTGACTTCAAACTCTATTACAGAGCTACAGTAATGAAAACAGTGTGGTACTGGCATAAAAACAGAGAAGTCGACCAATGGAATCACATAGAAGACCCGATTTTAACCCACAAACCTATGAACACCTCATTTTCTATAAAGGAGCTAAAAGTATACAATGGAAGAAAGAATGCATCTTCAACAAATGGTGCTGGCAGAACTGAATGTCAACCTGTAGAAGAATGAAAATAGACCCATATCTATCACCATGCACAAAACTCAAGTCCAAATGGATTAAAGACCTCAATATCAGCCCGAACACACTGAACCTGATAGAAGAGAAAGTGGGAAGTACCCTACAACAGATGGGCACAGGAGATCGCTTCCTAGGTATAACCCCAACAGCTCAGACATTAAGGGCAACATTGAATAAATGGGACCTACTAAAACTGAGAAGCTTCTGTAAAGCAAAGGACACTGTCACCAAGACAAAAAGGCAACCTACTGACTGGGAGAAGATCTTCACCAACCCCGCAACAGACAAAGGTCTAATCTCCAAAATATATAGAGAACTTAAGAAACTAGACTTTAAAATGCTAATTAACCCAAGTAAAAAATGGGGCACTGAACTGAACAGAGAATTCTCAACAGAAGAAGTTCAAATGGCCAAAAGACACTTAAGGTCATGCTCAACTTCCTTAGCAATCAGGGAAATGCAAATCAAAACAACTTTGAGATATCATCTTACACCTGTCAGAATGGCTAAAGTCAAAAACACCAAGGATAGCCTGTGCTGGAGAGGCTGTGGAGGAATGGGTACCCTCATCCATTGCTGGTGGGAATGCAATCTTGTGCAAACACTGTGGAAATCAGTGTTTCGGTTTCCTAGGAAATTCGGGATCAACCTACCCCTGGACCCAGCAATACCACTCCTGGGAATATACCCAAGAGATTCCCTATCATATGACAAAAGCATTTGTTCAACTATGTTCATAGCAGTATTATTGGTAATAGCCAGAACCTGGAAACAACCTAGATGCCCTTCAATGGAAGAATGGATGGAGAAAGTATGGAATATATACACACTAGAGTACTACGCTGTGGTAAAAAAACAATGACTTCTCGAATTTTGCATGCAAATGGATGGAAATAGAAAACACTATTCTGAGTGAGGTATCTTAGACCCAAAAAGATGAACAAGGGATGTACTCACTCATAATTGGTTTCTAGCCATAAATAAGGGTCACGGAGGCTACAATTGGTGAACCTAAAGAAACTAAATAAGAAGGTGAACCTAAGGAAAAACATATAGTTATCCTCTTGGCTATGGGAAGTAGACAAAATTGCCTGGGAGAAAATTGGGATCTTGGGGGTGGAGTGGGATGGGGGTAAGGGGAGATGGGGAGAGAAAAGTTAGAAAGGAAGGAGGGGGGAACTTGGGGAAACAGGAGGATTGGGAAAAAGGAAGGTTGGACAGGGGAGCACGGAACCACAATTCTTAGTTAAGGGAGCCACTTTTGGGTTGGCAAGAGACTTGACCCTAGAGTGGCTCCCAGGAGCCCATGGTGATGTCCCAGTTAGTCCCTTGGGCAGCTAAGGATAGGCAACCTGAAATGACCCCATCCTATAGCAATACTGACGAATATCTTGCTTACCACCATAGAACCTTCATCTGGTGATGGATGGAGATAGAGACAGAGACCCACACTGGAGCACTGATCTGAGCTTCCAAGGTTCCAATGAGGAGCAGAAGGAGGGAGAAGATGAGCAAGGAAGTCGGGACCACGAATGGCGTACCCACCCACTGAGACAAGGGGGCTGATCTACTGGGAGATCAACAAGGCCAGCTGGACTGTGACTGAAAAAGCATGGGATAAAACCGGAATCTCTGAACATGGCAAACAATGAGGGCTGATGAGAAGCCAAGGACAATGGCACTGGGTTTTGACCCTACTTCATGTTCTGGCTTTGTGGGAGCCTATCCAGGTTGGTTGTTCACCTTCCTAGAAATGGACAGAGGGGGGCGGTCCTTGGACTTTCCACAGGGCAGGGAACCCTGACTGCTCTATGGACTGGAGAGGAAGGGGGAGAGGAGTTTGGGGGAGAGGGAGAAGGGTGGAAGGAGGGGGAGGGAAATGGGAGGCTGGGAGGAGGCGGATATTTTTTTCCTTTTCTCAATAAAAAAAGATAAAGAAAAAAACACAACTTAAAAAAATGAAAAGAAAAAAAAAGAAAAAGAAAAGGGGAAATTCACACTAACAGGGTATAGGTTCTCATGTCCACAACGTTTCTGGACAACACCCCACTAAGAGTGCAAAAGAGAGCAAGGACAACTGGATTCCCAGGTTTTCTTCCCTGGCCCCAGGCAGCCACACCCTAGCCAAATGTGTTTGGCTGAGCTTCCCCATCAAGAGAGCAACTTCCTCTAAAGGTAGTGAAGGAAAAAATTAAATCAGTCTCTTATCCATTGAAAACATTCTTCATGCCTGAAGAAGACATAGATGTTTTCAAAAAGAAAGAAAAGTAAGAGTCTTGGGAACAAGTACAAATACACAAATATAAACAATCAGAAATTCTTCAGGTTGAAGTAAAAGACCAGAAACAACAACATCCTTTAGTGCAAATAAAGACCATCAGAAGGCTTGAAGGTCATCTTAATGCCAAGTTCCCTATTTCCACTTTTTTCCTTTATAATACACAAGGGCCTCCCAAGATGGCCCAGTGCCTACAGATGCTTGTGCCGAGATGATGGCCTGAGTTTGCCTTCCTGGGTACAGTAAAAACAAACAATTGAATCCTAAATGTAGCCTGCTACCTCCAGGTGTATATTGGGACACACATGCAAAACACATGTGCACAAAAAATAAAATATATGTGAATGCTAAAAAGCAAATTATGATATTTTAGGTATGTTTAACACATATGCAAATAAATTAACTATAGTGTATTGTAGAATAAAGAACACTAGAAAATGGCAAATGAATTTGTATTCATAAAAAGTTTTACTTTTCAATTATGATCTCACCCTATAAACCATAATGGACCGAACCTCACTATGTGAACCGGGCTGGCATCAATTTCTTTTTTTTTTTATTTTTTTTATTGAGAAAATGAGAAAAAAAAAACAAGTTTCCACCTCCTCCCAGCCTCCCATTTCCCTCCCCCTCCTCCCACCCTTCTCCCCCTCCTCCCACCCATCTCCCCCTGCCCCCACTCCTTTCCCCCTACCTCTCCAGTCCAAAGAGCTGTCAGGGTTCCCTGCCCTGTGGTAAGTCCTAGGTCCTCCCCCTCCGTCCATATCTAGGAAGGTGAATATCCAAACTGGGTAGGCTCCCACCAAGCCAGCATATTACGTAGGATCAAAACCGCGTGACATTGTCCTTGGCGTCTCATCAGCCCTCATTGTTCGCCATGTTCTGAGAGTCCAGTTTTATCCCATGCTTTTTTGGTAACAGTCCAGCTGGCCTTGGAGAGCTCCCAGTAGATCAGCTCTGCTGTCTCAGTGGGTGGGTGCACCCCTCGTGGTCCCGACTTCTTTGCTCATCTTCTCCCTCCTTCTGCTCATCATTGGGACCTTGGAAGCTCAGTCCAGTGCTCCAGTGTGGGTCTCTGTCTCTATCTCCATCCATCACCAGATGAAGTTTCTATGATGATATGCAAGATGTTCGTCAGTATTGCTATAGGATAGGGTCATTTCAGGTTGCCTATCCCCAGCTGCCCAAGAAATTAACTGGGGACCTCGGCTTAGGCACCTGGGAGCCATTCTAGGTTCAAATCTCTTGCCAACCCTAAGGTGGCTCCCTTAACTAAGAATTGTGCTTCCGTGCTCCCCTGTCCAGCCTTCCTTTATCCCAATCCTCCTTTTTCTCCAAGTTCCCCTTTTCCTCGCCTTCTCCCTTTTCTCTCCCCATCTCCCCTTACCCCATCCCACCCCACCCCCAAGATCTCAATTTTCTCCCTGGCAACTTTGTCTACTTCAAATAGCCAAGAGGATAACTAAATGTTTTTCCTTGGGTTCACCTTCTTACTTAGCTTCTTTAGGATCACCAATTGTAGGCTCCGTGTCCCTTATTTATGGCTAGAAACCAATTATGAGTGAGTACATCCCTTGTTCATCTTTTTGGGTCTGGGTTACCTCACTCAGGATAGTGTTTTCTATTTCCATCCATTTGCATGCAAAATTCGAGAAGTCATTGTTTTTTACCGCAGCATAGTACTCTAATGTATAGATATTCCACACTTTCTTCAACCATTCTTCCATTGAAGGGCATCTAGGTTGTTTCCAGGTTCTGGCTATTACAAATAATACTGCTATGAACATAGTTGAAGAAATGCTCTTGTCATATGATAGGGCATCTCTTGGGTATATTCCCAGGAGTGGTATTGCTGGGTCCAGGGGTAGGTTGATCCCAAATTTCCTGAGAAACCGAAACACTGATTTCCACAGTGGTTGCACAAGATTGCATTCCCACCAGCAATGGATGAGGGTGCCCTGTCCTCCACAGCCTCTCCAGCACAGGCTATCCTTGGTGTTTTTGACTTTAGCCATTCTGACAGGTGTAAGATGATATCTCAAAGTTGTTTTGATTTGCATTTTCCTGATCGCTAAGGAGGTTGAGCATGACCTTAAGTGTCTTTTGGCCATTTGAACTTCCTCTGCTGAGAATTCTCTGTTCAGTTCAGTGCCCCATTTTTTAATTGGGTTAATTAGCATTTTAAGTCTAGTTTCCTGAGTTCTCTATATACTTTGGAGATCAATCCTTTGTCTGTTGCGGGGTTGGTGAAGATCTTCTCCCAGTCAGTAGGTTGCCTTTTTGTCTTGTTGACAGTGTCCTTTGCTTTACAGAAGCTTCTCAGTTTTAGTAGGTCCCATTTATTCAATGTTGCCCTTAATGTCTGAGCTGTTGGGGTTACACATAGGTAGCGATCTCCGGTGCCCATCTGATGTAGGGTATTTCCCACTTAATCTTCTATCAGGTTCAGTGTTTTCGGGCTCATATTGAGGTCTTTAATCCATTTGGACTTGAGTTTTGTGCATGGTGATAGATATGGGTCTATTTTCATTCTTCTACAGGTTGACATCCAGTTATGCCAGCACCATCTGTTGAAGATGCATTCTTTCTTCCAATGTATACTTTTGCCTCCTTTATCAAAAATGAGGTGTTCATAGGTTTGTGGGTTAAAATTCGGGTCTTCTATAGGATTCCATTGGTTGACTTCTCTGTTTTTATACCAGTACCACACTGTTTTCATCACTGTAGCTCTGTAATAGAGTTTGAAGTCAGGGATGGTAATGCCTCCAGACAATCCTTTATTGTATAGGATTATTTTGGCTATCCTGGGTTTTTTGTTTTTCCATGTAAAGTTGATTATTGTCCTCTCAAGATCTGTGAAGAATTTTGATGGGACCTTAATGGGGATTGCATTGAATCTATAAATTGCCTTTGGTAGAATTGCCATTTTTACTATGTTGATCCTCCCAATCCAAGAGCAAGGGAGGTTCTTCCATTTTCTGGTATACTCCTCAGTTTCTTTCTTCAATGTCTTAAAGTTCTTGTCAAATAGATCTTTCTAGAAAACCAAGGAAAAACAATCAAACAGATAATGGGAACAGTTCAAGACTTGAAAACTGAAATCGAGGCAAAGAAGAAAACACAAACAGAGGGCCAGCTGGACATGGAAAATCTAGGTAAACTAATAGAGACTACAGAAACAAGCATAACCAACAGAAAACCAGAGATAGAAGAAAGACTCTCAGATTCTTAAGATACCATAGAGAAAATAAACACTATGATCAAAGAAAACAGCAAGTCCAACAAACTCTCATCACAAAACATTCAGGAAATATGGTGATATAGATATGAATAATTTGTATTAGTATAGATTTTGCTTTATTGATAGAGATTTACGGTCAATTTTGTTATATGTATAAATGTTTCTGATGTAACTTTTACTTGATAACTGTTTTGTTATATGTAATTTTGCTATGTTAAGGTTAAAGCCTTCCTTTTTTTGTTTAAACAGAAAAAGGGGAAGTGATGTGGGAGTGTCATATATCAATCTGTTGATTTCATTGGCTAAGCAATAAAGGAACTGCCTCGGCCCATTTCATTGGTTAGAAGATAGGTGGGAGGAGTAGACAGAACAGAATGCCAGGAGGAAGAGGAAGTGAGGCACACTCCACAGCTCTCCTCTCGGGAGCAGACGTCCGCCATGCTCCCGGCTCCTGGGCAGACACACGCGATGAAGCTCTGAAGCTCCGACCCAGGATGGACTTAGGCTAGAATCTTCCCGGTAAGACCGGTGCTACACAGATGATAAGAAATGGGCTAGTCCAGGTGGGAGAGTTAGCCTAGAAGATGCTAGGTAGAAAAGGGCCAGGCAGTGTTTAAATGAATACAGTGTCTGTGTAATTATTTCGGGTAAAGCTAGCCAGGCAGGGCAGGCGGCTTGGGGTGTTGGGGACGCAGCCCCGCCGCCGCTCTCATATTACAACAATATGGGGCACAATAAAAAGACCAAACCTAAGAATAATAGGAGTAGAAGATGGCATCAAATTCTTGTCAAATCCTTTGCTTCCACTTCTTGAGTCCTGATATTATGGGTTTGAGGCACCACACCTAACACCAGGATTTACTTTCTGGAGAAAGTGGTCAAAAAGCAATACTGTGTAGACTATAAAATAGTAAGGACATATAATTTACAATCACTAAAACATATCAGAAAGGCTGATGAGAAATGAGAGTGTTCTAAAGGTAAAATATTAACAATAAGAATTAGAGAAACAAAATATGATGGGGTAAGAGTGCAAATGACACAGAGTAGAACATCACAACAGATACATTAGCTATTAAAGGATCAAACACTGCAAATAAAGACTAAATATTTTCTGAACAGATACAAAAGCAAGAACAGTAATACCTTATCAGTAAGATGGAGAGTTTAGAAGTGTATGTGAGGGCTGGGAGGATGGCACAGCAGTTAGCATCACTGTCTGCTCTTCCAGAGGACCCGGGTTCAACTCCCAGCACCGACATGGCAGCTCACAGGTGGCAGTCACTACAACTCCAGGGAACCTGGCACCCTCACACAGGCCTATATCATGCAGGTCAAACACTCACCCATGTAAAAAAAATAAGTAATTCTCTTTAAAGTAGAAGAAAAATATGCTGGCAACAGTGGTGAACCTGTCACTGCCTTTAGAATCATTTACTGCTCATTTAGTCAGGGCTGGTTGCTGGGAATAGCTGCTGCCCTCAGTTCAGTTTAGTCTATTAGATTGTTGGTGGGGTTTGCAAGTTTGCTGTTTGAGCATTTAGCCCCCAGCAGGTGGCACTGTTGGAGGAGTGTGGGGAGCATCCCAGGCCTGTAGGATGAGGGCAGGGCCTTTGAAGGCTATTACACTTAGCACTCACTGAATCTGATCTGTAAGCTTTACATCCTGGCCATTGCCACATGAGTCTCCACCATGTGCCGTGGTCCCCATTAACAGCACCTTGATGGCATTGGTGACACTTTTCCTGGGCAGAGAACCCATGCCAGACCAAATTGTGGGCAAGGACTTTACACAACAAGGGTGATTCTAAAGCACTTGCATCAGTGATAGCCCTCTCGGTCACTGGTGATAACTCATGGAGTCTGCATCTATATGAATCTCGAGAGGTGGTAGAGGACTACAAATTAACATCGTTCTCCAGACCCAACAGAACTGATGCACATAGGACCTCACAGAGACTGTGAGATCACTTACAAGATCGGCAGGAGCTCAAGCCAGATAAAATCCCTGCATGGAGAAAGGGAAGTGGCCACAAATCCCTACACCTAGCCAAGTAGCTATATGTGATGGATTGCTGCTTTCTCAATGGAGTGACACTCGAATAGCAAACACACCCCAGATCAGGCACCATGCCCAGTAGTTTCCAGTATAAATAGGACTCCATAGTTTTGTTATTGACTTATACACAGGCTGTTTTGTTTGTTTTAAGCAAGAGAAAGAGCATGATGTTGAGTTAGGGTTAGTTAGGGAAGAGTGAAATATGATAAAAAAATAAACGAAAAATTTAAAAATACAGAAAAAATTAAAATAAAATATATATGTTGCGGGGAGCCTGAGGGGATGGCTCTTCCAGACTCTTATTCTTAAAAACTATCTCTGGGGTCAGGCCACACCATAGCAAACTCGGCGGGTCCCAGCAGTGCTGGGCACCGGTGCACCTGAGCAAGCGGCTACAGTCGGCGGCTGTGGCGGCGGGTCAGACATATAAACACAGGAAACAGTTATAAATGTTTATTAATAAAGGGGGGAGAGAAGAAGGGAGAGAGAGAAGAAGAAGAAAGAGAGGGAAAGAAGGAGAGAGAGAGGAGGAGAGAGGCAGAGACCCGTGTGTACACCAGGGGAGAACACAGGGAGAGAGCAATGGCCGGCGGAGGGCAGAGGTTAAAAAGGAGTGGGCTGCCACATGGCCCGCCATCACTGCTCTGAGACCAGCAGCTGTCTCTGCCTGGGACTGGCTGCTCCAGGGCCCGCTGTCTGAGGCCACATGGCCCGCCACCACCACTGCCTGGCCTCTGCTCTGGACTGGGAACCAACCACTGCTCCAAGACCAGCAGCTGTCTCTGCCTGGAACTGCCTGCTCCCACAGCCCGCTGTCTGCAGCCACATGGCCCACCACCACCACCACTCGGGCCACAGCTCTGGGACCAGCAGCCATTTGTCCTGGGACTGGCTACTCCCAGGGTCCGCTGCCTGCCACACATGGCCCGCCGCCACCATTTGGGACCTACAGCATTTCTGTTGCCTACTGCTGCAGGGATCTTGGAGCATTTTTAAAAAAGAACAACACAGAGGACCTGATTTCAGTCCCCAAACCCCAAATGGTGGTTCACAACTGCCTGTTATTCCTGTTCCAAGGGATTGACACCATAGTATGAGCTCCGTGCGCAAATCCAAAGACACAAACGCAAGTAAAACACCCATACACATGAAATTAAAATAAACAAAACCTGAAATAATAATAAGATACATACTTTGGTCTGGATAGTGCTCTTAACCAGCGGACCTGAGTTCAGGTTGCAGTAATTACTAATAGCAATCTATAACTGTGAGGCCTCCCTGCGTTATTTCGCCCATGTTTATGTAGCCCATTTCACCTAGCAATACATACATACATACATACACACACACGCACACACACACACGTTCTCCACATAGTCTGTACATTTATATATTTACTTCACAATTACAGTGATTCCATATCACAAGTATTGTTGTCAACCACATTGTACAGAAGAAGCGAAACGCCCAGAGAGGCTGAATAAGTAGCTCCCAAGTCTCAGAGTAACTAAGATGTTACCCATGATTTAGTCATGCCTCCTAGTCATACTGATTATTGTGAGGTCAGGAGGCAACCTGGGCCCTCAGTGTGTAACCATATGAAGGAGGCAGTACATACAGGAAACTGAGAAACACCCAAGATGGCACATTCAAGGCTCATTTCCTAGACTCTGGCAACTACTCACTACAGCTCTATGATTTGTAAAAGGATCAGAAAGTCAAGGCAGGGGATCCCAGGTGGGAGAGATACTTGTTCTCAGACTTTATTCACTGGAAGGGGTATATGAAAGAGAGATATGATTGTGTGAGGAGAAAGTATGCGGACACAATTTTGTGGGCCTCCCTACTTTCCTGCAGTGGACCAGGACAAAGTCTACCTGTGCTTAGAAATGATGGCCCAGCCTGAACAGAACAGAAAAGCTTCTCACCAGTATCTCTGTCGACATCCAGTAGTCAAGGATGTGGGGGCCAGCAATGAAGACAGTAAGGACCATGAGCAGAAGAGGAGAAGAGCCAGGGCTGTGAGAACAAGACACCCAGTCATTGTGAGTAGCTTCTCTGATGTGTTTCCCAGCAATTGTTGCCATGTTACCCACAGTGGGCGCTATGATGCATAAAACTGATGTCACAAAGCTCCTGAAGCCAGAGCTGGAGCCATGAATTCATGTGTTCCCGGGAGAGACCAAGTCTCGACCCTTCTAGCCTAAGGAATCATGAAGCTATTACCAAGCTAGAGAAGGGACAAGCTAACAGCACTCTTCCTTCCAGGCTTCCTTCTGGCAGGTGCCTCCCTTGAGTTCCTGCCCTGATTTCCCCAGGGATGAACTGTGACTTGGAAGCTTGTGCCAAATAAACCCTTTCTTCTCAAAGCTGATTTTGTGTTGGAGTGTTCTAGAACAGTCCCAGAAACTGCTACTGTGGCCCACCCTGTTGGCAGGCACAGGCAAGGGAAGGCACATTCCAGACTAGTGTGGGCTACACAATGAAACATTGAATCAAAAACTAAAACCCAAACCGTAGTGATAACCACAAAATGAAAGTGTAAATCCACTCTTAGGAATACAGGTCGCTAAACAACAGTATTCTGCTGTGTCATGGTATGTCAATGCCTGTCTCTGATGTTCATTCTCTCCTCTCAGAGTCATCGAAGTCCTCCTGTTGCTTGGGCTTTCTCTAATACTAGTGCAGTATGAGATGATTTCCTTTAAAGGGGCCAAGGAATTGATTTTTCATGTGTGTGGAAAAGTGAGAGAGGAGGAAAGGCTAATTTGTAAACATGGATAGCCGGAAATACTAAGCCCACGTATTGAAAAGGTGGACAATCCCCTTCATACACTTGAGGTGCTAGCATAACAAGCATGACGGGTTTTATTCAAAAAGCTGTGACTTTCTCATCAGTGACCTTGGACCCTAGAAGAGAGTGGTGGCATATTCCACCGGTACGCTAGAATTAACCAGAACAGCTTAAAACAACAGATATAATTTAATAATTGAAAATGGAGAAACTCAAACGACCGGGTAAAGGTTCCTATGTCCAAAACAGGTGTGGAGAACACAGCAAGAAGAGTGCAAAAGAGAGCAAGGGCAGCTGGATTCTCAGGTTTACTTCCCTGGCCCTAGGCAGCCACACCCTAGTCAAATGTGATTGGCTGAGTTTCCCCATCAAGAGAGCAACTTCCTGCAAAAGCTGGTGACAGAAAAAGTTACTCAGTCTCTTATTCATTAAAAATGTTCTTCATGCCTGAAGGTGACAGAGATGATTTCAGAAAGAAAGAAAAGTAAGAGTCCTGGGAACAAGCACAAATACACAAATATAAACAATCAGAAATTCTTCAAGTTGAAGAAAAAATATACCAGAAACAAAAAAAAATCCTATGGTGCAAATAAAGACCATCAGAAGGCTTAATATCATCTTAATACCAAGTTCCCAATTTCCAATTTTTTCCTTTAAAATGCACGAGGGCCTCGAAGATGGCCAAGTGCCTACAGAAGCTTGAGTCCACCATGATGGCCTGAGTTTGCCTCCATAGGTACACTGAAAAGGGAGAACTGACTCCTGAAATTTGACTGCTACCACCACGTGAATATTGTGCATAAATACATATGCACAAAATGTAAAATATATGTGAATGTTTAAAAGCAAGTTTTGATATTTTAGGTATGTTTAACACGTATGCATATGAATTAACTATAGTGTATTGTAGAATAAAGAGCACTAGAAAATGGCAAATGAATTTCTATTGTTAAAAAGTTTTACTTTTGAAATATGATCTCACCCTGTCTCCCATACTGGACTGAACCTCATTATATGGGCCCGGCTGGCCTCAAATTTATTTGAAACCCTCTTGAGTCCTGGGATTACAGGGGTGAGGCACCAAACCTACCAACAGGATTTACTTTCTGGAGAAAGGGGTCAAAAAGCAATACTGGGCACACTATAAAATAGTAAGGACATATAATTTATAATCTCTAAAACATATCAGAAAGGCTGACGAGAAATGAGTGTTCTAAAGCTAAAATATGAAAAATAAGAAGTAGAGAAACAAAATATGAGGGGGATAAGATTGCAAATGATAAAGACTAGAACGTCACAACAGAAACATTAGCTATTAATGCATCAAACACTACAAATAAAGGATAAATATTTTCTGAAAAGGTACAAAAGCAAGAACACTAATACCTTATCAGTAAGATAGAGTGTTTAGAAGTATGTGAGGGCTGGGAGGATGGCACAGCAGTTAGCATCACTGTGTGCTCTTCCAGAGGACCCGGGTTCAATTCCCAGCACCCATATGGCAGCTCACAGCTGGCAGTCACTAAAATTCTAGGGGACCCGGCACCCACACATACACCTAAATCATGCAGGCCAAACACTAATACGCGTAAAATAAAAATAAGTAATTCTCTTTAAAGTAGAAGAAATGATGCTGGCAACAGTTGTGAACATGTCACTGACTTTATAATCATTTACTGATCATTTAGCAAGGGCTGGTTGCAGGGAACAGCTTCTGGCCTCAGTTCAGTTTAGTCTACTTAGATTGTTGGTAGGGTTTGCAAGTTTGCTGTTTGAGCATATAGCCCCCAGCAGGTGGCACTGTTGGAGGAGTGTGAGGAGCATCCCAGGCCTGTAGCATGAGGGCAGGGCCTTTGAAGGCTGTTACACTTAGCACTCACTGAATCTAATCTGTAAGCTTTGCATCCTGTTCATTGCCACATGAGGAGTCTCCACCATGTGCCGGGGTCCCCATTAACAGCACAGTGATTGCATTGTGTGACACTTTTCCTGGGTAGGGAACCCATGTCAGACCAAATTGTGGGTAAGGAGTTTATACAACAAGGGTGATTCTAAAGCACTTGTATCACTAAAAGCCCACTCTCTCATGGATCTGTGTCTATCTGAATCTTCGGAGGTGGTGGATGACTCCAAAGTAACATCGTTGTCCAGACCCAAGAGAGCTGATGCACATAGGACCTCACAGAGACTGTGACATCACTGACGAGATCTGCTGGAGCTCAAGCCAGATAAAATCCCAGCATGGAGGATGGGAAATGGCCATAAAGCCTAACACCTAGCCAATAGCTTTTGTGATTGATAGCCGCTTTCTCAATGGAGTGACATTGGGTATGGCAAACACACCCCAGAACAGGCCCCATGTGCAGTAGTTTCCAGTATAAATAGAACTCCATGGTTTTGCTTTTGACTTACAAACATACTGTTTTGTTTAAGCAAGAGAAAGAGCATGATGTTTAGTTGAAAGGAGTTGGGGAAGGGGAAAATATAAAAATAAACAAAAATTTTAAAAAGAAAGAAAACTTTAAAGTAAAATAAATATGTTGAGGCAAGGCTGAGGGAATGGCTCTTCCAGAGGACCTAACTTCAGACCCCAGACCACAAATGGTGGTTCATAACTGACTGTTATTCCAATTCCAAGGGATCTTATGACCTCCGAGGGAAAATCCATAGACTCACAGGCAGGTAAAATACCCATACACATAAAATTAAAATAAACAAAACCTGTAATAATATGATATACCTGTTGGCGTGGATAGTGCTCTTATCCAGAGGACCTTAGTTCAGTTTGCAGTACCTATAACAGCCGTCTGTAACTGTGAGGCCACCCTGGGCTATTTTAGCCCAAGTTTATTTAGTCCTTGTTACAAAGCAAGACATACACACATATACCGGCAAACAAAAACAAGTTCTCCACATAGTCTGTACATTTATATATTTATTTCACTATTAGTGTGAGTCCATATCATAAGTATTGTTGCCATCCACGTTGTACACAAAAAGCAAAAGGCCCAGAGAGGCTAAATAAGTAGCTCCCAAATCCCAGAGCAACTAAGATGTTACCCATGATTTAGTCATGCCTCCTATTCATCCTGATCATTGTGAGGTCAGGAGACAACCTGGGCACTCAGTGTGTAACCAAATGAAGGAGGCAGTAGATACAGGAAACTGAGAAACACCAAAATGTCACATTCAGGGCTCATTTCCTAGACTCTGACAACTGGTCACTCTTGCTCTATGATTTGGAAAAGGATCGGAAAGTAAAAACTGGGGATCCCAGGTGGGCCAGATACTGGTTCTAGGCTTTCTTCACAGGAAGGGGTATATGAAAGAGAGAGATATAAATGCGTGATGGGAAAGAGTGAGAAGGCTAGTTTGTCTGCTTCCCTGATTTCCTGCTGTGGACAAGTTCAAAGTCTACTTGTAATTGGAAATTTTGGCCCAGCATGAAAAGAACAGAAAGGCTGCTGACCAGAATCTCTGTCGACAATTAGTGGTCATAAATGTGAATGACACCTGACACAGAATGTGCATGTGGGGTCCAGCAGTGAGGACAGTAAGAACCAGGAGCAAAGGAGAAAAGAGGCAGGGCTTTGAGAACAAAACACCAAGTCACTGTGAGGAGCTGTTCTGATGCGTTTCTTGGCAATTGTTGTCATGTTATCCACAGTGGGCGCATGATGCATAAAACTGATGTCTCAAAGTTCCTGAAAACCAGAGCTGGAGCCATGAATTCATGTGTTCTGGGTAAAGACCAAGATTCCACACATCTACCAGTGGTCTTGTGGAGATAGGAACCACAGGCAGGGCCTTGTCCTTGTGCTTCCTGCTTTCTATTCTGAAGAACTTACTGGCACACGATGGGCACCTCTGGGAGTCAGAAAATCTGACAGGACTTGCTCCGTAGGGACCATCTAGTTCCTTGGCCAGAAGGGACTGGCAATACACCCTGCCGCTCTCCCCTCTGTTCAGCATCCCTGGAGTCTATGTCAGGCCTGACAAACCCCTCATTCTTAACTTCCAGGATTAAGGTCTGAGGATTCTGCCTCCTCTCCAGGCTGAAGAAGTCCATCTACTACTGCATTCGGCTTCAGTGCCCTTCCCGACCACAGCCAGAACAACTCATTCTGTGTCCATGGTCCCAGGTAGGCTGAGTTGCCCACTCTTGCTTAAAATGCTTTATTGTTGGTCAGGCCTGAAACATGAGCAAGAAAGAAACTTCCAGATGGCTAGACTCACCCTGACTCTTGTACAGTTTCATCATCTTCTGTTTCCACTCAGCATGATTCTGGGAAGCCTCTCCTGGCTGATGCTGGCTGCTTTCTTCTCTGAGAGCTGGTGCACTGCCCCAAATGAGCTGAGGATAACCAAGATCTGAGCCAGATGTCCAGGCACCAGACTGTCTCCATTGTGCTGAAGGAAAAAGACTGAAAAGAGCTAGGATTTGGAGTATGATGGCAGTTGACAGTGAAGCTATTAGGCATAAGGTGAGCTCTGGGAGGACCAACAGACAACAAAGACAGGCCATAGAACAATGGGTAGGCAGCCAAAGGTCCTGAGATGGCATAAAGATAATGGGGGTGGCCTACCTGGGGTCAAGAGAGAAGTAGAATGGCAGTGGGAGACTTGGAACGGAGCCAGTTTATGTCTTTCCAAACAGGATGTGACCGACAATGGGGATGGTGGTCCATATTACCTGGATCAGATTAAAACAGTCTCAAGAGGTCATCTACACTGCGGCTTGTAGAGTGCGCTAACTCCTTCCCCTAGTATAATTTCAACTTAGGTCTGTTCTTTCTTTCTGCCTCTGCCTCCAGAGTACTGGGATTAAAGGCATGCACCACCATGCCCACAAACTTCAGCTGTTTCTTAAACTTCTTTATATATTCTTGCATCTTATACACGTACTTACTTATAACAGATTGAATTCTAGGTAAGCTGTGCTTCTGGGTAAAGCACAGCCTTTTCCTAGAAGTATCCATTCTAGGGAGAGCACAAAGGAGACATGGACAGTGAGAAGAGAAATTTAAGCCCCGTGCCTACCATGATCTAAGTTGCTGAATCTCAACTTGGCCAGTCTGCTTTGCCTCCTTGATTGCTCTGCTTACATTCTTGAGTACTTGACCAACTACTGCATCCTATCAGAATTCTTCCCTTTTGAGAAGTAGGATCAAATGAACAAATGAATGAAAAATGGACAAAAAGTAGAAAGGAAGGAAGGAAGGAAGGAAGGAAGGAAGGAAGGAAGGAAGAAAGGAAGGATGAGACTGCTGGTAAGGTCAAGACCAGAGAAAAACAGAGATCCTCTCCACTTAATAAGAAAAACCAGTGAGGTAACCGGAAGTAGGAGTCAGGAGGCTGGAATTAGATAGGGTAATATCACCTGATTTTTTTTATCACTGATATCTGAACCTCCTCTCAGGGAAATCAAATTATCCTTTGCACATAAGGTCCAAAATTCACTCACACTCTCTCCTAACCTCTGTGTGTGTGTGTGTGTGTGTGTGTGTGAGTGAGATAGTATGTTGTGAAGTTGTAATGGTGTGTGTGGTATGTAAGTTCCGAGTATGATTTCGTGAGGTATCCAGGGAGGAGAACCTCCACACCAGATGATCCAATGTAAGGATGTGTGTGTGTGTGAGCTCCCGAGCGAAGGTGTCTTTGCACACTTGTGGTGGATGCCAAAGGACAGCTTTAGGGTGTTTCCTCAGGTGCTGTTCACTTTTTTTATCAGACAGAGTCTTTCATTGGCCTGAAGCTCACAAAATAGGGTAAGCTGTCTGACCGGTAAACCCAAGGAACATTACGTCCCCACAGTTTTGTGCTGGGATTCCACAACTGGAGTTTTATGTAGATTCTGGGGATTGCAAAAAAAGCACCTTGTAAACTGAGAAATCCCTTCAGATCTGACAATGAAGTTTTTAATTGGGATACAAGATAATCAAAAATATAGTTTTTAAAAAAGTAGATATATTTTTTAAAAAATGGGTATATTCTGAATACATTGACTAAAATCTGAGAGATAAGTGTTTCCCAAATCAGGTAGGACTCCAACAGACCAAGGTATTATTCCTCCAAAACCCAACTTGGTGAGCCAAAGAGTTTAAAACTTACAGCTAACAGATGAGGGATTACTTACAGGAACAAAACAACGACTGACTGCTGCGTGGAAGAAGGATTCCTTCTCTGTAGCTGGATAGATGGAAGTGCCTGCCCCATCAGTCGACCTTCTACACTCTCGGTACTCTAGCGTCTCCAGAGGCTACGGAACCACATGTAACTGGGACAGAATCTCACACAGCTGAAAAGGAAATGCCTCACAGAGAGACTAGAATCTCAGGTGAGAGTCTAATGACACCTGCCCAATGCCCAACACCCTTGCTTAAAGAGACTTCAGCAGGCAGATGGAGGTAGGGCGTATAACAAGGAAGGTGAGAGAGCCATGGACAGCAAGCCAGTAAGCAGCATTCCCGCCATGACCTCTGTATGCTGGTATATCTGTGTTTAAAGAGACAGGAACTCACTGGAGTTTGGAGACTGAGGAATCGTGGAGAAAGGATCTCGCCCTTTGAGTCTGAACACTTGGCAGAGGTAAAAGGTCTCTCTAGTGTTTGCTGCTTTGCCTTTCTGACCTTCAGCTTGGACCCCAATAACTGTATCTGGATTTGCATTATTCTGCTACACCTCTGCTTTCATTCCTGCTTCAAGATTCCTTCCTTTATTTCCTTACACAATGTACTACATCTGTAAACTTAAATGAACCCTTTCATCTTGACTTTTACCACAGTGATTACAATTTAAACTAAGACAGCATATTCGCTAGTGGGGGATAAACCAGAAAACCTTAAACATGACATTTGAACCATCCATAATCTTCAGCGTGACACATACCCTCCATTCAGAGCCCCAAACTACCATAAGATCACTTGTTTTTAAGAAATTTTTTTAATTTAGAAATTTGTATTTGACGGAGAAGTTGCAAAAATAGGACAAAATATTTCCAAATGCCCTGCTCCTAGTTGATTCTTTTGGTACTACATTGAGTGGATGTATCACAATTGTTGAGCCAATCAAGACATTTCTAATTACTAAAACCATGATTTATTGAGATTTCCTTACCTTTTACCATTACTCTTTACCATTGTCCATTACAAAATCCCGCGAGGAGCCTAATTCATACAAGAGTGGTTCACATGGCTTTCCTGTAAGACCATGTCGTGTATGTTGTGTGTGTGTGTGTGTGTGTGTGTGTAGTTTGTGCTGAGAAATCATTTCTTAGACTTCTAGGGTAAAATGAAATGTTAGTGTGTTGCATCCTTCCCTCCTCTCTTTATCTCAATGGAGTCACCTTTGGGAAGTCATGTGTACAATATACCATGATGAGACTTCCATAAGAAGTTCTTTTCTGAAGTAGATCACCTCCGTCAAGGTTGCAGAGAACATCAAGTTCTTCATGTTGTATATTGTTCATTTTATAAAAGCTCCCTCCAGAAATGGAAGCCTCACAGACATGGTGGCTGTCCTAGTTTTATTGTCTACCTAACACAGTGCCAGCTGAGAGGTAATCCTCTACTGATAAACTGCCTACTTCAGATTAGGAGGTTGGTCTTTGGAAACATGTGTGTGTGGTTTCCTTGATTATTAACTCACATAAGAGGTCCCAACCGCTGTAGGCAATACCATTCCTAGGTTGGAGACTCTGGGTTAGATAAAAGTACCAGGGAAGCATGAGCCTATGAGTAAGCCAGAGAAGGGACAAAGAAACAGCGCTCTTCCTTCCAGGTTCCTGCCTTGATATCCTGCCCCGATTTCCCCAGGGATTAACTGTGACTTGGAAGCCTGTGCAAATAAACCCTTTCTTCTCTAAGCTGATTTTGTGTTGGAGTGTTTTATAACAGCCCCAGAAACTGCTACTGTGACAGACTCTGTTGTCAGGCATGGGCAAGGGAAGGCACATCCCAGACTAGTCTGGGCTACATAACGAAACACTGAATCAAAAAGTAAAACAAAAACCATAGTGATAACCCCAAAATAAAAGTGTAAATCCACTTTTAGGAATACTTGTCGCTGACCAATATTATTAGCTGTGTCATGGAATTCCAATGCCTGTCTCTGATGCATCAGAAATTTTTCAGGTTGAAGAAAAAGAATACTAGAAATAAAAACATCCTTTGCTGCAAAGAAAGAACATCAGGAGGCTTGAATGTCATCCTAATGCCAAGTTTCCTATTTCCACTTTTTTTCCTTTAAAATATGTACAGTGGGGGGAGGGGGAGGGAAATGGGAGGCGGTGGCGGGGAGGAGGCAGAAATCCTTAATAAATAAATAAATTAAAAATAAAAATAAAATAAAATATGGACAGTGCCTGGCAAGATGGCTCCGTGCGTACAGATGCTTGCACCGAGCATGATGGCCTGAGTTTGCCTCCCTGGATACAGCAAAAAGAAAGAAGTGACTCCTAAAAGTAGCCTGAAACATCCATGTGTATATTGTACACACATGCATCAACACATAAACACAGATAAAACATAAAATATATGTGAATGCTTAAAAGCAAGTAATGATATTTTATGTGTGTTTAACACATATGCACGTGTATTGTAGAATATGGAACACTAAAAAATTGCAAGGGGTTTCTATTGTTAAAAAGTTTTACTTTTGAAATGTGATCTCACTCTGTAACTCATATTGGCCTTAACCTCACCATGTGTCCCCCACTGGCCTCAAACTCATGTCAAACCCTTTGCTTCCACTTCCTGAGAAGTGACTCCTAAAAGTTGCCTGCTACCTCCACGTGTATATTGTGACACACATGCATAAACACATGTACACAAAATGTAAAATATATTAAATGCTTAAAAGCAAATACTGATATTTTAGGTATGTTTAACACATATTCATGTGGATTATCTATAGTGTATTGTAGAATAAAGAGCACTAGAAAATGGCAAAAGTATTTCTATTGTTAAATATTTTACTTTTGAAACATGATTTCACCCTGCAACCCATACAGTACTGAACCTCACTATGTGTTCCCGGCTGGCCTCAATCTCATGTCAAACCCTTTGCTTCCACTTCCTGAGCCCTGGGATTACAGGTGTGAGGCACCACACCTACCTTCAGGATTTACTTTCTGGGGAAAGGGGACAAAAAGAAATACTGTGTAGACTATAAAATAGTAAGGACATGTAATTAATAATCACTAAAACATATAAGAAACGCTGATGAGAAATTATAGGGTTCTAAAGCTAAAACATTAACAATAAGAATTAGAGATACAAAATATGAGGGGGATAAGAGGGCAAATGATAAAGAGGAGAACGTCACAACAGATACATTAGCTATTAATGGATCAAACACTGCAAATAAAGGATAAATATTTTCTGAACAGATACAAAAGCAAGACCAGTAATACCTTGTCCGTAAGCTAGAGAGTTTAATAAGTGTGTTTGAGGGCTGGGAGGATGGCTCAGCAGTTAGCATCACTGACCCCTCTTCCAGAGAACCCAGGTTCAATTCCCAGTACCCACATGGCAGCTCACAGCTGGCTGTCACTACAATTCCAGGGGACCCGGCACCCTCACACATGCAGGCCAAACACTCACGCATGTAAAATAAGAAAAAGTAATTCTCTTTAAAGTAGAAGAAAAAGATGCTGGCGACAGTGGTGATGCTGTCACTGCCTTTAGAATCATTTACTGCTCATTTAGTCAGAGCTGGTTGCTGGGAATAGCTGCTGCCCTCAGTTCAGTTTAGTCTACTTAGACTGTTGGTGGGGTTTGCAAGTGTGCTGTTTGATCACTTAGCCACCAGCAGGTGGCACTGTTGGAGGACTGTGGGGAGCATCCCAGGCCTGTAGCATGAGGGCAGGGCCTTTGAAGATTGTTACACTTACCACTCACTGAATCTGATCTGTAAGCTTTGCATCCTGGCCATTGCCACATGAGGAATCTCCACCATGTTCCATGGTCCCCATTAACAGCACCGTGATGGCATTGTGTGACACTTTTCCTGGGTAGGGAACCCATGTCAGACCAAATTGCGGGTGAGGACTTTACACAACAGGGGCGATTATAAAGCACTTGTACCACTAAAATCCCACTCTATCACGGGTGAGGACTCACATAGTCTGCATCTATCTGAATGTCCGGAGGTTGTGGATGACTCCAAAGTAACATCGTTCTCCAGACCCAACAGAGCTGATGCACATAGGACCTCACAGAGACTGTGACACAACTGACGAGATCTGCAGGAGCTCAAGCCAGATAAAATCCCAGCATGGAGGAGGGGAAGTGGCCACAAAGCCTTGCACCTAGCCAATAGCTTTTGTGATTGATAGCTGCTTTCGCAATGGAGTGACACTGGGTATGGCAAACACACCCCAGAACAGGCCCCATGTGCAGTAGTTTCCAGTATAAATAGAACTCCATTGTTTTGTTTTTGACTTACAAACAGACTGTTTTATTTAAGCAAGAGAAAGAGCATGATGTTTAGTTGAAAGGAGTTGGGGAAGGGGAAAATATAAAAATAAACAAAAATTTTAAAAAGAAAGAAAACTTTGAAGTAAAATAAATACGTTGAGGCAAGGCTGAGGGAATGGCTCTTCCAGAAGACCTAACTTCAGTCCCCAGACCACAAATGGTGGTTCATAACTGACTGTTATTCCAATTCCAAGGGATCTGACACCATCTTTTGATCTCCGAGGGAAAATCCATAGACTCACAGGCAGGTAAAATACCCATACACATAAAATTAAAATAAACAAAACCTGAAATAATATGATGTACCTGTTGGCCTGGATAGTGCTCTTATCCAGAGGACCTGAGTTCAGTTTCAGTACCTATAACAGCCATCTGTAACCGTGTGGCCACCGTGGGCTATTTAGCCCATGTTTATTTAGTCCTTGTTACATAGCAAGACATACACACATATACCGACACACAAACACACGTTCTCCACATAGTCTGTACATTTATATATTTATTTCACTATTATCGTGATTCTATATGATAAGTATTGTTGACGTCTACACTTCTCATGAAAACGGTAAGGCACAGAGTGGCCGAGTAAGTAGCTCCCAAGTCACAGAGCAACTAAGATGTTACCCATGATTAAGTCATGCCTCCTAGTCATCCTGATCATTGTGAGATCAGGAGGCAACCTGGGCCCTCACCATGTAACCATACGAAGCAGGCAGTAGATACAGGAAACTGAGAAACACCAAAATGTCACATTCCTGGCTCATTTCCAAGACTCTGACAACTGGTCACTCTTGCTCTATGATTTGGAAACGGATTGGAAAGTAAAGGCTGGGGATCCGAGATGGGCCAGATACTGGTTCTAGGCTTTCTTCACAGGAAGGGGTATATGAAAGAGAGAGATATAAATGTGTGATGGGAAAGAGTGAGAAGGCTAGTTTGTCTGCTTCCCTGATTTCCTGCTGTGGACCAGTACAAAGTCTACCTTTGTACTGGTCCACAGCAGTAACTTAATCAGACGTAGAAAAGTACATTGCAACATGGTAGATATATATATATATATCAATACATAAAAATGATTTAAACAGAGGTAGCAGACTCACATACAGTATTCAATAAAATTTAACTTTGTATCAATATACAAGAATCAATACCAATATAATTTCTAAAAACAATAACTCACAAACACCTATCTATTATCCTATCACCAATTTTCCCTCTTTTTTTTTTCAAGAATACCCATGAGCCTATGAAATACTTCCCCCATCCCTCAACCATATACCAATTATAACCAACCCCAAAAGGATGTCCCTAAACCTGAAGGCAAACTCTGCTGGGAGAGGGGACGTTATGCCCTAAAATTGCTTCCAGCTGTCATGGGGGTGTCGTTCTTCTTAGGGGTTCCTGTGAAAGTAAATATGGTAAAATTTCAAGATTAATATTTGGTCTGGAAAAATTGCAAATAGTGTCTGAGAGTTTTGAGGGGGTCTGGCCAGGGTGTTGTAAAAGATGTGCACCATTTGGAACTGTCTTGTGCAGTTGGTACCAAAAATCAGGTCTTGTAGTAGCACTAGCAACATGATGATGTCTTATTAGCCAGGTGGAGTCGATATTGTGTGTGCCCAACTTCTTCTTGGAAACTTAAAAGTTCACGGCAGGAAAATTTATTATTTCTTCTGGGAAACTAAGCATTATATATAAAGACATATACAGACATATATATTCAGTGAAAGGTATAATAAAGACAGAAACAGATATGAGGAAAGACAAAGAAAGTTTATAAATTATTATCTTTATTATTATTATTATTATTATTATTATTATTATTATTATGTCCCATATCATGGCTCTTGACATGAGACAGAAACTCTGGGATATCGCTTATGAAAAGGCTTGGAATTGGAGAGGGACTGAGCCTGAGTCCAACTCCAAAACCAGCTCTCTATATTTATAAATAAATGCACATTAACACATATTTAAAATATGTTTATTATAATTTATTTACTGAACCTATTCAGTTTTCTTGCTGATCCTTATTGGGTTGTAAATAGTTTCCATCTGTCAGTATTCAAATATCCAAGGTCCCTTGAATTCTTTGAAGATGAGTGTTTTCCTGCGGAGATAAGCAGAGAACCCTACCCCCATCCTATATGTTGTTCTTACCATCAGTATGATTATCATCATTGTGGATGAGCCGTCATTTCTTCTTTCTAAGAGATTCCTCCTCTTCAAACTGAACCTTTATTTATTTTGATGGTACCCAAAATTATTCTTCTTTTTTAAAAACATGAGCAAAACCACTTCCCCAACGCAGAACATATCCTGGCTTCCATTGCGAGGTCAGCATAACCTTGAAATAAACTGGTTGATTTAATTCTGCAGTCTTTTCGGTTATTCAATGTCTTTTTTGCGGACATTGTCCCCTTCTCAGTAGAGTTGAAAAATTCAAGGTTAATAAAGCATTATGAGTGAGCAGAGCTGGCGTGCAGGCCAGATGGAGGGGAGCCAATGGCAGTTTGCTCTGAACAGGTGAGGTCCAGACCTGAGGAAAGAACCTAGTACATAGCACCAAGTGCGGCCTGCAGGCACAAGCTCATGGCTCTTAGGTCCCCTCACTCGCGGCTGGGATGTGGGAGAAAGCTGACTGCAGGAAGGGCATGAGATGGTGCGGATATCAATGAACGAATGGATGTGGTGTGGCCTCATCTGGCCAGAGCCTTAAAGGGCACTAAAAAGCCCCAAAGACGGGCACCAAGTGATGGTGCATTCGATTGGCATGCTAGAATTAACCAGACCAGCTGAAAACAACAGATACAATTTAATAATTGAAAATGGGGAAACTCACACAACCTGGGTAAAGGTTCCCATGTCCTGAAGACGTAAGTCATAAACAATGCCACACCAGTTTGGAATTATGATTAATAGGGTGGTATTTATTTAAAGCGGAAAAAACTTACAGATCACTGTCAGCCCTCTGCGTAACCAGGAAGGAAGTCAAGTCACCGGCGGAGCAGGAAGTGAAGAGAGAGAGGAGAGGGAAGTGGCCGCTTTTTTAAAGGGGCTGGTATCTCAGCGGCGATAGGCTGGAGGAGTGGGAGGACCTCCCGTAACACCTCCCCCTTTTGTTTAAATAAGAGAGTTCTAAACCTACTATGAAATTATATACAATAAGTACAAATATCCTATTCTAACTAGCTTAGGTCTTGTATAATAAATAACTTGGCCAAGTCATGAGAGAAAAGTAACTACATCTATATAGTCTTCAACCCCATCAAAGATCTGAGAAGGGAAATAATGTTACCTGGTTAATTAGGAAGTTCAATAAAAACAACTTCCAAAACATGCAACAAATCACAGAGACAACTAACTACCTAGGCAATCACCCAAAGTCACATTAGCAGCGTTGAAGCAACCAACTTTGGCTAAGGCCTAACATAACTGACACACCATTTTCAAAGGCAAGCAACTTTTCAAAACTATCTTACCCTGTCTTGGCAGGATAAGACAGTCCTGTTTTATCCATTGATGCATGCTCTGTATCTTTGTCGGTGGTTGAGGTACGGGCATTTCTTTGCCCAAAGGCCAGTTCTGCTAAAAAGAAAGGCTCCAGGTGGAGTGTCTTTGGTGCTCAACATTCTCTCGGGAATAGAGTGGTGTTGCCAGGAGCAATTGTGTCTCACTACCACAAAACTCTGAGTTAGATTAAAGGCCATTTTCTACAGCTCTTTGAAGAAGTTGAAGATTATCTATCTATACTGAGTATAATCTCTATATGTCTAAAGAACCTGATTAGTCTAATTATAAATGACAAACTTAGATGACTATTAGTCTATATAATTCTCAATATCTATCTAACTTAAAGATTAAGACAATAAACAACTGTGAAACAAATGAGGACAATGACCTCCAAATATAAACAATGTACAAATATACATTGCAGTAGGTAAATATATATCAATACACAAACATTATATAAGTATCTTAATCAGAGGTAGAAATGTACACAACAATATGGTAAATATATACAATACAATATATGTCAATACATAAAAATGTTTTAAACAAGGTAGAAACATGCATGCCTACAATAGTCAATATAATTTAACTTTGTATCAATATACAAGAATCTATACCAATATATTTGTCTAAAAACAGTAACTCACAATTACAAATCTATTATCCCATCATCCCTCTTTTTTTTTTTTCAAAATGATCCCTGAGCTTATAAAATTCCTCCCCCAACCCTCAATCGTATACTAATTATAATCAACCCCTAAATGATGTCCCTAAACCCAAGGGCAAACTTCACTGGGAGAGGGGACGTCGTCCTCTAGAATTACTTCCAGCTGTCATGGGGGCGACGTTCTTTCTGGGGGATCCTGTGAAAGTAAAATGATGGTTAAATTTCAAGATCAATAATCTTTTAAAATTGCCAATAGTCTCTGAGTATTTTGTGCAGGTCTGGCCAAAATGTTGTATAAGATGTGCACCATTTCAGCTAACCAAGTTGGAACTGTCTTGTGCAGCTGGTACCCAAAGCAGGTCTTGTTGTAGCGCTATCAGTATCATGACGTCATATCAACCAGGTGGAGTTGTTGTTATGGGGCCCCATCTTCTTCCTGGAAACTTCAAATGTCACTTCAGGAAAAACTCATTGTTCATTATGAAAAACTTATGCATTAATCATATAGACATATATATATATATATATATATATATATATATATATGTGTGTGTGTGTGTGTGTGTGTATATTCAATGAAAGACATGATAGATATATTCAATGAAAAGTATGATAGATATGAAGAAAAGCAAAGATGTTTTCTAAACTCATATTTCTTTCTGTCCCACATCATGGCTCTTGACATGAGACAGAAACTCCAGAAACTCTGGGTTTTTCTCTTACTAACAGGCTTGGAATTGGAGAGGGACTGAGCCAGAGTCCAACTTCAAAACCAGCTTTATAAATTTAGAAATATGGTTTAATATTACTTACACAACCCATTCAGTTTTCTTGATATTTCCTATCGGGCAGGTATTTTTCCATCTGTCAGTATCCAAACATCCAGGGTCCCTTGAATTTCTCAAAGATGAGTGTTTTCCTGTGGAGATAAGAACAGAACCCTGCCCCCATTCTATATGTTTTTCTTACCACCTGTATTGTGGATGAGTTGTCATTTCTCCTTTCCAAGAGGTTTCTCCTCTTCAAATCGAAACTTTATTAATTTTGATGGTATCCACAATTTTTTTTTCTCCTGTGGAAACAAGAGCAAAACCCCTTCCCCAACGTAGCACATCTCCTGGCTTCCACTGAGAGGTCAGCACATCTTTGAAATAAATCGGTTGATTTAGTTCAGCAGACATTTCCATTATCCAATGTCTTTCTGCTGCTGTCGTTCCTTTCTCATTAGCGTTAAGGAAATTCAAGGTTAATAAAGCATTATGTAATCTATTTCTGGGGGTATTTTCGGTCCCTTTCTGTTTGTTCAGCATATCCTTTATAGTACGATTTGATCTTTCTATAACTGCCTGACCTGTAGGATTATTTGGTATACCTGTAATGTGTTTTATATTATAATAATCAAAAAAGCGTTTCATTTTCTTAGATACATATGCTGGACCATTATCTGTCTTTATTTGCTCAGGTATACCCATGATGGCCATAACTTCCAATAAATGTGTGATTACTGAATCAGCCTTTTCTGAGCTCAGGGCAGTAGCCCATTGAAAACCTGAATACGTGTCTATGGTGTGGTGTACATATTTTAATTTACCAAATTCTATAAAGTGGAACACATCCATCTGCCAGATTTCATTTCTCTTAGTGCCCTTTGGGTTACTCCCTGCAGGCAACGGTGTTTGATTATAGAAAGAACAAGTAGGACGTCTCTTTATAATGTCCTTAGCTTGTTGCCAAGTAATGGAAAATTCTTTCTTTAGGCCTTTACTATTCGCATGATGCTTCTTATGAAATTCTGAGGCCTGCAACACACTTCCAATCAATAATTGATCAATCTCAGCGTTGCCTTGGGCTAGAGGACCAGGCAGACGTGTATGGGACCGGATGTGTGTTATGTACATCGGACAAAGCCTGTTCCTGATTATGTCTTGTACCTGGATAAACAATGAAGTCAACTCTGTGTCATCTGGTATAAATTCAGCTGTCTCAATATGCAAGATAACTCTTTCTGCATATTGTGAATCTGTAACTATATTAAGAGGTTCTTTAAAATCCCTTAGCACCATAAGAATGGCATATAATTCTGCCTTCTGGACAGAATTATAAGGGCTTTGTTCCACCTTACTCAATTCATCTGACTTGTAACCTGCTTTCCCTGATTTATTTGCATCAGTATAGAACGTACGGGCTCCAGTTATTGGAGCATCATGTACAATTCTAGGAAGAATCCAAGAAGTTCTTTTTATGAGGTTATGTCTACCACTTTTGGGATAGTTGCTATTAATTTCTCCCAAAAAATTAGCACAAGCTCTTTGCCATGGTTCATTGTCTTCCCATAACTTTTTTATTTCTTCAGTAGTAAAAGGCACTATAATTTCTGCTGGGTCTATACCTGCTAGTGGACGAAGTCTCAGCTTACCTTTTATAATTAATTCAGAGACTTTTTCCACATAAGTTTTTAATTTTTTACTTGGTTTATTAGGTATAAATATCCACTCTAAAATAATATCTTCCCTCTGCATTAGAATCCCTGTAGGAGAAATTCTGGAAGGCAATATGACTAGGATGCAGCTAAGATTTGGGTTCACCCTATCCACATGTGCCTCCTGTAATTTTTCCTCAATCATTGTCAGTTCCTTTTCTGCTTCAGCTGTCAGTTTTCTTGGACTATTCAAATCTTTATCACCATCTAAGGTTTTGTTTAAATGGACTATTAGATCAGGTGTTATCCCAACAGCTGGTCGTAGACTGGAAATGTCTCCTAACAATCTTTGGAAGTCATTAAGAGTCTTTAACCGGTTTCTCCTAATTTGTGCCTTTTGCGTTTTAATTTTCTCTAACCCTATTCTGTAACCTAGGTAATTAATAGAATTTCCTCTTTGAATCTTTTCAGGGGCAATTTGTAATCCCCACCTAGGCAAGACTTTCTTTACTTCTTCAAACATCCTTTCTAAAGTATCTTTATTTGAATCAGATAACAAGATGTCATCCATGTAATGATAAATAATGGACTTGGGGAATTGTTTACGAATTATTTCCAATGGCTTACTTACAAAATATTGGCACAGTGTAGGACTATTGAGCATACCCTGTGGGAGGATAGTCCATTGATATCTCCTATTGGGCTGAGAATTATTATAAGTAGGCACTGTGAAGGCAAATTTTTCTCTATCCTTTTCTTGTAACGGTATAGTGAAAAAACAATCTTTCAAATCAATAACTATAAGAGGCCATCCTTTTGGTAACAGAGAAGGCAAAGGAATTCCAGATTGTAGTGAGCCCATAGGTTGAATTACTTTGTTGACAGCTCTTAGATCTGTCACCATTCTCCATTTACCAGATTTCTTTTTTACAACAAACACAGGAGAATTCCAAGGGCTGGTTGATTCTTCAATGTGGTGAGCATCTAGTTGCTCCTGCACCAGCTGTTCCAATGCCTGTAGTTTATCTTCAGCTAGAGGCCACTGTTTGATCCATATTGGCTTCTCAGTTAGCCATTTTAAAGGTAGGGCTGTTGGTACCTCTAAAGGTTTGGTATTTGCTGTATGTTCTTGTACAGCCTGAATGACTGGTGACCTTTTTCCATAATACCTCATCATATACTTCCCAGAATTATGAGTTCCTGGAACTACAGGAATGTTAATCTGGGTATTCCATTGCTGTAGCAGGTCACGGCCCCATAAATTTATGGCAATATTGGCTATATATGGCCTTAGTCTTTCTATTTGCCTTTCGGGCCCTATGCATTCAACCCATCTTGTGCTTTGTTTTACACGAGATAGGGTTCCAATTCCCAGGAACTGAACATCTACCTCTTGAAGAGGCCAATTCGGATGCCAAGATTCTGGCGTAATGATACTTACATCCGCACCTGTGTCTAATAAGCCTTCAATAAAAGTGCCATTTATACAGACTCTTAGCTTTGGTCTTTGATCATTAATAGAAGTCTGCCAAAATATACGTTTACTCTGTCCAACTGGGTTTTTTGACTCATCCTCCACATGGATTTCATCATTTAGACAAGTATTACTTTTTACAGCAGAAATTGGAGCTTTTAATTTTCTTGGTGAGGCACGTTCTCCACTGTGACTGGGAATGACTGGGCCACTGTTGGCTTGGGGGCCTGCGAGAGGCCCCTCAAGGAGTTTCCCGATGGTATCGGGTTGCCTTGTTTGTCTGTTGTTGACCTGCATTCATTGGACCAATGTCGGCCTTTACCGCATCTCCTACATATACCTGAAGGCCTAGGTCTCCTATTTTTGTCATTCCCAGAGGAGATAATATTCCTAGAAATTCTGTGCCTGCAATCCCTTTTCAGATGTCCTAATTTACCACAATTAAAACACCTGGCAGTTTGATGTCTCCTCATTGCTGTGGAAATAGCTTCTCCTACCCAAGATTCATCATTATAGCTAAACGTCTCAACATTCATCGTATGCTGAATCCATTCATCCATAGGTGCTGATCTAGACTTTAAAGGCCCAATTATCTTTTTGCATTCTATGTTTGCATTCTCAAAAGCTAGAGATTCAAGAAGTATTCGTCTAGCTTCTGGGTCTGTTACCCCTATGTCCAGAGCCTTAATTAATCTTTGCAAAAAGTCAATAAAGGGTTCTCTCTGTCCCTGCCTAATTCTGGTATATGATTCAACCCTCTTTGCTGGATCTTGTATCCTATTCCAAGCATTTAAAGCTGCTTGGTGACATAGACACAGTACTTCATCATCATAAAGAGCTTGGACCTGTGGATCAGCATATTCTCCTGCACCAAGAATTTGATCTTGGGAGACCTCAATACCTTTTGCTCTTCCTTGCTGTTCCATATGTTTGGATTCTTCTCTGAAATAAATTCCAAACAACAAGGAAGGTCCATTATCTAAAACTGCAGACACTAACTGATGGAAATCATGGGGGGTAGCTCTAGCATTAGAAGCCCAAGTCCTTATCATTTCCTTTATGTATGCAGAGTGCAAGCCAAAATTAACAATAGCTTGCTTAATTTCTTTTAGATCATTCATTGCTATTGGCGTCCATCTAGCTTCTCTGACTCCCTTTGAGCCTTTAGAAGTTGACGCTTTGTCAGAATTAAGTATAGGGTATGCTGCTAAAACCTTTGGTAAGCCAGTTCTAATAGCTGGTGTTGGCATTGTATCCTGTCCTTGTGCCTTATTACTCTGTTCACCAGCTCCAATCATTTCTTCAATCATTTCAAGTCTTTTTATTATTGTCTCTTTTGAATCCTTAATCTCCTGACCTGCATGAGTTTCTAGTAAAGATTGTATGGTTCTTAGGAGTGCCATGATCTTCCTAAATGATAGAATATGCAAAAGAATACTGAAACCTAGTAACCAGTAAATTAAGTTATCCCCATAGTCATATAAACCTTGCATGATATAACCCATTGTATTGGTAACCAGAACAGTAAAATTCGCGTTGGAAACGAGAACTGCCATATTACCTATTATCCAGCAGGTGGCGCTGTTGCCAAGTCTCGACGAAAACACGGTCCTGTTTCAGAGTCCGCCTAGTATTTGTTAAAAACTGGAAAATGTAAGTTGCTCAACAAAGTAAATGTAATTAAATCAATTCCAGAGATGGAACCAGAAACCAGAATCCAGGGGTAGAGAAGAGCAACCTGGAAGCCGCTTATGCCTCCACGTGACAGAATCACCCTGAGGGGTTGCAGCTTTCAGCAACCGCGTGCTCTGGTTCGCGCCACTTAAGAGCTGTGCTTGCAAGGAAGATTTAAAAACAACTCAGAAAAGAGCAAACCAGGCGGGCAGAGACTACGCAGGCCTGTGGAGTTTAAATCCCACGTGGGGAGGCCAAGGCCGCAGCCTCAAGGCACAGGAGGCGGCTGAGGAAGGGAGGACTCCTGCCAAGCCGCGGCCGGCAGCCGAGCAGGGAAAGGAGAGGTTCTAAAACCAAACGTTGGGTGCCAATTGAAGACGTAGGTCATAAACAATGCCACACCAGTTTGGAATTATGATTAATAGGGTGGTATTTATTTAAAGGGGAAAAAACTTACAGATCACTGTCAGCCCTCTGCATAACCAGGAAGGAAGTCAAGTCACCAGCGGAGCAGGAAGTGAAGAGAGAGAGGAGAGGGAAGTGGCCGCTTTTTTAAAGGGAGAGAGACCAAGCCCCAAGGGGCTGTTATCTCAGTGGCGATAGGCTGGAGGAGTGGGAGGACCTCCCGTAACAATGTCCAAAACAGGTCTGAAGAACAGCATGCAAAGAGAGACAAAGAGAGCTAATTCACCTGGACTCCCAGGTTTTCTTCCCTGGCCCCAGGCAGCTGCACCCTAGCCAAATGTAGGTTGGCTGAGCTTCCCCACTCAGAGACCAACTTCCTCTAAAGGGTGGTGACAGAAAAAGTTAACTCAGTCTCTTAGCCATTGAAAACATTCTTCATGCCTGAAGGTGACATAGATGTTTTCAGAAAGAAAGAAAAGTAAGTGTCCTGAGAACAAGCAGAAATACACATATATAAACAATCAGAAATTCTTCAGGCTTAAGAAAAAGAATACCAGAAACAACAACATCCTTTGCTGCAAATAAAGACCATCAGAAAACTTGAATGTCTTCTTAATGCCAAGTTCCCTATATTCACTTTTTTCCTTTAAAATACACACAGGGCCTGGCAAGATGGCCCAGTTCCAACAGATGCTTGTGCCGAGATGATGGCCTGAGTTTGACACCCTGGGTAGAGTAAAAAGAAAGAAGTGACTCCGAAAAGTCGCCTACTACCTCCACGTGTATATTGTGACACACATGCATAAACACATGCACAGAGATGAAATATAAAATATATGTGAGTGCTTAAATGAAAATGATGATATTTTATGGATGTTTAACACATATGCACGTGGACTGTCTATAGGGTATTGTAGAATAAAGAGCTCTAAAAAATAGCAAATGTATTTCTATTGCTAAATATTTTACTTTTAAAATATGATTTCACCCTGCAACCCATACTGTACTGAACCTCACCATGTGTCCCCGGCTGGCCTCAAACTCATGTCAAACCCTTTGCTTCCACTTCCTGAGCCCTGGGATTACAGGTGTGAGGCACCACACCTAACATCAGGATTTACTTTCTGGAGAAAGGGGTCAAAAAGAAATACTGTGTAGACTATAAAATAGTAAGGACCTATAATTTATAATCACTAAAACATATCAGAAAGGAAGATGAGAAATTAGAGAGCTCTAAAGCTAAAACATTAAAAATAAGAATTAGAGATACAAATTATGAGGGGGATAAGAGTGCAAATGATAAAGAGTAGAACGTCAAAACAGATACATTAGCTACTAATGTATCAAACACTACAAATTAAGGATAAATATTTTCTGAACAGATACAAAAGCAAGAACATTAATACCTTATCAGTAAGATAGAGAGTTTAAGAAGTTTGTGAGGGCTGGGGGGATGGCACAGCAGTTAGCATCACTGACTGCTCTTCCAGAGGACCAGGGTTCAACACCCAGCACCCACATGGCAGCTCACAGCTGGCTGTCACTAAAATTCCGGGGGACCTGTCACTCGTACACAGGCCTATATCATGCAGGTCACACACTAACACATGTAAAATAAAAATAAGTAATTCTCTTTAAATTGATGAAAAAGATGTGGACAGTTGTGAACCTGTCACTGGCTTTAGAATCATATACTCCTAGTTGCTGGGAACAGCTTCTGTTCTCAGTTTAGGTTAGTCTACTTAGACTGTTGGTGGGGTTTGCAAGTTTGCTGTTTGAGCACTTAGCCCCCCGCAGGTGACAGTGTTGGAGGACTGTGGGGAGCATCCCAGGCCTGCAACATGAGGGCAGGGCCTTTTAAGGCTGTTAAACTTACCACTCACTGAATCTGATCTGTAAGCTTTGCATCCTGGCCATTGCCACATGAGGAGTCTCCACCATGTGCTGCGGTCCCCATTAACAGCACCGTGATGGCATTGTGTGACACTTTTCCTGAGTAGGAAACCTATGTCAGACCAAATTGTTGGGTGAGTAGTTTACATAAACAGGGGTGATTCTAAAGCACTTGTATCACTAAAAGCCCATTCTCTCACGGGTGAAAACTCACAGATGCTGCATCTATCTGAATGTCCGGAGTTGGTGGATGACTCCAAAGTAACATTGTTCTCCCCACCCAACAGAGCTGGTGCACATAGGACCTCACAGAGACTGTGAGATCACTCACGAGATCTGCAGGAGCTCAAGCCAGATAAAATCCCAGCATGGAGGATGTGAAGTGGCCACAAAGCCTTACACCTAGCCAAGTGGCTATTTGTGATTGATAGCTCCTTGGAGAGGGAAAAAAGTTTTCTCAATGAAGTATCACTGGGTATGGCAAACACAGCCCAGAACAGGCCTCATGCCCAGTTGTTTCCAGTATAACTAGGACTCCATGGTTTTGTTTTTGACTTATAAAAGGACCGTTTTGTTTGTTTTAAGCAAGAGAAAGAGCATAATGTTAAGTTGGGAAAAATTAGGGAAGGGAGAAAATATGATAAAAATGAATGAAAAATTTAAAAATAAGGAAAAATGAAAAATAAAATATATATGTTGAGGTGGGGCTGAGGGGATGGCTCTTGCAAAAGACCTGACTTCAGTTCCTGGATGCCAAACGGTGACTCACAATTGCCTGTTATCTAGTTCCAAGCAATCTGACACCATCTTATGACCTATGTGGGCAAATCCACAAAGACACACGGAGATAAAATATCCCTACACGTAAAATTAAAATAAACAAAACCTGAAATAATATGATAGAACTATTGGTTTCAATAGTGCTCTTAGTCATAGGACCTGAGTTCAGTTTGCAGAACCTACTAACAGCCATCTATATTGTGAGGCCACCCTGGGCTAATAAGCCCATGTTATATAGCAAGACATACACACACACACACACACACACATTCTCCACATATCTGTACATTTATATATTTCTTTCACTATTAGTGTGACTCGATCTCATAAGCATTGTTGCCAAACATATTTTATACAAGAAACAAAAGTCCCAGAGAGACTGAATAAGTAGCTCCCAAGTCACAGAGCAACTAAGATGTTACCCATGATTAAGTCATGCCTCCTAGTCATCCTGATCATTGTGAGGTCAGGAGGCAACCTGGGCCCTCAGTGTTTAACCATATGAAGGAGGCAGTAGATACAGAAAACTGAGAAACACCCAAGATCGCACATTCAGGGCACATTTCCTAGACTCTGGCAACTACTCAGTCTCAGCTCTATGATTTGGAAAAGGATCAGAAAGTCAAGGCAGGGGATCCCAGGTGGGCCAGATACTGGTTCTCAGACTTTATTCACTGGAAGGGGTATATGAAAGAGATATATGAATGTGTGAGGAAAAAGTATGGGGACACTTGTTTGTCTGCCTCCCTAATTTCCTGCAGTGGACCAGGACAAAATGTACCTGTGATTGGAAATGGTGGCCCAGCCTGAAAAGAACAGAAAAGCTTCTCGCCAGTATCTCTGTCGATAAGCAGAAAATGAAAGTGTAAATCCACTCTTAGGATACAGGTCGCTGAACAATAGTATTCTGCTGTGTCATGTTATGCCAATGCCTGTTTCTGATGTTCATTCTCTCATCTCAGAGCCATCGAAGTCCCCCTGTCTCTTGGGCTTTCTCTAATACTATTGCAGTATGAGATGAATTGATCTACCATGATTTCCTTTAAAGGGACCATGGTATTGATTTTTCATGTGTGTTGAGTGAGAGAGGAGGAAAGCCTCACTTGTATACAGGGATAGCTGGAAATCCCAAGACCACATATTGAAAAGATGTACAATCCCCTCCTCACACTTGAGGTGTTAGCATATCACACAAGACACATTTTATTCAAAAAGCTCTGACTTTCTCATCAGTGACCTTGGAGGCTATTAGAGTGGTGGTGTATTCGACTGGTATACTAGGATTAATCAGACCAGCTCAAAGCAGCAGATATAATTTAACAATTGAAAACGGAGAAACTCAACACTACCAGGGTAAAGGTTCCCATGTCCAAACCCAGTCTGGTGAACACCTCACCAAGAGAGGCAGAGGGAGCAAGGGCAGCTGGATTCCCAGGTTTTCTTCCCTGCCCCCAGGCAGCCACACCATAGCCGAATGTGATTGGCTGAGCTTCCCCATTAAAGAGAAACTTCCTCTAAAGGTAGTGACAGAAAAACTTAACTCAGTCTCTTATCCATTGATAACATTCTTCCTGACAGAAAAACTTAACTCAGTCTTATCCATTGACAACATTCTTCCTGACAGAAAAACTTAATCTCTTATCCATTGATAACATTCTTCCTGCCTGAAGGTGACATAGATGTTTTCAAAAAGAAGGAAAAGTAAGAGTCCTGGGAACAAGGAGAAATATATAAATATAAACAATTAGAAATTATCCAGGTTGCAGAAAAATAATACCACAGATAACAACATCTTTTAGTGCAAATTAAGCCCATCAGAAGGCTTGAATGTCATCTTAATACCAAGTTCCCTATCTCCACTTTTTCCTTGAAAATACACACAGGGCCTGGAAAGATGGCACAGTGCCTACAGATGCTTGTGACCACGATGATGGCCTCAATTTGCCTCCCTGTGTACACTGAAGAAAGAAGTGACTCCTAAAAGTTGTCTGCTACCTACACGTGTATATTGTGACACACATGCATAAACACATGCGCACAAAATGTGAAATATATTAAATGCTTAAAAGTAAATGCTGATATTTTAGGTATGTTTAACACATATTCATGTGGATTATCTATAGTGTATTGTAGAATAAAGAGCACTAGAAAACGGCAAAAGTATTTCTATTGTTAAATATTTTACTTTTGAAACATGATTTCACCCTGAAACCCATACTGTACTGAACCTCACTATGTGTTCCCGGCTGGCCTCAATCTCATGTCAAACCCTTTGCTTCCACTTCCTGTGCCCTGGGATTACAGGTGTGAGCACCACACCTAACATCAGGATTTACACTCTGGAGAAAGGGGACAAAAAGAAATACTGTGTAGACTATAAAATAGTAAGGACATATAATTTCTAATCACTCAAACATATAAGAAACGGTGATGAGAAATTATAGAGTTCTAAAGCTAAAACATTAACAATAAGAATTAGAGATACAAAATATGAGGGGGATAAGAGGGCAAATGATAAAGAGTAGAACGTCACAACAGATACATTAGCTATTAATGGATCAAACACTATAAATAAAGGAGGAATATTTTCTGAACAGTTACAAAAGCAAGAACAGTAATACCTTATCAGTAAGATAGAGAGTTTAATAAGTGTGTTTGAGGGCTGGGAGGATAGCTCAGCAGTTAGCATCACTGACTGCTGTTCCAGAGGCCCGGGTTCAATTCCCAGCGCCCACCTGGCAGCTGGCAGCTGGCTGTCACTACAATTCCAGGGGAACCAGCACTCTTAAACAGGCCTGTATCATGCAGGCCAAACACTAACACACGTAAAATAAAAATAAGTAATTCTCTTTAATGTAGATGAAAAAGATGCTGGTGAAAGTGGTGAACCTGTTACTGCCTTTAGAAACATTTACTGCTCATTTAGTCAGGGGGGTTGCTGGGAATAGCTTCTGCCCTCAGTTCAGTTTAGTCTACTTAGATTGTTGGGGGGGTTTGCAAGTCTGCTGTTTAAGCACTTAGCCCCCAGCAGGTGGCACTGTTGGAGGATTGTGGGGAGCATCCCAGGCCTGCAGCATGAGGGCAGGGCCTTTAAAGGCTGTTACACTTAGCAATCACTGAATCTGATCTGTAAGCTTTGCAACCTGTCCATTGCCACATGAGGAGTCTCCACCATGTGCCGCGGTCCCCATTAACAGCACCGTGATGGCATTGTGTGACACTCTTCCTGGGTAGGGAACCTATGCCAGACCAAATTGTGGGCGAGGACTTTACACAACAGGGGTGATTCTAAAGCACTTGCATCAGTGATAGCCCACTCTCTTACGGGTGATGACTCATGGAGTCTGCATCTATCTGAATCTCCGGAGGTGGTGGATGACTCCAAAGTAACATCGTTCTCCAGACCCAACAGAGCTGATGCACATAGGACCTCACAGAGACTTTGAGATCACTCACAAGATCGGCAGGAGCTCAAGCCAGATAAAATCCCTGTATGGAGGAGGGGAAGTGGCCACAAAGCCCTACACCTAGCCATGTAGCTATATGTGATGGATAGCTGCTTTCTTAATGGAGTGACACTGCGTACAGCAAACACACCCTAGAACAGGCCCCATGCCCAGTAGTTTCCAGTATAAATCGGACTCCATGGTTTTGTTTTTGACATATAAACAGAATATTTTGTTTGTTATAAGCAAGAGAAAGAGCATGACGTTGTGTTAGGGAGAGTTAGGGGAGAGTGAAATATGATAAACATAAATAAAAAATTTTAAAATACGGAAAAATTAAAAGTTAAATATCTATGTTGCGGCAAAGCTGAGGGGATGGCTCTTCCAGAGACCCTGACTTCAGTCCCCAGACCCCAAATGATGGCTCACAAGTTCCTGTTATTCCGGTTCCAAGGGATCTGACACCATCTTTTGAGCTCCGTGGGCAAATCAACAGGCACAAACGCAAGTAAAATACCAATACACATGAAATTAAAATAAACAAAACCTGAAATAATAATAAGATATACCGGTTGATCGGCATAGTGCTCTTTGCAGAGGACCTGAGTTCAGTTTGCAGTACCTACTGACAGCCATCTGTAACTTTGAGAGGCCACTCTGGGCTATTTAGCCCATGTTTATTTAGACCATGGTACATAGCAGGACACACATACATACATACATACATACATACTTACATACATACAACACATTGTCTACATAGTCTATACATTTATATGTTTACTTTACCATTATAGTGATTCCATATCACAAGTATTGTTGCCATCCACAACACAATTTTGTGTGCCTCCCTACTTTCCTGTGGTGGACCAGTACAAATTCTACCTGTGCTTAGAAATGTTGGCCCAGCCTGAACAGAACAGAAAAGCTTCTCACCAGGATCTCTGTCGACATCCAGTGGTCAAGGATGTGGGGACCAGCAATGAAGACAGTAAGGACCATGAGCAGAAGAGGAGAGGAGCCTGGGCTGTGAGAACAGGACACCTAGTCACTATGAGGAGCTGCTCTGATGCGTTTCCCAGCAATTGTTGTCACGTTATCCACAGTGGGCATTATGATGCATAAAAGTGATGTCACAAAGCTCCTGAAACCAGAGCTGGAGCCACGAATTCATGTGTTCCTGGAAGAGACCAAGTCTTGACCCTTCTAGCCATGGTTTTGTAGAGATAGGAACCACAGGCAGGGCCTTAGCCTTGTGCTCCTTGCTTTCTATTCTGGAGGGCTTCCTGCCGCCCAATGGACACCCCTGGGACTCAGAGAATCTGAAGGACCTGCTCTGTAGGGACCATTTCCTTTCCTTGGCCAGAGGGACTGGCAGTACACCCTGCCACTCTCCTCTCTGTTCAGTATCCCTGGGGCCCTACTCAGGCCTGACTAACCCCTCACTCTTACCTTCCAGGTTTAAGGTCTGAGGATTCTGTCTCCTCCCCAGGCTGAAGCAGTGCCTTTCCCGACCACAGCCAGAACAACTCATTCTGTGTCCATGGTCCCAGGTAGGATGAGATGCCCATTCTTGCTTAAAAGGCTTTATTGTTGGTCAGCCCTGAAACATGAGCAAAAAAGAATCTTCCAGATGCCTAGACTCACCCTGACTCGTGGACAGTTTCATCATCTTCTGTTTCCACTCAGCATGATTCTGGGAAGCCTGTGCTGGCTGTCACTGGCTGCTTTCTTCTCTGAGAGCTGCTGCAGTGCCAAAAATGAGCTGAGGAATAACCAAGATCTGAGCCAGATGTCCGGACACCAGCCTGTCTCCATTGTGCTGAAGGAAAGAGACTAAAAAGACCTAGGATTTGAGTATGATGGCAGTTGACAGTGAAGCTATTAGGCATAAGGTGAGCTCTGGGAGGACCAACAGACCACAAAGACAGGCCATAGAAGAATGGGTACGCAGCCAAAGGTCCTGAAGTGGTATAAAGATAATTTGGTGGCCTACCTGGGGTCAAGAGAGAAGGCGAATGGCAATGGGAGACTCAGGATGGAGCCACTGCAGGACCTTCCAAACAGAATGTGACCAACAATGGGGGACAATGGTCCATATGAGCTGAATCAGATTAAAACAGCCTCAAGACTTCCTCTGCAGGGTGGCATGCAGAGTGCTCTAAACCTTTCCCCTAGTAAATGTTCAACTTTGCTTTGCCCTTTCTTTCTTTCTTTCTTTCTTTCTTTCTTTCTTTCTTTCTTTCTTTCTTTCTTTCTTTCTCTCTCTGTCTTTCTTTCTTCTTTCTTTCGTTCTTTCTTTCTTTCTTCCTTCCTTCCTTTCTGTTTCTTTCTTTCCTTCCTCCCTCCCTCCCTCCCCCTCCCTTCCTTCCTTCCTTCCTTCCTTCCTTCCTTCCTTCCTTCCTTCCTTCCTTCCTTCCGTCTTATTATTCTGAGTTTCTCTGTGTAGCATCGGCTGTCCTGGAACATTCTCTATAAACCAGACTGGCCAAGAACTCAGAGAATCATGTGCCTCTGCCTTCAGAGGGCTAGGATTTATGGCATGCACCACCATAACTGACAAAGTTCATTTGTTTCTTAACTTCTTTACATATTCTTGCATCTTATACACCTACTTACCTATAACAGATTGAATTCTAGGTAAGCTGGGCTTCTGAGAAAAGCACACACTTTTTCTACGAGTATCCATTCTAGGGCGAGCACAAAGGAGAGATGGACAGTGAGAAGAGAAATTTAGGCCCTGTGCCCACTAGAATCTAGGTTGCTGCATCTTGACTTGGCCAGGTTGCTTTGCCTCCTTGATTGCTCTGCTTACAGTCTTTAGTACTTGACCAACTACTGCATCCTACCAGAATTCTTCCCTTTTGAAAACAAGAAGGATCACATGAAAAATGAATGAAAGTAAGACAGACAGGAAGAATGAAGGACCGGAGAGAGAAAGGAAGGAAGAGACTGCTAGTAAGGTCAAGACCAGAGAAAAACAGAGATCCTCTCCACTTAATAAGAAAAACCAGTGGGGTAACTGGAAGTAGGAGTCAGGAGGCCGGAATTAGATAGGGTAATATCACCTGATTTCTTAGCACTGATATCTGGACCTCCTTTCAGATCAATCAAATTAGCCTTTGGGCATAAGGTCCAAAATTCACTCACTCTCTCTCCCACCCTTTGTGTGTGTGAGTGTGTGGGAATGTTGTGAGGTAGTATTGGTGTGTGTGGTATAGAAACTCCTAGTATGATTTCGTGAGGTATTTAGGGAGGAGAACCTCCACACCAGATGATCAAATGTAGGGGTGTGTGAGTGTGTGTGTGTGTGTGTGTGTGTGTGTGTGTGCGTGTGTGAATGCACACAGGTGTCTGTACACAATTTTTGTGGATGCCAAAGAACAGCCTGGGTGTGTTTTCTCAGGTCTGTCCACTTTTTTCAGAGACAGAGTCTCTCATTGGCCTGAAGCTCTCAAAATAGGGTAGCTGTCAGACCGGTAAACCCCAGGAACAATACGTCTCCACAATTTTTTGCTGGGATTCCACAACTAGAGTTTTATGTAGGTTCTGGGGATTGCAAAGCAAGCACCTTGTTAACTGAGCCATCCCCTCAAATCCTAGGATGAAGTTTTTAATTGGGGAACAAGATAATCAGTTAGAAATGTGGTTTTTAAAACGTGGGTGTACTTTTAAAAAAGGAGGGGGTGTATTCTGAAAACAGTTACTTAGATTCTGAGTGCTAAGTGTTTCGCAAATCAGGTAGAGCTCCAACAGACCAAGGTATTATTCCTCCAAAACCCAACTTGGTGGGCCAAAGAGTTTAAAACTCACAGCTAATGGATGAGGGATTACTTACAGGAGCAAAGCAGCAACTGACTGCTGTGTGGAAGAAGGATTCCTTTTCTGTAGCTGGATAGATGAAAGTGCTTGCCATGTCAGTGGACCATCCACACTCTTGGTACTCTAGCGTCTCCAGAGGCGAGGAAACCACATGTAACTGGGACAGAATCACACAGCTGTAAAGGTGATGCCTCAAAGAGAGGCTGGAATCACAGGTAAAAGTTTTATAACACCTGCCCCAAGCCCAACACCCTTGTTATAAGAAACTTCAGCAGGCAGGTGGTGGTAGGGTGTGTAACAAGGATGGTGAGTGAGCCATGGACAGCAAGCCAGTAAGCAGCATTCCCGCCATGGCCAATGTATACTGCATATTTGTGTTTAAATGAATAAAGTTTGCCTGAAGATCAGCGGGCAAAGCAGCCACACTCGTCAGCTATACAGGACAGCATGGTGGTAGTACATGGCTTTAATCCCAGGACTCAGGAGACAGAGGCAGGCAAAACTCTGTGAGTTCAAGGCTACCCTGGGCTGTACAAGATTGATCCAGAAACAGGTCCAGGTGGTGGTGGTTCACACCTTTAATCTCAGTGTTTGGGAGTCACACCCTTTTAATCCCAGCACTAGGGAGGCGCAGACAGGAGCAATAATCTGAGTAGGAGGAGGAATATAAAGGAGAAGAGACAGGAACTCAGGAGTGTGGAGTCTTAGGATTTGTGGAGATAGGATCTCGCCCTTTTGGTCTGAAGGCTTGGTGTAGGGTAAAAGGTCTCTCTAGCGGTTGGCAGCTTTGCTTTTCTGATCTTCAGATTCGACCCTAATACCTGTTTCTGGGTTTGTATTATTCTGCTACACCTCTGCTTTGACTCCTGCTTCAGATCCCTTTCTTGAGTTCCTGTCACGATGGACTAAAGCTGTAAACTTAAAAGAACCCTTTCAACTTGCTTTTGAACACAGTGATTACAATTTAAAACTAAGACAGCATATTCCCAAGTGTGGGATAAACCAGACACCTTAAACCTCACATTTGAGCCATCCATAATATTCAGAGTAACACAAACCCTGCATTCAGAGCCCCTAACCAACATAAGGCCCCTTGCTTTTAAATTTTTTTAAATTTTAGAAATTTATATTTTACGGAGAAGTTTCAAATTACGACAGAATATTCCCACACACCCTCACACAGGCCAATATCATGCAAGCCAAAAATTCACGCATGTTAAAAAAAAATATGTTATTCTCCTTAAAGTAGAAGAAAAAGATGCTGGCAACAGTGGTGATGCTGTCACAGCCTTTAGAATCATTTACTGCTCATTTAGTCAGAGCTGGTTGCAGGGAACAGCTTCTGTCCTCAGTTCAGTTTAGTCTACTTAGATTGTTGGTGGGGTTTGCAAGTTTGCTGTTTGAGCACTTAGCCCCCAGCAGGTGGCACTGTTGGAAGACTGTGGGGAGCATCCCAGGCATGTAGCATGAGGGCAGGGCCTTTAAGGCTGTTACACTTACCACTCACTGAATCTGATCTGTAAGCTTGGCATCCTGTCTATTGCCACATGAGGAGTCTCCACCATGTGCCATAGTCACCATTAACAGCACCGTCGTGGCATTGTGTGACATTATTACTGGGTAGGGAACCCATGCCAGATCAATTTGTGAATGAAGAGTTTACACAAACAGGGGTGATTCTTTTTTTTTTTTTAATTTGTTTATTTATTAAAGATTTCTGTCTCTTCCCCGCCACTGCCTCCCATTTCCCTCCCCCTCCCCAATTAAGTCCCCCCACTCCTCAGCCCGAAAAGCAATCAGGGTTCCCTGTCCTGTGGGAAGTCAAAGGAACCCCCACCTCCATCCAGGTCTAGTAGGTTGAGCATCCAAACTGCCTAGGCTCCCACAAAGCCAGTACGTGCAGTAGGATCAAAAACCCATTGCCATTGTTCTTGAGTTCTCAGTAGTCCTCATTGTACGCTATATTCAGAGACTCCGGTTTTGTCCCAGGCTTTACCAGGCCCAGGCCAGCTGGCCTTGGTGAGTTCCCAGTAGAACATCCCCATTGTCTCAGTGTGTGGGTGTACAAACAGGGGTGATTCTAAAGCACTTGCATCACTAAAAGCCCACTCGGTCATGGGTGATGACTCACGAAGTCTACATCTATCTGGATCTCCGGAGGTAGTGGATGACTCCAAAGGAACATCGTTCTCCAGACCCAACAGAGCTGACACACATAGGACCTCACAGAGACTGTGACATCACTCACGAGATCTGCAGGAGCTCAAGCCAGAAAAAATCCCTGCATGGAGGATGGGAAGTGGCCACAAAGCCTTACACCTAGCCAATAGCTTTTGTGATTGATAGCCGCTTTCTCAATGGAGTGACACTGGGTATGGCAAACACACCCCAGAACAGGCCCCATGTGCAGTAGTTTCCAGTATAAATAGAACTCCATTGTTTTGTTTTTGACTTACATACAGACTGTTTTGTTTAAGCAAGAGAAAGAGCATGATGTTTAGTTGAAAGGAGTTGGGGAAGGGGAAAATATAAAAATAAACAAAAATTTTAAAAAGAAAGAAAACTTTAAAGTAAAATAAATATGTTGAGGCAAGGCTGAGGGGATGGCTCTTCCAGAAGACCTAACTTCAGTCCCCAGACCACAAATGGTGGTTCATGACTGCCTGTTATTCCAATTACAAGGGATCTGACACCATCTTTTTGACCTCTGAGGGAAAATCCACAGACTCACAGGCAGGTAAAATACCCATTCACATAAAATTAAAATAAACAAAACCTAAAATAATATGATATACCTGTTGGCCTGGATAGTGCTCTTATCCAGAGGACCTTAGTTCAGTTTCAGTACCTATAACAGCCATCTGTAACTGTGAGGACACCCTGGGCTATTTAGCCCATGTTTATCTAGTCCTTGTTACATAGCAAGACATACACACATATACCGACACACAAACACACGTTCTCCACATAGTCTGTACATTTATATATTTATTTCACTATTATCGTGATTCTATATGATAAGTATTGTTGACGTCTACATTTATCATGAAAACGGTAAGGCACAGAGAGGTTGAATAAGTAGCTCCCAAGTCACAGAGCAACTAAGATGTTACCCATGATTAAGTCATGCCTCCTAGTCATCCTGATCATTGTGAGGTCAGGAGGCAACCTGGGCCCTCACCATGTAACCATACGAAGGAGGCAATAGATACAGGAAACTGAGAAACACCAAAATGGCACATTCCCGGCTCATTTCCAAGACTCTGACAACTGGTCACTCTTGCTCTATGATTTGGAAACGGATTAGAAAGTAAAGGCTGGGGATCTGAGATCGGTCAGATACTGGTTCTAGGCTTTATTCACAGGAAGGGGTATATAAAAGAGAGAAATATAAATGTGTGATGGGAAAGAGTGAGAAGGCTAGTTTGTCTGCTTCCCTGATTTCCTGCTGTGGACCAGTACAAAGTCTACCTGTAATTGGAAATTTTGGCCCAGCATGAAAAGAACAGAAAAGTTTCACACTGGAATCTCTGTCAACATCTAGTGGTCGGTAATGTGAATGACACGTGACATGGAATGTACATGTGGGGCCCAGCAGTTAGGACAGTAAGAACCAGGAGCAAAGAGGAGAAGAGCCAGGGCTGTGAGAACAAGAGACCCAGTCACTGTGAGGAGCTGCTCTGATACGTTTCCTGGCAATTGTTGTCACGTTATCCACAGTGGGCGCTATGATGCATAAAACTGATGTCACAAAGCTCCTGAAAACCAGAGCTGGAGCCATGAATTCATGTGTTTGGGGTAGAGACCAATTCTCCACACATCTACCAATGGTCTTGTGGAGATAGGAACCAAAGGCAGGAGCTTTGTCTTGTAATTCTTGCTTTCTATTCTGGAGAATTTACTGGCACAAGATGGGCACCCCTGGGAGTAAGAAAATCTGACAGGACTTGTTCTGTAGGGACCATCTCATTCCTTGGCCAGAAGGGACTGGCAATACACCCTGCCGCTCTCCCCTCTGTTCAGCATCCCTCGGGTCTTTCTCAGGACTGACTAACCCCTCATTCTTACCTTCCAGGATTAAGATCTGAGATTCTGCCTCCTCCCCAGACTGAAGCCATCCATCTACTACTGCAGTTGGCTTCAGTGCCCTTCCCGGCCAAAGTCAGAACAACTCGTTCTCCTTCCATGGTCCCATGTAGGCTGAGTTGCCCATTCATGCTTAAAAGACTTTATTGTTGCTCAGGCCTGAAACATGAGCAAAAAAGAATCTTCCAGATGCCTAGACTCACCCTGACTGGTGTAGAGATTCATCATCTTCTCTTTCCACTCAGCATGATCTGGGAAGCCTGCGCTGGCTGTTGCTGGCTGTTTTCTTCTCTGAGAGCTGGTGCACTGCCCCAAATGAGCTGAGGAATAACCAAGATCTGAGCCAGATGTCCGGACACCAGCCTGTCTCCATTGTGCTGAAGGAAAGAGACTAAAAAGACCTAGGATTTGGAGTATGATGGCAGTTGACATTGAAGCTATTAGGCATAAGGTGAGCTCTGGGAGGAACCAACAGACCACAAAGACAGGCCACAGAACAATGGGTAGGCAGTCTAAGGTCCTGAGATGGTATAAAGATAATGGGGGTGGCCTGCCTGGGGTCCAGAGAGAAGTAGAATGGCAGTGGGAGACTTGGGACGGAGCCAGTTTATGTCTTTCCAAACAGGATGTGACCGACAAAGGGGATGGTGGTCCATATTACCTGGATCAGATTAAAACAGTCTCAAGACGTCCTCTACATTGTGGCTTCCAGAGTGCGCTGACTCTTTCCCCTAGTATAATTTCAACTTAGGTCTGTTCTTTTTTCTCTTTCTCTCTTTCTTTCTTTCTTTCTTTCTTTCTTTCTTTCTTTCTTTCTTTTCTTCCTTCCTTTCCTTCCTTCCTTCCTTCCTTCTTTCCTTCCTTCCTTCCTTCCTCTTTCCTTCCTTCCTTCTTGTTTATCTGAGTTTCGCTGTGTAACCATGGCTGTCCTGGAACTTTCTCTATAAACCACACTGGCCAAAAACTCAGAGATTCATCTGCCTCTGCCTCCAGAATACTGGGATTAAAGGCATGCACCACCATGCCCGCAAACTTCAGCTGTTTCTTAAACTTCTTTATATATTCTTGCATCTTATACACGTACTTACTTATAACAGAATGAATTCTAGGTAAGCTGTGCTTCTGGGTAAAGCATAGTCTTTTCCTAGAAGTATCCATTCTAGGGAGAGCACAAAGGAGACATGGACAGTGAGAAGAGAAATTTAAGCCCTTTGCCTACCATGATCTAGGTTGCTGCATCTCGACTTGGCCAGTCTGCTTTGCCTCCTTGATTGTTCTGCTTACATTCTTGAGTACTTGACCAATTACTGCATCCTATCAGAATTCTTCCCTTTGGAGAAGAAGGATCAAATAAAGAAATGAATGTAAAATGGACAGAAACTAGGAAGGAAGGAAGGAAGAAAGGGAGGAAGGGAGGAAGGAAGGATGAGACTGCTGGTAAGGTCAAGACCAGAGAAAACCAAAGATCCTCTCCACTTAATAAGAAAAACCGGTGAGGTAAATGTGAGTAGGAGTCAGGAGGCCGGAACTAGATAGGGTAATATAACCTGATTTCTTAGCACTGATACCTGGACCTCCATTCAGGCAAATCAAATTATCCTTCGGGCATAAGGTCCAAAATTCACTCACTCTCTCTCCCACCCTCTGTGTGTGCGTGTGTGTGTGTGTGTGTCTGTGTGAGTGGGATGGTATGTTTTGAGGTTGTAGTGGTGTGTGTGGTATGTAAGCTCCTAGTATGATTTCGTGAGGTATCCAGGGAGGAGAACCTCCACACCAGATGATCTAATGTAGGGATGTGTGTGTGTGTGTGTGTGTGTGTGTGCGCACGCGTGCGTGCGCTCCTGAGCAAAGGTGTCTTTGCACACTTGTAGTGGATGCCAAAGGACAGCTTTAGTGTGTTTCCTCAGGTGCTGTTCAATTTTTTTCTCAGACAGAGTCTTTCATTGGCCTGAAGCTCACAAAATAGGGTAAGCTGTCTGACCAGTAAACCCTAGGAACATTATGTCTTCACAGTTTTTTGCGGGGTTTCCACAACTGGAGTTTTATGTAGATTCTGGGGATTGCAAAGAAAGCATCTTGTTAACTGAGATATCCTTTCAGATCTGACAATGAAGTTTTGTTTTTTTCTCTTTTTTTTTTATATTTTATTTATTATGTATACAATATTCTGTCTGTGTGTATTCTGCAGGCCAGAAGAGGGCACCAGACCCCATTACAGATGGTTTGAGCCACCACGTGGTTGCCGGAAATTGAACTCAGGACCTTTGGAAGAGCAGGCAATGCTCTTAACCACTAACCCATCTCTCCAGCCCCCTGACAATGAAGTTTTGAATTGGGATACAAGATAATCAGAAATATAGTTTTTAAAAAAGTAAATGTATTTTAAAAAAATGTGGGTATATTCTGAATACATTGACTAAGACCCTGAGAGATAAGTGTTTCCCAAATCAGGTAGGACTCCAACAGACCAAGGTATTATTCCTCCAAAACCCAACTTGGTGAGCCAAAGACTTTAAAACTTACAGCTAACAGATGAGGGATTACTTACAGTTGCAGAGCAGCAACTGATTGTGGGGTGGAAGAAGGATTCCTTCTCTGTAGCTGGATAGATGGAAGTGCCTGCCCCATCAGTCGACCTTCTACACTCTAGGTACTCTAGCGTCTCCAGAGGCTCTGGAACCACATGTAACTGGGACAGAATCACACACAGCTGGAAAGGACATGCCTCAAAGAGAGGCTGGAATCTCAGGTGAGAGTCTAATGACACCTGCCCAATGCCCAACACCCTTGCATAAAGAGACTTCAGCAGGCAGATGGAGGTAGGGTGTATAACAAGGAAGGTGAGAGAGCCATGGACAGCAAGCCAGTAAGCAGCATTCCAGCCATGACCTCTGTATGCTGGTATATTTGTGTTTAAATGAATAAAGCTTGCCTGAAGATCAGCAGGCAAAGCAGCCACACTCGTCAGCTACACAGGAATGGGGGGGTGGCAGACACCTTTAATCCCAGGACTAGGGAGACACAGGCAGGCAAATCTCAGTGATTTCAAGGCTGTCCTGGGCTATACAAGATTGATCCAGAAACAGATCCAGATGGTGGTGGTTTATACCTTTCATCTCAGTGTTTGGGTGTCACACACTTTAAATCCCAGCATGAGGGATTGTTGACAGGAGCAATATGCTGGGAAGAGAGAGGAATATAAAGGGGAAGAGACAGGAACTCACTGGAGTGTGGAGACTGAGGGATCGTGGAGTCAGGATCTCACCCTTTGAGTCTGAACAGTTGGTAGAGGTAAAAGGTCTCTCTAGTGTTTGCTGCTTTGCCTTTCTGACCTTCAGCTTGGACCCCAATAACTGTATCTGTGTTTGCATTATTCTGCTACACCTCTGCTTTGATTCCTGCTTCAAGATTCCTTCCTTTATTTGCTTACACAATGTACTACATCTGTAAACTTAAATGAACCCTTTCATCTTGACTTTTACCACAGTGATTACAATTTAAAATAAGACAGCATATTCCCTAGTGGGGGACAAACCAGAAAGCCTTAAACATGACATTTGAGCCATCCATAATCTTCAGCGTGACACATACCCTGCATTCAGATGCCCTAACCATTATAAGATCACTTGTTTTTAAGAAAATTTTTTTTAAATTTAGAAATTTGTATTTTACGGAGAAGTTGCAAAAATAGAACAGAATATTCCCAAATGCCCTGCTCCTAGTTGATTCTTTTGGTACTACTTGGAGTGGATGTATCACAATTGTTGAGCCAATCAAGACATTTCTAATTACTAAAACCATGGTTTATTGAGATTTCCTTACCTTTTACCATTACTCTTTACCATTGTCCATTACAAAATCCTGCGAGGAGCCTAATTCATACAACAGTGGTTTTCATTCCTTTCCTGTAAGACCATGTCGTGTGTGTGTGTGTGTGTGTGTGTGTGTGTGTAGTTTGTGCTGAGGAATCATTTCTTAGACTTCTAGGGTAAAATGAAACGTTAGTGTGTTGCATCCTTCCCTCCTGTCTTTATCTCAATGGAGTCACCTTTGGGAAGAGCATGCGCACACTACACCTTGATGAGGCTTCCATAAGAAGTTCTTCTCTGAAGTAGATCACCTCCCTCAAGGTTGCAGAGAACATCAAGTTCTTCATGTTGTATATTGTTCATTTTATAAAAGCTCCCTCCAGAAATGGAAGCCTCACAGACATGGTGGCTGTACTAGTTATTTGTCGACCTACCACAGTGTCTACTGAAAGGGAATCCTCTAATGAGAAACTGCCTACATCAGATTAGGAGGTTGGTCTTTGGACACGTGTGTGTGTGGTTTCCTTGATTATTAACTCACATGTGTTCCTAGTCTGCTGTAGGCAATACCATTCCTAGGGAGGAGGCTCTGGTTTATATAAAAGTACTAGGGAATCATGAGCCTATGACCAAGCTAGAGAAGGGACAAGCAAACAGTGCTCTTTCTTCCAGGCTTCCTTCTTATAGGTTCCTACCTTGAGATCCTGCCCCGATTTACCCAGGGACGAACTGTGACTTGGAAGCCTGTGCCAAATAAACCCTTTCATCTCTAAGCTGATTTTGTGTTGGATTGTTTTAGAACAGCACCAGAAACTACTACTGTGGACCACCCTATTGGCAGGCACGTGCAATGAAAGGCACATTCCAGACTAGTATGGGCTACATAATGAAACACTGAATTAAAAAGTAAAACACAAACCATAGGGATAAGGACAAAATGAAAGTGTAAATCCACTCTTAGGAATACAGGTCGCTGAACAACAGCATTCTTCTCTGTCATGTTATGCCAATGCCTGTTTCTAATGTTCATTCTCTCCTCTCAGAATCATTGAAGTCCTCCTGTCTCTATGGCTTTCTCTAATACTACTGCATGTATGAGATGGATTGATCTACCATGCCTTCTTTTAAAGGGAAAATGGAATGATTTTTCTTGTGTGTGGAAAGAATGAGATAGGACGAAACCTCATTTGTATACATGGATAGCTGGAAATCACAAGACCACGTATTGAAAACATGGCCATTCCTCTCCATACACTTGAGATGCTAGCATATTACGCACGACATGTTTTATTCAAAAAGTTTTGACTTTCTCATCAGTGACCTTGGACCCTAGAAGTGAGTGGTGGCGTTTTCGATTGATATGATAGAATTAACCAGACCAGCTCAAAACAACAAATATAACTTAATAATTGAAAACAGGGAAACTCACAGGACCTGGGTAAATGTTCAGATGTCCAAAATGGGATTGGTGAACACATTTCGAAGAGATCAAGGGCACCGGGATTCCCAGATTTTCTTTCCTGGCCCCAGGATGCCACACTCTAGCCAAATGTGATTGGCTGAGCTTCCCCATCATCTCCCCCTTTTGTCTAAACAAGATCAAATCATACCCACTACAACTATATACAATAGGAACAGATATCAAATATGAAATTACAAGCAACAAACAATATTAAGAAACACATAATAAAAGTTTTACTAAGCATTTTATTTCAAGGATTCTAAATAACTTATTGAAATTAAGTTTAGCTAAATCATGAGGAGGGTAACTACAATTCTCTAATCTTCAACTCCATCAAAATTCTGAGAAGGGAAGTAATATTATATGAGCAACCAGGAAGTACAAATGAGAAACTTACAAAATGTGCCAAATGATAGAGACAACTGACTCCTGGGCAATCACCCAAAGTCTCCTTTGCAATGTTGAGTCAACCAACTTTGGCTAAGGCCTAACGTAACTGACATACCATTTTCAAAGGCAAGAAACTTTTCAGAACTATCTTACCCTGTCTTGGCAGGATATGACAATCCTGTTTTTATCCATTTATGGATACTCTGTAGCTCTGTCAGTGGTCTAGGTGTGGGCTTTTCTTTGCCCAAAAGCCAGTTCTGCCAAGAAGTAGACAAGCTCCAAGTGGCATGTCTTTGGTGCTCAACATTCTCTCGCAAGTAGAACGGTGTTGCCAGGAGTGATTGTGTCTCACTACCACAGAACTGTAGGTTACATTAAAGGCCATTTTCTACAGCTCTTTGAAGAGGTTGAAGATTCTACTATCTATACTAAATATAATCTCTATATATCTAAAGAACCTGATTAGCCTAAATATAAATAGGATAAACTTAGATGACTATTGATCTATAATTCTCGATGCCTATCTAACTTAAAGACTAAGAAAATTAACAACTGTCTAATAAATGAGGACAATGACCTCGAAATGTAAACAGTATATATCATTACATAAACACTATGTAAGTAACTTAATCAGAGGTAGAAACATATATATATATATATATATATATATATATATATATCTACCATGTTGCAATGTACATCAATACAATATATATATACATAAAAATGATTTAAAGAGAGTTAGCAGACTCACATACAATATTAAATATAATTTAACTTTGTATCAATATATAAGAATCATTACCAATATAACTTTCTAAAAACAATAACTCACAAATACCAATCTATTATCCCATCACCAATTTACCCTCTCTTTTTTCAAGAATACCCATGAGCCTATGAAATACTTCCCCCATCCCTCAACCATATACCAATCATAAAGAACCCCCAAAGGATGTTTCTAAACCAGAAGACAAATTCTGCTAGGAGAGGGGACATTATCCTCTAAAATTGCTGTCATGGGGGTGACGTTCTTCTTAGGGGGTTCTGTGGTAAAATTCCAAGATTAATATTTGATCCGGGAAAATTGCAAATAGTGAGTGTTTTGAGGAGGTCTGGCCAGGGTGTTATAAAAGATGTGCAACATTAGGAACCGTCTTGTGTGGTTGGTACCAAAAATCATGTCTTGTAGTAGCACTATCAACATGATGAAGTTAAATTAGCCAAGTGGAGTCAATATGTGGGGCCCCATCTTCTTCTTGGAAACTTCAAAGATCACTGCAGGAAAATACATTATTTCTTCTGGGAAACTAAGCATTGTATATAAAGACATATACAGACATATATATTCAATAAAAGGTATGATAAAGACAGAAACAGATATGAGGAAAGGCAAACAAAGTTTATAAATTATTATTATTATTATTATTATTATTATGTCCCATATCATAGCTCTTGACATGAGAAAGAAGCTCTGGGATATCTCTTATGAACAGGCTTGGAATTGGAGAGGGACTGAGCCAGAGTCCAACTCCAATACCAGCTCTCTATATTTATAAATAAATGCACATTAACACATATTTAAAAATATGTTTATTATAGTTTATTTACTGAACCTATTCAGTTTTCTTGCTGATCCTTATTGGGTTGTAAATAGTTTCCATCTGTCAGTATTCAAATATCCAGGGTCCCTTGAATTCTTTGAAGATGAGTGTTTTCCTGCGGAGATAAGCAGAGAACCCTACCCCCATCCTATATGTTGTTCTTACCATCAGTATGATTATCATCATTGTGGATGAGCTGTCATTTCTTCTTTCTAAGAGATTCCTCCTCTTCAAACTGAACCTTTATTAATTTTAATGGTATCCACAATTTTTCTTCTCCAGTGGAAACAAGAGCAAAACCACTTCCCCAACGCAGCACATATCCTGGCATCCATTGCGAGGTCAACACATCTTTTAAATAAGCTGGTTGATTTAATTCAGCAGACATTTCCATTATCCAATGAGTTTTTGCAGCCATTGTTCCCTTTTGATGAGCGTTGAAAAAACTCAAGGTTAATAAAGCATTATGAGTGGGCAGAGCTGGGAGCTGGGAGCCAATGGCTGGGTGCTCAGAACAAGTGAGGTCCAGACCTGGGGACATAGCACCAAGTGCGGCCACTGGTGCAGGCACAAGCTCCTTTCCCTTAAGTCCCCTTTCTCTGGGCTGGGATGTGGGAGAAAGCTGCCTGCAGCAAGAGCATGAGATGGTGCTGATATCAATGAACGAATGGATGTGGTGTGGCCTCGACTGGCCAGAGTCTTAAAGGGCTCTAAAAAGCCCCAAGGACAGGAACCAAGTGATGGTGCATTCAATCAGCATGCTAGAATTAAACAGACCAGCTGAAAACAACAGATATAATTTAATAAGTGAAAACGGGGAAACTCACACGACCTGGGTAAAGGTTCCCATATCCAAAACAGGTCTGAAGAACACCATGCAAAGAGAGACAAAGAGAGCTAATTCACCTGCATTCCCAGGTTTTCTTCCCTGGCCCCAGGCAGCTGCACCCTAGCCATATGTGATTGGCTGAGCTTCCCCATCCAGAGACCAACTTCCTCTAAAGGGTGGTGACAGAAAAAGTTAACTCATTCTCTTAGCCATTGAAAACATTCTTCATGCCTGAAGGTGACATAGATGTTTTCAGAAAGGAAGAAAAGTAAGAGTCCGGAGAACAAGCAGAAATACACAAATATAAACAATCAGAAATTCTTCAGGCTTAAGAAAAAGAATACCAGAAACAACAACACCCTTTGCTGCAAATAAAGACCATCAGAAAACTTGAATGTCTTCTTAAAGCCAAGTTCCCTATTTCCACTTTTTTTCTTTAAAATACAAACAGGGCATGGCAAGATGGCCCAGTTCCAACAGATGCTTGTGCAGAGCAGGATGGCCTGAGTTTGCCTCCCCGGGTACAGTAACAAGAAAGAAGTGACTCCGAAAAGTCGCCTACTACCTCCACGTGTATATTGTGACACACATGCATAAATACATGCACACAGATGAAATATAAAATATATGTGAATGCTTAAAAGCATGGTAATATTTTATGTGTGTTTAACACATATGCACATGGATTATCTATAGGGTATTGTAGAGTAAAGAGTACTAGAAAACGGCAAATGTATTTCTATTGCTAAATGTTTTACTTTTAAAATATGTTTTCACCCTGCAACCGATACTGTACTGAACTTCATGATGTGTCCATGGATGGCCTCAAACTCATGTCAAACTCTTTGCTTCCACTTCCTGAGCCATGGGATTACAGGTGTGAGGCACCACACTTAACATCAGGATTTACACTCTGGAGAAAGGGGTCAAAAAGAAATACTGTGTAGACTATAAAATAGTAAGGACATATAAGTTATAATCACTAAAACATATCAGAAAGGCTGATGAAAAATTAGAGAGTTCCAAAGCTGAAATATTAAAAATACGAATGGAGAAACAAAATATGAGGGGGATAAGAGTGCAAATGACACAGAGTAGAACGTCACAACAAATACATTAGCTATAAATACATAAAACACTGCAAATAAAGGAGGAATATTTTCTGAACAGTTACAAAAGCAAGAACAGTAATACCTCATCTGTAAGATAGAGAGTTTAAGAAGTGTGTGAGGGCTGGGAGGATGGCTCAGCAGTTAGCATCACTGTCTGCTCTTCCAGAAGACCCGGGTTCAATTCCCAGCACCCACATGGCAGCTCACAGCTTGCTGTCACTACAATTCCAGGGGACCTGGCAGCCATACACAGGCCTATATCATGCAGGTCAAACACAAACACACATAAAATAAAAATAAGTAATTCTCTTTAAATTGAAGAAAAAGATGCTGGCGACAGTCGTGAACCTGCCGCTGCCTTTAGATCATTTACTGCTAGTTGCTGGGAACAGCTTCTGTTCTCAGTTCAGTTTAGTCTACTTAGATTGTTGGTGGGGTTTGGAAATCTGCTGTTTGAGCACTTAGCCCCCAGCAGGTGGCACTGTAGGACGAGTGTGTAGAGCATCCCAGGCCTGTACCATGAGGGCAGGGCCTTTGAAGGCTGTTACACTTAGCACTCACTGAATCTGATCTATAAGCTTTGCATCCTGGTTCATTGCTACATGAGGAGTCTCCACCATGTGCTGTGGTCCCCATTAACAGCACCGTGATGGCATTGGTGAGACTTTTCCTGGGTAGGGTGCCAATGTCAGACCAAATTGTGGGTGAGGAGTTTATAGAAACAGGGGTGATTCTAAAGCACTTGCATCACTAAAAGCTCACTTTCTCACGGGTTAGGACTCATGGATGCTGCATCTATCTGAATCTCCGGAGGTGGTGGATGACACCAAAGGAACATCGTTCTCCACATCCAACAGAGCTGATGCACATAGGACCTCACAGAGACTGTGACATCACTCACGAGATGTGCAGGAGCTCAAGCTAGATAAAATCCCACAATGGAAGGGTGGAAGTGACCACGAAGCCCTAGACCTAGCCAAGTGGCTATTTGTGATTGATAGCTGCTTGGAGAGGAAAACAATTTTCTCAATGAAGTGACACTGGGTATAGCAAACACAGCCCAGAACAGGCCCCATGCCCAGTTGCTCACAATATAACTAGGATGCCATGATTTTGTTTTTGACTTATAAAAGGACTGTTTTATTTGTTTTAAGCAAGAGAAAGAGCATAATATTAAGTTGGGAAAAGTTAGGGAAGGGAGAAAATATGATAAAATTGAATGAAAAATTTAAAAATAAGGAAAAATGAAAAGTAACATATATATGTTGAGGTGGGGCTGAGGGGATGGCTCTTGCAAAAGACCTGAATACAGTTCCCAGACGCCTAATGGTGACTCACAATGGCCTGTTATCTAGTTCCAAGCAATCTGACACCATCTTATGACCTATGTGGGCAAATCAACAAAGACACATGGAGATAAAATATCCCTATACATAAAATCAAAATGAACAAAACCTGAAAAAATAAGATACAACTATTGGTTTCGATACTGCTCTTAGTCATAGGACCTGAGTTCAGTTTGCAGAACCTACTAACAGCCATCTGTATTGTGAGGCCACCATGGGCTATTAAGCCCATGTTAAATAGCAAGACATACACACGCACACACACACTCTCACACATAAACACACACACATTCTCCACATATCTGTACATTTATATATTTACTTCACTATTAGAGTGATTCCATATCATAAGTATTGTTGCCATCCACATTGTACACAAGAAACGAAAGGCCCAGAGCGACTGAATAAGTAGCTCCCAAGTCACAGAGCAACTAAGATGTTACCCATGATTTAGTCATGCCTCCTAGTCATCCTGATCATTTTGAAGTCAGGAGGCAACCTGGGCCCTCAGTGTTTAACCATATGAAGGAGGCAATAGATACAGAAAACTAAGAAACACCCAAGATGGCACATTCACGGCTCATGTCCTAGGATCTGGCAACTACTCAGTCTCAGCTCTATGATTTGGAAAAGGATCAGAAAGTCAAGGCAGGAGATCCCAGGTGGGCCAGACACTGGTTCTCAGACTTTATTCACTAGAAGGGGTATATCAAAGAGAGATATGTGTGTGTGAGGAGAAAGTATGCGGACATTGTTTGTCTGCCTCCCTAATTTCCTGTAGTGGACCAGAACAAAATCGACCTTTGTTTTGGAAATTTTGGCCTAGCCTGAAAAGAACAGAAAAGCTTCTTGCCAGTATCTCTGTCGATAAGCAGAAAATGAAAGTATAAATCCACTCTTAGGAATACAGGTCACTGACCAACAGTATTCTGCTGTGTCATGTTATGCCAATACCTGTTTCTGATGTTCATTCTCTACTCTCAGAGCCATCGAAGTCCTCCCGCCTCTTGGGCTATCTCTAATACTAGTGCAGTATGAGATGAATTGATCTACCATGACTTCCTTTAAAGGGACCATGGAATTGATTTTTCATGTGTGTGGAAAGAGTAAGAGAGGAGGAAACCTCATTTGTATACAGGAATAGCCGGAAATCCCAAGACCACGTATTAAAAAGATGGCCAATCCCCTCCACAAACCTGAGGTGGTAGTATTATCACAAAAGACATGTCTTATTCAAAAAGCTCTGACTTTCTCATCAGTGACCTTGGAGGCTATTTGTGACTGGTGGTGTATTCGATTGGTAAGCTAGGATTAATCAGACCAGCTCAAAACAACAGATACAATTTAATAATTGAAAACGGAAAAAGTCAACACTACCGGGGTAAAGGTTCCCATGTCCAAAACCAGTCTGTGAACACTGCACTAAGAGAGCCAAAATGAGCAAGGGCAGCTGGATTCCCAGGTTTTCTTCCCTGCCCCAAGGCAGTTACACCCTAGCCAAATGTGATTGGCTGAGCTTCCTTATCAGGAGAGCAACTTCCTCTAAAAGGTGGTGACAGAAAAAGTTAACTCAGGCTTTATCCATAGATAACATTCTGCCTGCCTGAAGGTGATGTAGATGGTTTCAAAAAGAAAGAAAAGAAAGATTCCTGGGAACAAGTATAAGTATGCAAATATAAACAATCAGAAATTATTCAGGTTGCAGAAAAAGAATACCACAGATAACAATATCTTTTTGTGCAAATTAAGCCCATCAGAAGGCTTGAATGTCATCTTAATACCAAGTTCCCTATCTCCACTTTTTCCTTTAAAAAACATATAGGGCCAGGCAAGATGGCTCAGTGCCTACAGATGCTTCTGACCACGTTGATGGCCTCTGTTTGCCTCCCTGTGTACACTGAAGAAAGAAGTGTCTCCTAAAAGTTGCCTGCTACCTCCACTTGTATACTGAGACACACATGCATAAACACATGCGCACAAAATGTAAAGTATATTAAATGCTTAAAAGCAAATAATGACATTTTAGGTATTTTTAACATATAAGCACATGAATTAACTACAGTGTATTGTAGAATAAAGAGCACTGGAAAATGGCAAAAGAGTTTCTATTGTTAAAAAGTTTTACTTTTGGCTTTGTTTGCGAGATGCCCAACCAGCACGGAGGCCTGATCTCTTGGCCCCAGGAGAACCAGCGTTGGGGTGAGTTTCTGGCCCACGGCGCCAGCCAGGGACGGGGATCTTGGGGGTCCCTTGGCCTCCTGTCTTTCTTGGGCTCTCTGCAGGACCTCTATTCCCTGGTTACTGCCTCTTTCTTCCTGGCCCACCCAGCTTCTGTCCAGAGCCCTCCCCACTTGGCCCCCCCCTGCCCTCTTTTGGCGCGTGGCATTGGGAGCTGGGTCTCAGTCCTCAGGGCGCCCGGGCGGGCTGCACTTCCTTTGTTTCTGTGGCCTGCCTGCACCAAGGAGGGTAGGCGCTTTGTTTGCGAGCTGCCCAACCAGCACGGAGGCCTGATCTCTCTGCCCCAGGAGAACCAGCGTTGGGGTGAGTTTCTGGCCCGTGGCGCCAGCCAGGGACGGGGATCTCGGGGGTCCCTTGGCCTCCTGTCTTTCTTGGGCTCCCTGCAGGACCTCTATTCCCTGGTTACTGCCTCTTTCTTCCTGGCCCACCCAGCTTCCGTCCAGAGCCCTCCCCACTTGGCCCCCCCTGCCCTCTTTTGGCGCGTGGCATTGGGAGCTGGGTCCCAGTCCTCGGGGCGCCCGGGCGGGCTGCACTTCCTTTGTTTCTGTGGCCTGCCTGCACCAAGGAGGGTAGGCGCTTTGTTTGCGAGCTGCACAACCAGCACGGAGGCCTGATCTCTCGGCCCCAGGAGAACCAGCGTTGGGGTGAGTTTCTGGCCCGCGGCGCCAGCCAGGGACAGGGATCTCGGGGGTCCCTTGGCCTCCTGTCTTTCTTGGGCTCTCTGCAGGACCTCTATTCCCTGGGTACTGCCTCTTTCTTCCTGGCACACCCAGCTTCCGTCCAGAGCCCTCCCCCACTTCGCCCCGCCCCCCCCTCTTTGCGTCCAGGCGGGCTGCAGTTCCTTTGCTTCTGTGGCCTGCCTGCACCTAGCAGGGTAGGCGCTTTGTTTGCGAGCTGCCCAACCAGCACGGAGGCCTGATCTCTCAGCCCCAGGAGAACCAGCAGTGGGGAGAATCAGCATTGGGACGAGCCAGGGTTGGGCACGGAGACCTGATCCCTTGGTGCCAGGAGAGCCAACATTGGGGAGGCCGCGTTGGGTAGGCAAGGAGACCTGATCTGGTAAAAGAAGATCCATAAGGGAGTATTTGGAAGAAGAGATGGGCAGACGCCAAGGCAAGAATTCGCCCAACAAACTGAAAAGCAACATGAAGCCACCAGAAACCAGCGACCTCACAATGGAAGGACATGAACACCTTAATCAAGAAGGAGAAAAGATTGACTTCATGAAAGTGATTGACGCCCTTAAACAGCATGTAAAAAACGCCCTTATAGAAATGGATGAGAAATATAACAGAAAGTTTGAAGAATTGAATAAATCAGTGAATGATACCCTAGAAAACCAAGGAAAAACAATCAAACAGATAATGGAAACAGTTCAAGACTTGAAAACTGAAATAGAGGCAAAGAAGAAAACACAAACAGAGGGCCGGCTAGACATGGAAAATCTAGGTAAACGAATAGAGACTACAGAAACAAGCATAACCAGCAGAATACAAGAGATAGAAGAAAGACTCTCAGATTCTGAAGATACCATAGAGAAAATAAACACTATGATCAAAGAAAACAGCAAGTCCAACAAACTCTCATCACAAAACATTCAGGAAATATGGGACACAATAAAAAGACCAAACCTAAGAATAATAGGAGTAGAAAAAGGAGAAGAAGTGCAGCTCAATGGTCCAGAAAATATATTTAATAAAATTATAGAAGAAAACTTTCCCAACCTAAAGAAAGATATACCTATGAAGGTGCAAGAAGCATACAGAACACCAAATAGGCTGGATCAAAAAAAACATCCCCTCGCCATATAATTATCAAAACACAAAGCATTCAGAATAAGGAAAAAATATTAAGAGCAGCAAAGGAAAAAGGCCAAATTACTTACAAAGGTAAACCTATCAGACTTACACCTGACTTTTCCATGGAAACCATGAAAGCCAGAAGGTCCTAGATAGATGTACTGCAGAAACTGAGAGACCATGGATGCAAGCCCAAATTACTATACCCAGCCAAGCTTTTGTTCACTATAAATGGAGAAAATAAAATTTTCCAGGATAAAAACAAATTCAAACAATATGCAGCCACAAATCCAGCCTTACAGAAAGTAATAGAAGGAAAATCACTAACCAAGGAGTCCAATAATGACCACAATAACTCAGGCATCTAGAGACCCTTCATCAACACAAACCAAAGAAGGGATACACACAAACTCTACGACTAAAAAAAATGACCGGAGTTAACAACCACTGGTCATTAATATCACTTAATGTCAATGGTCTCAACTCACCTATAAAAAGGCACAGGCTAAGAGATTGGATAAGAAAACAGGATCCAACATTCTGCTGATTACAAGAAACACACCTCAACCACAAAGACAGGCACCTACTCAGAGTGAAGGGTTGGGAAAAGGCCTATCAAGCAAATGGACCTAAGAAACAAGCAGGTGTGGCCATACTAATCTCTAACAAAGTTGACTTCAAACGTAAATCAATCAGAAGAGATGGAGAGGGGCATTTTATATTCAGAACAGGAACAGTTCATCAGGATAAAGTCTCAATCCTGAACATCTATGCCCCTAATATAAAAGCACCCACGTACATAAAAGAAACATTGCTAAAATTCAAGGCAGCCATCAAACCGCACACACTAATAGTAGGAGACTTCAACACTCCTCTCTCACCAATGGATAGGTCAATCAGACAGAAACCTAAGAGAGAAATAAGACAATTAATGGAGGTAATGAAACAAATGGACTTAACAGACATCTATAGAACATTCCACCCAAATAGGAAAGAATACACCTTCTTCTCTACAGCTCATGGAACATTCTCGAAAATCGACCACATAGTCGGTAACAAAGCAAACATCCACAGGTACAAAAAAGTATTACTAACCACCTGTGTCTTATCAGATCACCATGGATTAAAGTTAGAACTCAACAACAAGGCTACCCCCGGAAAGCCCACAAAGTCATGGAAACTGAACAGCCAACTACTGAACCATACCTGGATTAAGGAAGAAATAAAGAAAGAAATTAAAGTCTTCCTGGAATTCAATGAAAATAAAGAAACAACATACTCAAATTTATGGGACACTATGAAAGCAGTCCTAAGAGGAAAGTTCATAGCACTAAGTGCCCACTTAAAGAAAACAGAGAAAGCTCACATTGGAGACTAAACAGCCCACCTGAAATCTCTAGAAAAAAAAGAAGCAGACTCACCTAGGAGGAGTAGGAGACTAGAAATAATCAAACTGAGGGCTGAAATCAATAAAATAGAAACACAGAGAACAATCCAAAGAATCAATGAAACAAAAAGCTGGTTCCTGGAGAAAATCAACAAGATTGACAAACCCCTATCCAAACTAATCAAACGGCAGAGAGAGAATTTGCAAATTAATAAGATCAGAAATGAAAAGGGGGACATAACCACAGACACAGAGGAAATTCAGAGAATCATTAGATCTTACTACAAAAGCCTATATGCCACAAAACTGGAAAATGAAAAGGAAATGGATACTTTCTTAGATAAATATCATTTACCAAAGTTAAATCAGGACCAGGTGAACAATCTAAATAGACCTGTTAGTCGCGAAGAATTAGAAGAGGTTATCAAAAACCTCCCTACCAAAAAAAGCCCAGGACCAGATGGTTTCAACGCGGAATTCTACCAGAACTTCCAAGAAGACCTAATACCTATACTCCTTAATGTATTTCACAATATAGAAAGAGAAGGGTCATTACCAAATTCCTTTTATGAAGCTACAGTTACTCTGATACCAAAAAAACACAAAGACTCAACCAGGAAAGAGAATTACAGGCCGATCTCACTCATGAATATCGATGCAAAAATCCTCAACAAAATAATGGCAAACCGAATCCAAGAACACATCCGAAAAATTATCCACTATGATCAAGTAGGCTTCATTCCTGACATGCAGGGCTGGTTCAACATACAAAAATCTATCAATGTAATCCAGCATATAAATAAACTGAAAGAAAAAAACCATATGATCATTTCATTAGATGCTGAAAAAGCATTCGACAAAATTCAACATCCATTTATGTTAAAAGTCTTGGAGAGATTATGGATACAAGGGTCATACCTAAATATAATAAAAGCTATATACAGCAAGCCGACAGCTAACATCAAATTAAACAAAGAGAAACTCAAAGCCATCCCGCTTAACTCAGGAACACGACAAGGCTGTCCACTTTCGCCATACCTCTTCAATATAGTGCTGGAAGTTCTAGCAATAGCAATAAGACAACACAATGGGATCAAGGGGATTCGAATTGGAAAGGAAGAAGTTAAACTTTCGTTATTCGCAGATGATATGATAGTGTACATAAGCGACCCCCAAAACTCCACCAAAGAACTTTTACAGCTGATAAACAGCTTTAGTAATGTGGCAGGATATAAGATCAACTCCAAAAAATCAGTCGCCCTCTTATACACAAAGGATATGGAAGCAGAGAGGGAAATCAGAGAAGCTTCTCCATTCACGATAGCCACAAACAGCATAAAATATCTTGGGGTAAACCTAACCAAGGAAGTGAAAGATCTATTTGACAAGAACTTTAAGGCATTGAAGAAAGAAATTGATGAGGATACCAAAAAATGGATGGACATCCCTTGCTCTTGGATTGGGAGGATCAATATAGTAAAAATGGCAATTCTACCAAAGGCAATTTATAGATTCAATGCAATCCCCATCAAGATCCCATCAAAATTCTTTACAGATCTGGAGAGGACAATAATCAACTTTATATGGAAAAACAAAAAACCCAGGATAGCCAAAACAATCCTATACAATAAAGGATCTTCTGGAGGCATTACCATCCCTGACTTCAAACTCTATTACAGAGCTACAGTAATGAAAACAGGGTGGTACTGGCATAAAAACAGAGAAGTCGACCAATGGAATCATATAGAAGACCCGGATTTTACCCCACAAACCTATGAACACCTCATTTTCGATAAAGGAGCTAAAAGTATACAATGGAAGAAAGAAAGCATCTTCAACAAATGGTGCTGGCACAACTGGATGTCAACCTGTAGAAGAATGGAAATAGACCCATATCTATCACCGTGCACAAAACTCAAGTTCAAATGGATTAAAGACCTCAATATCAGCCCGAAAACACTGAACCTGATAGAAGAGAAAGTGGGAAATACCCTACAACTGACGGGCACAGGTGATCGCTTCTTAGGTATAACCCCAGAAGCACAGGCATTAAGGGCAGCATTGAATAAATGGGACCTACTAAAACTGAGAAGCTTCTGTAAAGCAAAGGACACTGTCACTAAGACACAAAGGGAACCTACTGACTGGGAGAAGATCTTCACCAACCCCGCAACAGACAAAGGTCTGATCTCCAAAATATATAGAGAACTCAAGAAACTAGACTTTAAAATGCTAATTAACCCAATTAAAAATGGGGCACTGAACTGAACAGAGAATTCTCAACAGAAGAACTTCAAATGGCCAAAAGATACTTAAGGTCGTGCTCAATTTCCTTAGCAATCAGGGAAATGCAAATCAAAACAACTTTGAGATACCATCTTACACCTGTCAGAATGGCTAAAGTCAAAAACAACAAGGATAGCCTTTGCTGGAGAGGCTGTGGAGGAAGGGGTACCCTCATCCATTGCTGGTGGGAATGCAATCTTGTGCAACCACTGTGGAAGTCAGTGTTTCGGTTTCTCAGGAAATTCGGGATCAACCTACCCCTGGACCCAGCAATACCACTCTTGGGAATTTACCCAAGAGATGCTCTATCACATGTCAAAAGCATTTGTTCAACTATGTTCATAGCAGTATTATCTGTAATAGCCAGAACCTGGAAACAACCTAGATGCCCTTCAATGGAAGAATGGATGAAGAAAGTATGGAATATATACACACTAGAGTACTACGCTGCGGTAAAAAACAATGACTTCTCGAATTTTGCATGCAAATGGATGGAAATAGAAAACACTATCCTGAGTGAGGTATCCCAGACCCAAAAAGAAGAACATGGGATGTACTCACTCATAATTGGTTTCTAGCCATAAATAGGGGTCACAGAATCTACAATTGGCAAACCTAAAGAAGCTAAGTAAGAAGGTGAACACAAGGAAAAACATATCGTTATCCTCTTGGATAAGGGAAGTAGACAAAATTGCCGGGGAGAAAAGTGGGATCTTGGGGGTGGGGTGGGAAGGGGGTAAGGGGAGATGGGGAGAGAAAAGGTAGAAGGGAAGGAGGGGGGATTTGGGGAAATAGGAGGATCGGGATAAAGGAAGGTTGGATAGGGGAGCACGGAACCACAATCCTTAGTTAAGGGACCCACTTTAGGGTGGGCAGGAGAATTGACCCTAGAGGGGCTACCAGGTGCCCAAGCTGAGGTCCCCAGTTAGTTCCTTGGGCAGCTGAGGATAGGGAACCTGAAATGACCCTATCCTAGCGCAATACTGACGAATATCTTGCATATCATCCTAGAACTTTCATCTGGCGATGGATGGCGATAGAGACAGAGACCCACACTGGAGCAATGGACTGAGCTCCCAAGGTCCCAATGAGGAGCAGAAGGAGGGAGAACATGAGCAAAGAAGTCGGGACCACAAGGGGTGCACCCACCCACTGAGACAGTGGAGCTGATCTACTGGGAGCTCACCAAGGCCAGCTGGACTATTACCAAAAAAAGCATGGAATAAAACTGAACTCTCTGATCATGATGAACAATGAGGGCTGATGAGACGCCAAGGACAATGGCACGCAGTTTTGATCCTACGCAATCTGCTGGCTTGGTGGGAGCCTAGCCAGTTTGGATGTTCACCTTCCTAGATATGGACGGAGGGGGGAGGACCTAGGACTTACCACAGGGCAGGGAACCCTGACTGCTCTTTGGACTGGAGAGAGAGGGGGAGAGGAGTGGGGGGAAGGGGAGAGGGGTGGGAGGAGGGGGAGAAGAGTGGGAGGAGAGGGAGAAGAGTGGGAGGAGGGGGAGGGAAAGGGGAGGCTGGGAGGAGGTGGAAATTTGTTTTTTTTTCTTTATTCTTCTTTTATCAATAAAAAAATGTTAAAAAATGTTTTACTTTTGAAATACGATCTTACCGTGTAACCCATACTGGCCTGAACCTCACTATTTGGCCCCAGCTGGCCTCAAACTCATGTCAAACCCTTGGCTTTCACTTCTTGAGTCCTGGGATTACAGGTGTGAGGCACCACACCTAACATCAGGATTTATTGTCTGGGGAAGGGACAAAAAGCAATACTGTGTAGACTATAAAATAGTAGGGACATATAATTTATAATCTCTATAACATATCAGAAAGCCTGATGAGAAATGAGAGAGTTCTAAAGCTAAAACATTAAAAATAAGAATTAGAGAAACAAAATATGAGGGTGTAAGAGTGCAAATGACACAGAGTAGAACGTCACAACAGATACATTAGATATTAATGGATCAAACACTGCAAATAGAGGATAAATATTTTCTGAACAGATGCAAAAGCAAGAACAGTAATACCTTATCAGTAAGATAGAGATTAAGAAGTCTGTTTGAGGGCTGGAAGGATGGCTCAGCAGGCAGCATCACTGTCTGCTCTTCCAGAGGACCGGGTTCAATTCCCAGAACCCACATGGCACCTCGCAGCTGGCTGCCTCTACAATTCTTGGGGACCTGGCACCCTCACATATGCCTATATGTGATGGATAGCTGCTTTCTCAATGGAGTGACACTGAGTACAGCAAACACACCCAAGAACAGGCCCCATGCCCAGTAGTTTCCAGTATATATAGGACTCCATGGTTTTGTTTTTGACATATAAACAGGCTGTTTTGTTTGTGTTAAGCAAGAGAAAGAGCATGACGTTGAGTTAGGGGTAGTTAGGGAAGAGTGAAATATGATAAAAATAAATGAAAAATTTAAAAATACTGAAAAAATTAAAGGTTAAATATATATGTTGCGGCGAAGCTGAGGCGATGGCTCTTCCAGATGCTCTGACTTCAGTCCCCAGACCCCAAATGGTGGCTCACAACTGCCTGTTATTCTGTTTCCTAGGGATCTGACTCCATCTTATGAGCTCTGTGGGCAAATCAACAGGCACAAACACAAGTAAAATATCCATACACATGAAATTTAAATAAACAAAACCTGAAATAATAATAAGATATACCGGTTGTTCTGGATAGTGGTCTTAGCCAGAGGACGTGAGTTCAGTTTGCAATACCTACTGACAGCCATCTGTAACTGTGCGAGGCCACTCTGGGCTATTTAGCCCATGTTTATTTAGACCATGGTACATAGCAGGACACACACACACATACATACATACATACATACATACACACACACAACACATTGTCTATATAGTCTGTATATTTATATATTTACTTTACCATTATAGTGATTCCATATCACAAGTATTGTTGCCATCCACAACACAATTTTGTGTGCCTCCTTACTTTCCTGCGGTGGACCAGTACAAATTTTACCTGCGCTTAGAAATGTTGACCCAGCCTGAACAGAACAGAGAAGCTTCTCACCAGGATCTTTTTCGAGCTCCAGTCGTCAATGATGTGGGGGGCAGCAATGAAGACAGATAGGACCATGAACAGAAGAGGAGAAGAGCCAGGGCTGTGAGAACAGGACACCCAGTCACTGTGAGGAGCTGCTCTGATGCGTTTCCGAGCAATTGTTGCCATGTTATCCACAGTGGGCGCTATGATGCATAAAAGTGATGTCACAAAGCTCCTGAAACCAGAGCTGGAGCCATGAATTCATGTGTTCCTGAGAGAGACCAAGTCTCGACCCTTCTAGCCTAGGGAATCATGAGGCTATGACCAAGCTAGAAAAGGGACAAGCTAACAGCGCTTTTCCTTCCAGGCTTCCTTCCTGCAGGTTCCTGCCTTGAGTTCCTGCCCTGATTTCCCCAGGGGTGAACTGTGACTTGGAAGCTTGTGCCAAATAAACCCTTTCTTCTCAAAGCTGATTTTGTGTTGGAGTGTTCTAGAACAGTCCCAGAAACTGCTACTGCGGCCCACCCTGTTGGCAGGCACAGGCAAGGGAAGGCACATTCCAGACTAGTGTGGGCTACACAATGAAACATTGAATCAAAAACTAAAACCCAAACCGTAGTGATAACCACAAAATGAAAGTGTAAATCCACTCTTAGGAATACAGGTCGCTGAACAACAGTATTCTGCTGTGTCATGGTATGCCAATGCCTGTCTCTGATGTTCGTTCTCTCCTCTCAGAGTCATCGAAGTCCTCCCGTTGGTTGGGCTTTCTCTAATACTAGTGCAGTATGAGATGAATTGATCAACCTACCATGACTTCCTTTAAAGGGACCATGGAATTGATTTTTCATGTGTGTGGAAAGAGTGAGAGAGGACGAAAGCCTAATTTGTATACATGGATAGCCGGAAATACTAAGGCCAAGTATTGAAAAGGTGGACAATCCCCTTCATACACTTGAGGTGCTAGCATATCAAGCATGACGGGTTTTATTCAAAAAGCTGTGACTTTCTCATCAGTGACCTTGGACCCTAGAAGAGAGTGGTGGCATATTCGACCTGTATGCTAGAATTTACCAGACCAGCTTAAAACAACAGATATAATTTAATAATTGAAAACGGGGAAACTCAAACGACCAGGTAAAGGTTCCTATGTCCAAAACAGGTCTGCAGAACACAGCAAGAAGAGTGCAAAAGAGAGCAAGGGCAGCTGGATTCCCAGGTTTACTTCCCTGGCCCTAGGCAGCCACACCCTAGTCAAATGTGATTGGCTGAGTTTCCCCATCAAGAGAGCAAATTCCTGTAAAAGGTGGTGACAAAAAAGTTTACTCAGTCTCTTATTCATTGAAAATGTTCTTCATGCTTGAAGGTGACAGAGATGTTTACAGAAAGAAAGAAAAGTAAGAGTCCTGGGTACAAGCACAAATACACAAATGTAAACAATCAGAAATTCTTCAAGTTGAAGAAAAAGTATACCAGAAACAAGAAAATCCTTTGGTGCAAATAAAAAACATCAGAAGGCTTAATGTCATCTTAATACCAAGTTCCCTATTTCCACTTTTTCCTTTAAAATCCACAAGGGCCTTGAACATGGCCAAGTGCCTACAGATGCTTGAGTCCACCATGATGGCCTGAGTTTGCCTCCGTGGGTACACTGAAAAGGGAGAACTGACTCCTAAAATTTGCCTGCTACCACAACGTGTATATTGTGACACACATGCATAAATACATGTGCACAAGATGTAAAATATATGTGAATGTTTAAAAGCAAGTTTTGATATTTTAGGTATGTTTAACATATATGCATATGAATTAACTATAGTGTATTGTTGAATAAAGAACACTAGAAAATGGCAAACGAATTTCTATTGTTAAAAAGTTTTACTTTTGAAATATGATCTCACCCTGTCTCCCATACTGGACTGAACCTCACTATGTGGCCCCGGATGGCCTCAAATTTGTATGAAACCCTCTTTAGTCTTGGGATTACAGGGGTGAGGCACCAAACCTACCAACAGGATTTACTTTCTGGATAAAGGGATCAAAAAGCAATACTGTGTACACTATAAAATACTAAGGACATATAATTTATAATCTCTAAAACATATCAGAAAGGCTGACGAGAAATGAGAGTGTTCTAAAGATAAAACATTAAAAATAAGAATTAGAGAAACAATATATCAGTGACATAAGAATGCAAATTATAAACAGTAGAAAGTGACATCAGATAAATTAGCTATTAATGGATCAAACACTACCAATAAAGACTAAATATTTTCTGAAGAGCTATAAAAGCAAGAACAGTAATACCTTATCTGTAAGATAGAGAGTTTAATAAGTGTGTTTGAGGGCTGGGAGGATGGCTCAGCAGTCAGCATCACTGTCTACTCTTCCAGTAGACCAAGGTTCAATTCCCAGCACCCACATGGCAGCTCGCAACTGGCAGTCACATGAGGAGTCTCCACCATGTACCGCGGTCACCATTAACAGCACCATCGTGGCACTGTGTGACATTATTACTGGGTAGGGAACCCATGCCAAACCAAACTGTGAATGAAGAGTTTACACAAACAGGGGTGACTCTAAAGCACTTACATCACTAAAAGCCCACTCCGTCACGGGTGATGACTCACAAAGTCTACATCTATCTGAATCTCTGGAGGTGGTGGATTACTCCAAAGGAACATCATTCTCCAGAACCAACAGAGCTGATGCACATAAGACCTCACAGAGACTGTGAGATCACTCACAAGATCTGCAGGACCTCAAGCCAGATAAAATCCCATCCTGGAGGAGGGGAAGTGGCCACAAAGCCCTACACCTAGCAAGTAGCTGTTCGATGGATAGCTGCTTTCTCAATGGAGTGACACTGGGTATGGCAAAGACCCCCGAGAACAGGCCACATGCACAGTAGTTTCCAGTATAAATAGGACTCCATGGTTTTGTTGTTGACTTATAAAAGGACTGTTTGTTTGTTTTAAGCAAGAGAAAGAGCAAAATGTTAAGTTGGAAAGAGTTTGGGAAAGGGGAAAATAAATGTAAAATTTAGAAATAAAGAAAAATATATATGATGAGGAGGCGCTGAGGAGATGGCCCTTGCAGAGGATCTGACTTCAGTCCCAAGACACCAAATGGTGCCTCACAACTGCATGTTATTCCAGTTCCATGGGATATGACAGCGTCTTATGACCTCAGTGGGCAAATCCACAGACACCCACGCTGAGAAAATATCCATACGCATAAAATTAAAATAAACAAAACCAGAAATAATAATAAGATATATAATTTGATCTGGATAGTGCACTTATCCAGAGGACCTGAGTTCAGTTTGCAGAAACTACTAACAGCCATCTGTGACTGTGAGGCCACCCTGGGCTATTCAACACTTGTTACATAGCAAGACATACATACACACAAACACACACACACACACACACACACGCATAAACGTTCTCCACATAGTCTGTACATTTATATATTTACTTCACCATTAGAGTGACTCCATATCATAAGTATTGTTGCCATCCACGTTGTACATAAAAGCAAAAGGCCCAGAGAGACTAAATAAGTAGCTCCCAAGTCACAGAGCAACTAAGATGTTACCCATGATTGAGTCATGCCTCCTAGTCATCCTTATAATTGTGAGGTCAGAAATCAACATGGGCTTCTCTATGTAACCATATGAAGGAGGCAGTAGATAGAGGAAAGTGAGAAACACCCAAAATGGCACATTCACGGCTCATTTCCTAGACTCTGACAACTACTCACTCTCAGCTCTATGATTTGGAAAAGGATCAGAAAGTCAAGGCAGGGGTCCCAGGTGGGCCAGATACTGGTTCTCAGACTTTATTCACTGGAGGGGTATATGTAAGAGAGAGATGAGTGTGTGAGGGGAAAGTGCACAGACACCTGTTTGTCTGCCTCCCTAATTTCCTGCGGTGGACCAGAACAAAATCTACCTGTGATTGGAAATGTTGGCCCAGCCTGAAAAGAACAGAAAAGCTTCTCACCAGTATCTCTGTGGACATCTAGTGGTTGTAGATGTGAACGACACCTCATACAACATGTTCCTGTGGGTCCCAGCAGTGAGGACAGGAAGGACCATGAGCAGAAGGGGAGAAGAGCCAGGGCTGTGAGAACAAGACACAGCCAGTCACTGGGAGGAGCTGCTCTGATGCATTTCCTGGCAACTGTTGTCACGTCATCCACAGTGGGCGCTATGTTGCAGAAAACTGATGTCACAAAGCTCCTGAAACTAGAGCTGGATTCATGACTTCATGTGTTCCAGGTAGAGACCAAGTCTCCACCCATCTAGCCTTGGTCTTGCGGAGATAGGAACCACAGAAAGGGCCTTAGCCCTGTTCTTCCTGCTTTCTATTCTGGAGGGCTTCCGGGCTCGAGATGGACACCCCTGGGACTCAGGAATCTTACAGGACCTGCTCTGTAGGGACCATCTCCTTTCCTTGGCCAACAGGGACACATAGTCCAACCTGCTGCTCTCCCCTCTGTTCAGCATCCCTGGGGCCTTTCTCAGGCCTGACTATCCCCTCATTCTTACCTTCCAGGATTAAGGTCTGAGTATTCTGCCTCCTCCCCAGGCTGAAGCCGTCCATCTACTACTGCAGTCGGCTTCAGTGCCCTTCCCGACCATGGCCAGACCAACTCGTTCTGTCCCAATTGTCCTAGGTGGGCTGTGTTGCCCACTCTTGCTTAAAATGCTTTTGTTGGTCAGGCCTAAAACATGAGCAAGAAAGTAGCTTCCAGATGGCTAGACTCACCCTAACTGGTGTACAGTTTCATCATCTTCTCTTTCCACTCAGCATGATTTGGGGAAACCTCTGCGGGCTATTGCTGGCTGCTTTCTTCTCTCAGAGCTGGTGCACTGCCCCAAATGAGCTGAGGATAACCAAGATCTGAGCGAGATGTCCGGACACCAGACTGTCTCCATTGTACTGAAGGAAAAACACAAAAAGACCTAGGATTTGAGTATGATGGCAGTTGCCACTGAAGCTATTAGGCATAATGTGAGCTCTGGGAGGACCAACAGACCACAAAAGACATGCCATAGAACAATGGGTAGGCAGCCTAGGGTCCTAAGTGACATAAAGTTAATGTGGTGGCCTACCTGGGGTCAGGAGAGTAGGAGAATGGCACTGGGAGACTAGGGATGGCCCAGCTCAGGTCCTTCCAAACAGGATGTGACCAACAATGGGTGCGGTGGTCCATAATAGCTGGATCAGATTAAAATAGTCTCAAGACTTCCTCTGCAGGGTAGCATGCAGAGTGTTCTAACCACATGCCCTAGTAAACTTTCAACTTAGCTTTGTTCTCTCTCTCTCTCTCTCTCTCTCTCTCTCTCTCTCTCTCTCTCTCTCTCTCTCTCTGTCTGTCTCTCTTTGTCTCTCTCTCCCTTCCTTACTTTCTTGATTTTTTTGATTTCTACCTTCCTTCTTTTTTTTGAGTTTCTCTGTGTAGCCCTGAAAATCCTGGAACATTCTCTATAAACCAGACTGGCCAAGAACTCAGAGATTCATGTGTCTCTTCCTTCAGAGTGCTAGGATTAATGGCGTGCACCACCATAACTGACAAACTTCAGCTGTTTCTTAAACTTCTTTACATATTCTTGCATCTTATACACCTACTTACTTATAACAGATTGAATTTTAAGTAAGCTGGACTTCTCAGAAAAGCACAATGTTTTTCTGGAAGTATCCATCCTAGGGGGAGCACAACGGAGAGAAGGACAGTAAGAAGAGAATTTTAGGTCATGTGCACAATAGAATCTAGGATGCTGCATCTCAACTTGGCCAGTTTGCTTTGCCTCCTTGATTCCTGTGCTTACACTCTTGAGTACTTGACCAACTACTGCATCCTATCAGAATTATTCCCTTTTGAGAACAAGAAGGATCAAATGAAAAAAATGAATGGAAGAAAGACACAGAAAGATGAAAGGAAGAAAGAGAGAAAGGAAGGAAGAGACTGATGGTAAGGTCAAGAGCAGAGAAAAAGTGAGATCCTCTCCACTTAGTAAGAAAACCAGTGAGGTAACTGGAAGTAGGAGTCAGGAGGGCAGAATTAGGTTGAGCAGTGTCACCTGATTTCTTAGCACTGATACCTGGACCTCCTTTCAGGCTAATCAAATTAGACCTTGGGCATAAGGTCCATATTTCATTCTCTCTCTCTCTCTCTCTCTCTCTCTCTCTCTCTCTCTCTCTCTCTCTCTCTTTCTTCCTACCTCTCCTTCCCTTTCTGCGTGTTGGGGGGAGGTAGTTGTGAGGTGATGTGTGGGATATGTAAGCTCCTAGTATGATTTCACAGTGTATCCAGGGAAGAGAATAACCACACCGGGTGATCAAATATAGGTGTGTGTGTAGCAGTGGTGTGCGTGGGTGGGTGTGGGTTTCTGTGCACACTTCTAGTAGATTCCTAAGGAAAGGTATGGGTGTGTTTACGCAGGTGCTGTCTCTTTTTTTCTGAGACAGGGTATTTATTGGCCTGAAGCTGACAAAATGGGGTAAGTTGTCTGACTGGTAAACCCAAGTAACATTATGACTGCACAGTTTTGTGCTGGATTTTAAGTACAGACTACCAGAACTGGAGATTTTAATTAGATTCTGGGGGTGGAATTTGTGTCCTCGTGCTTGCAAAGAGAGCACCTTGCTAACTGAGCTATCCTTCAGATGCTAGGATGAAGCTTAATTTGGGATACAAGATAATCAGACATGTAGTTTTTAAAAAGTGGATGTACTAAAAAAAAGGGGGCTATATTCTGAAAACATTAACTTAGACCCTGAGAGTTAAGTGTTTCCCAAATCAGCTAGGCCTTCAACAGACCAAAATATTATTCCACCAGAACCTAACTCGTTGAGCCAAAGAGTTTATAACTTAGAGCTAGCAGATGAGGGATTACTTGCAGGTGCAGAGCAGCAACTGACTGTGGCGTGGAAGAAGGTTTCCTTCTCCGTAGCTGGATAGATGGAAGTGCCAGCCCTGTCAATCGACCTTCTACACTCTCGGTACTCTAGTGTCTCCAGAGGCTACAGAACCACATATAACTGGGACAGAGTCTCACACAGCTGAAAAGGAGATGCTTCAAGGAGAGGCTGGAATCTCAGGTGAGAGTCTAATAACACCTGCCCCAAGTCTTGTATAAAGAAACTTCAGCAGGCAGGTGGTGGTAGGGTGTATAACAGGGAAGCTGAGTAATCCATGGAAAGCAAGGCAGTAAGCAGCATTCCCGCCATGGCCTCTATATACTGGTATATTTGTGTTTAAATGAATAAAGCTTGCCTGAAGATCAGCGGGCAAAGCAGCCACACTCCTCAGCTATACCGGACAGGGCGGGGGTGGGGTGGCACACACCTATAATCCTAGAACTGGGAAGACAGAGGCAGGCAAATTTCTGTGAGTTCCAGGCTATCCTGGAATATACAAGATTAGTACAGGTACAGATACAAGTGGTGTTGGTTTACACCTTTAATGTCAGTGTTTGGGAGTCACACACTTTTAATCCCAGCACTAGGGAGTTGGAGACAGGAGCAATGTGCTGAGCAGAGGGATGAATATAAAGGGGAAGAGACAGGAACTCACTAGAGTGTGGAGTCTGAGGATTCCGGGAGAGAAGACCTCGCCCTTTGAATCTGAACACAAGGTAGAGTTAAAAGGTCTCTCTAGTGATTGCTGCTTTGCTTTTCTGACCTTCAGCTTGGACCCCAATACCTGTCTCTGTGTTTGTATTATTCTGCTACACCTCTGCTTTGATTCCTGCTTTGAGATTCCTTCCTTGAGTTCCTTTCACAAAAGACTACAACTGTAAACTTAAATAAATCTTTTCAACTTGACTTTGAACACAGTGATTACAATTTAAAACTAAGACAGCATATTCCCTAGTGGGGGATGAACCAGACACCTTAAACCTCACATTTGAGCCATGCATAATCTTCAGTGTGTCACATACCCTGCATTCAGAGCCTCTAACCACCATAAGGCCACTTCCTTTTAAGAAATTTTTTTTAATTTTAGAGATTAATATTTTACCGAAAAGTTGAAAAAAAAAAGACAGAATATTCACAAATGCCATGCAGCTGGTTGATTCTTTTGTTACTACTTTGAGTAGATGCGTCAAAACTGAGCCAATCAGGGCATTCCTAATTACTGAATCCATGGTTTATTGAGATTTACTTAACTTTTACCATTACTCTTTACCAATGTCCATTACAAAATCCCGCGAGGAGCCTAATTCATACAACAGTGGTTCACATGGCTTTCCTGTCAGACCATGTCGTGTGTGTGTGTGTGTGTGTATGTGTGTGTGTGTGTGTGGTTTGTGCTGAGGAATCATTTCTTAGATTTCTAGGGTAAAATGAAACGGTAGTGTGTTGCATCCTTCCCTCCTGTCTTTACCTCAGTGGAGTCACATTTGGGAAGAGCATGTGTACAATAAACATTGATGAGGCTTCCATAAGAAGTTCTTCTGTGAAGTAGATCACCTCCATCAAGGTTGCAAAGAACATCAAGTTCTTCATGATGTATATTGTTCATTTTATAAAAGCTACCTCCAGAAATGGACGCCTCACAGACATGGTGGCTGTCCTAGTTTTATTGTCGACCTAACACAGTGTCAGCTGAGAGGAAAGCGTCTACTGAGAAACTGCCTACATCAGATTAGGAGGTTGGTCTTTGGACACATCTGTGTGTGGTTTCCTTGATTATTAACTCACCTAAGAGTTCCCGATATGCTGTAGTCAATACCATTCTTAGGCAGGAGGCTCTGGGTTAGATAAAAGTACCATGGAAGCATGAGCCTATGACCAAGCTAGAGAAAAGACTAGCAAACAGCGCTCTTCCTTCTAGGCTTCCCTCCTCCAGGTTCCTGCCTTGAGTTCCTGCCCCCATTTCCACAGTGATGAACTGTGACTTGGAAGCCTGTGCCAAATAAACCCTTTCTTTTCTAAGCTGATTTTGTGTTGGAGTGTTTTATAACAGCACCAGAAACTGCTTCAGTGGCCCACCCTGTTGGCAGGTACGGGCAAGGGAAGGCACATTCCAGACTAGTCTGGGCTACATAATGAAACACGGAATCAAAAACTAAAACAAAATCATATTGATAAACACAAAATGAAAGTGGAAATCCACTCTTAGGAATACAGGTCGCTGAACAACAGTATTCTGCTGTATCATGGTATGCCAATGCCTGTCTCTAATGTTCATTCTCTCCTCTCAGGGCCATCGAAGTCCTCCTGTCTCTTGGGCTTTCTAATACTACTGCAGGTATGAGTTGGACACCAGCCTGTCTCCATTGTGCTGAAGGAAAAACACAAAAAGACCTAGGATTTGGAGTATGATGGCAGTGTCCTGTAAACCTATTAGGCATAAGGTGAGCTCTTGGAGGGGCCAACAGACCACAAAGACAGGACATAAAACAATGCGTAGGTAGCCTAAGGTCCGGAAATGTTATAAATATAATTTGGTGGCCTACCTGAGATCAAGAGAGAAGAAGAGTGGCAGTGGGAGAATCTGGAAGGGCCAGCTCAGGAATTGGAAACAGGATGTGAACAAACATGGGCATGGTGGTCCATAATGGCTGAATCAGATTAAAACAGCCTCAAAACTGCCTCTGCAGGGTGGCATGCAGAGTGTTCTAACCCTTTCCCCTAGTAAACTTCCAACTTAACTTTGCCCTTTTCTTTCTTTCTTTCTTTCTTTCTTTCTTTCTTTCTTTCTTTCTTTCTTTCTTTCTTTCATATATCTCTTTCTTTCTTTTTTGCTTCCTTCCATCCTTCCTTCCTTCTGTCTGTTTATCTGAGTTTCTCTGTGTAGCCCTGGCTGTCTTGAACCATTCTCTATAAACCAGACTGGCCAAGAACTCAGAGATTCATGTGCCTCTGCCTTCAGAGGGCTAGGATTAATGGCGTGCACCACCATAACTGACAAATTTCAGCTGTTTCTTCAACTTCTTTACATATTCTTGCATCTTATACACCTACTTACCTATAACAGATTGAATTCTAAGTAAGCTGGGCTTCTGAGAAAAGCACACACTTTTTCTAGAAGTATCCATTCTAGGGCGAGCACAAAGGAGATATGGACAGTGAGAAGAGAAATTTAGGCCCTGTGCCCACTAGAATCTAGGTTGCTGCATCTTGACTCGGCCAGTCTGCTTTGCCTCCTTGACTGCTCTGTTAGACTCTTGAGTACTTGACCAACTACTGCATCCTATTGGAAGTCTTCTCTTTTGAAAAAAGAAGGATGAAATGAACAACTGAATGAAAGTAAGACAGACAGAAAGAATGAAGGACAGAAGAGAGAAAGGAAGGGAGAGACTGCTGCTAAGATCAAGGCCAGAGAAAAAGAGAGATCCTCTCCACTAAATAAGAAAAACCAGTGAGCTAACTGGAAGTAGGAGTCAGGAGGCCTGAATTAGATAGGGTAACATCACCTGATTTCTTATCACTGATACCCGGACCTCCTTTCAGACAAATCAAATTAGCCTTTGGGCATAAGGTCCAAAATTCACTCACTCTCTCTCCGACTCTTTGTGTGTGTGTGTGGGGGGGGTAATGTTGTGAGGTTGTAGTGGTGTGTGTGGTATGTAAGCTCCTAGTATGATTTCTTTATGTATCCAGGGAGGAGAACCTCCACACCAGATGATCAAATGTAGGGGTGTGTGAGTGTGTGTGTGTGTGTGTGTGTGTGTGTGTGTGTGTACACACAGGTGAAAGTGTCTGTGCATACTTGTGGTGGATGCCAAAGGACAAGTTTGGGTGTGTTTTCTCGGGTGCTGTCCACTTTTTTCTCAGACAGATTCTTTCATTGGCCTGAAGCTCACAAAATAGGATAAGTTGTCTGACCGGTAAACCCCAGGAACATTAGGTCTCCACAGTTTGGGGATGGGATTCCTCAACTGGAGTTTTATATAGATTCTGCGGATTGCAAAGCAAGCTCCTTGCTAACTGAGCCATCCCCTCAAATATTAGGGTAACATTTTAATTGGGATACAAGATAATCAGTTAGAAATGTGGTTTTTAAAACATGGGTGTACTTTTAAAAAAAGGAGAGGGTATATTCTGAAACCATGGAATTAGATACTGAGTGCTAAATGATTCACGAATCAGCTAGGACTCCAAAAGACCAAGGTATTATTCCACCAAAACCCAACTTAGTGAGTCAAAGAGTATAAAACTTAAAACTAAAAGATGAGGGATTACTTACAGGAGCAAAGCAATAACTGACCGCTGCATGGAAGAAGGATTCCTTCTCTGTAACTGGATAGATAGAAGTGCCTGCCCTGTCAGTTGACCGTCCACACTCTTGGTAATCTAGCGTCTCCAGAGGCGAGGAAACCACATGTAACTGGGACAGAATCACATAGCTGTAAAGGTGATGCCTCAAAGAGAGGCTGGAATCACAGGTGAAAGTTCTATAACACCCGCCCCAATCCCAACACCCTTGTTATAAGAAACTTCAGCAGGCAGGTGGTGGTAGGGTGTGTAACAAGGATGGTGAGTGAGCCATGGACAGCAAGCCAGTTAGCAGCATTCCCGCCATGGCCAATGTATACTAGTATATTTGTGTTTAAATGAATAAAGTTTGATGAGCAGGCAAAACAGCCACACTCGTCAGCTATGCAGGACAGCATGGTGGTAGTACATGACTTTAATCCCATGACTCAGGAGACAGAGGCAGGCAAAACTCTGTGAGTTCAAGGCTACCCTGGGCTGTACAAGATTGATCCAGAAAAAAGTCCAGGTGGTGGTGGTTCACACCTTTAATCTCAGTGTTTGGGAGTCACACTCTTTAAATCCCAGCACTAGGGAGGTGCAGAGGGGAGCAATATTCTGAATAGAAGGAGGAATATAAAGGGGAAGAGACAGGAACTCAGGAGTGTAGAGTTGAAGGATTTGTGGAGCTAGGATCTTCCCTTTTTGGTCTGAAGGCTTTGTGTAGGTAAAATGTCTCTGTAATGGTTGGCAGCTTTGCTTTTCCGATCTTCAGATTCGACCCCAAAACCTGTCTCTGGGTTTGAATTATTCTGCTACACCTCTGCTTTAATTTCTCTTTCAAGATTCCTTCCTTGAGTCCCTTACACAATGTACTACAACTGTAAATATAATTTACCCATTAAACCTGCTTTTGACCACAGTGATTGCAATTTAAAACTAAGACAGCATATTCCAAGTGGGGGATAAACAGACACCTTATACCTCACATTTGAGCCATCCATAATCTTCAGCGAGATACATACACTGCATTCAGATTCCCTAACCATCATAAAACCACTTACTTTAAAGAATTTTTTTTTAATTTTAGAGATTTATATTTTACGGAAAACTTGCAAAAATAAAACAGAATATTAACAAATGCCGTGCAGATTCTTTTGTAACTACTTTCAGTAGCTGTCTCAAAATTGAGCTAATCAAGGCATCCCTAATTACTGAATCCATGGTTTATTCAGATTTCTTTACATTTTACCATTATTCTTTACCAGTGTCCATTACAAAATCCCAAGAGGAGCCTACTTCGTACAGCTGTGGTACACATGGCTTTCCTGTAAGACCATGTGGTGTGTGTGTGTGTGTGTGTGTGTGTGTGTGTGTGTGTGTGTGTAGTTTGTGCTGAGGAATCATTTCTTAGACTTCTAGGGTAAAATGAAACGTTAGTGTGTTGCATCCTTCCATCCTGACAGATTCTTTCATTGGCCTGAAGCTCACAAAATAGGGTAAGCTGTCTGACCAGTAAACCCCAGGAACATTACATCTCCACAGTTTTTTGAAGGGATTCCACAACAGCAGTTTAATATAGATTCTGGGGATTGCAAAGAAAGCACCTTGTTAACTGAGATATCCTTTCAGATCTGACAATCAAGTTTTTAATTGGGATTCAAGATAATCAGAAATATAGTTTTTAAAAAAGTATATGTATTTTTTTAAAAAGTGGGTATATTCTGAATACTAAGACCCTGAGAGATAAGTCTTTCCCAAATCAGCTAAGACTCCAACAGACCAAGATATTATTCCTCCAAAACCCAACTTGGTGAGCCAAAGAGTTTAAAACTTACAGTTAACAGATGAGGGATTACTTACAGGAACAAAACAGCAACTGACTGCTGCGTGGAAGAAGGATTCCTTCTCTGTAGCTGGATAGATGGAAGTGCCTGCCCCATCAGTCGACCTTCTACACTCTCGGTACTCTAGCGTCTCCAGAGCCTACGGAACCACATGTAACTGGGACAGAATCACACACGGCTGAAAAGGACATGCCTCACAGAGAGGCTGGAATCACAGGTGAGAGTCTAATGACACCTGTACAAAGCCCAACACCCTTGCTTAAAGAGACTTCAGTAGGCAGATGGAGGTAGGGTGTATAACAAGGAAGGTGAGAGAGCCATGGAAAGCAAGCCAGTAAGCAGCATTCCCGCCATGACCTCTGTATGCTGGTATATTTGTTTTTAAATGAATAAAGCTTGCCTGAAGATCAGCGGGCAAAGCAGCCACACTCCTCAGCTACCCAGGAATGGGGGGGGGGGTGGCAGACACCTTTAATCCCAGGACTAGGGAGACACAGGCAGGCAAATCTCGGTGATTTCAAGGCTGTCCTGGGCTATACAAGATTGATCCAGAAACAGATCCAGATGGTGGTGGTTTATACCTTTCATCTCAGTGTTTGGGTCTCACACACTTTAATCACAGCACTAGGGAGTTGTTGACAGGAGCAATATGCTGGGAAGAGAGAGTAATATAAAGGGGAGGAAACAGGAACTCACTGGAGTTTGGAGACTGAGGAATCGTGGAGACAGGATCTCGCCTTTTGAGTCTGAACACTTGGTAGAGGTAAAAGGTCTCTCTAGTGTTTGCTGCTTTGCCTTTCTGACCTTCAGCTGGGACCCCAATAACTGTATCTGGGTTTGCATTATTCTGCTACACCTCTGCTTTCATTCCTGCTTCAAGATTCCTTCCTTTATTTCCTTACACAATGGACTACATCTGTAAACTTAAATGAACCCTTTCATCTTGACTTTTACCACAGTGATTACAATTTAAAGCAAGACAGCATATTCCCTAGTGGGGGATAAACCAGAAAACTTTAAACATCACATTTGAGCCATCCATAATCTTCAGTGTGACACATACCCTGCATTCAGAGCCCCTAACGACCATAAGATCACTTGTTTGTAAGAAAATTTCTTTAAATTTAGAAATTTGTATTTTACGGAGAAGTTGCAAATATGGGACAGAATATTCCCAAATGCCCTGCTCCTAGTTGATTTTTTTGGTACTACATTGAGTGGATGTATCACAATTGTTGAGCCAATCAAGACATTTCTAATTACTAAAACCATGGTTTATTGATATTTCCTTGCCTTTTACCATTACCCTTTACCATTGTCCATTACAAAATCCAGCGAGAAGCCTAATTCATACAGCAGTGGTTTTCATTCCTTTCCTGTAAGACAATGTCGTGTGTGTGTGTGTGTGTGTGTGTAGTTTGTGCTGAGAAATCATTTCTTAGACTTCTAAGGTAAAATGAAACGTTAGTGTGTTGCATCCTTTCCTCCTGTCTTTATCTCAATGGAGTCACCTTTGGGAAAAGCATGTGTACACTACACCTTGATGAGTCTTCAATAAGAAGTTCTTTTCTGAAGTAGATCACCTCCGTCAAGGTTGCAGAGAACATCAAGTTCTTCATGTTGTATATTGTTCATTTTATAAAAGCTCCCTCCAGAAATGGAAGCCTCACAGACATGGTGGCTGTCCTAGTTATTTGTCGACCTACTGCAGTGTCTACTGAAAGGGAATCCTCTAATGAGAAACTGCCTACATCAGATTAGGAGATTGGTCTTTGGACACATCTGTGTGTGGTTTCCTTGATTATTAACTCACATGAGGTCCTGGTCTGCTGTAGGCAATACCATTCCTAGAGAGGAGGCTCTGGTTTATATAAAAGTACTAGGGAATCATGAGCATATGACCATGCTAGAGAACGGACAAGAAAACAGTGCTCTTTCTTCCAGGCTTCCTTATTATGGGTTCCTACCTTGAGATCCTGCCCAAATTTTCCCAGGGATGAACTATGACTTGGAAGCCTGTACCAAATAAACCCTTTCATCTCTAAGCTGATTTTGTGCTGAAGTGTTTTATAACAGCACCAGATACTGCTACTGTGGACCACCCTGTTGGCAGGCAGGGTCAAGGAAAGGCACATTCCAGACTAGTCTGGGCTACATAATGAAACACTGAATTAAAAAGTAAAACCCAAACCATAGGGATAAAGACAAAATGAAAGTGTAAATCCACTCTTAGGAATAGAGGTCACTGAACAACAGTATTCTTCTCTGTCATGGTAGGCCAATGCCTGTCTCTAATGTTCATTCTCTCCTCTCAGAGCCATCAAAGTCTTCCTGTCTCTTTGGCTTTCTCTAATACTACTGCATATATGAGATGGATTGATCTACCATGCCTTCTTTTAAAGGGATAATGGAATGATTTTTCATGTGTGGAAAGAGTGAGATAGGAGGAAACCTCATTTGTATACATGGATAGCTGGAAATCCCAAGACCACGTATTGAAAACATGGCCAATCCCCTCCATACACTTGAGGTACTAGCATATTACGTATGACATGTTTTATTCAAAAAGTTTTGACTTTCTCATCAGTGACCTTGAACCCTAGAAGAGAGTGGTGTTGCTTTCGATTGATATGATAGAATTAACTACACCACTATGTTCAGAGAGTCCGGTTTTATCCCAGGCATTTCCAGACCCAGGCCAGCTGGTCTTGGTGAGTTCCCAGTAGAACATCCCCATTGTCTCAGTGTGTGGGTGCACCCCTCGCGGTCCTGAGTTCCTTGCTCATGCTCTCTCTCCTTCTGCTCCTGAATGAGGACTACTGACAACTCAAGAACAATGGCAATGGGTTTCTGATCCTACTGCACGCACTGGCTTTGTGGGAACCTAAGCAGTTTGGATGCTCAACTTACTAGACCTGGATGGAGGTGGGGGTTCCTTGGACTTCCCATAGGACAGGGAACCCTGATGGATTTCAGGCTGGGGGGGGACTTAATTGGGGGAGGGGGAGGGAAATGGGAGGCGGTGGCGGGGAAGAGACAGAAATCTTTAATAAATAAATAAATTTAAAAAAGAAAAAAAAATTAACCACACCAGCTCAAAACAACAAATATAACTTGATAATTGAAAACAGGGAAACTCACAGGACCTGGGTAAATGTTCAGATGTCCAAAATGGGTTTGGTGAACACATTTTGAAGAGAGCAAGTGCACCTGGATTCCCAGATTTTCTTTCCTGGCCCCAGGATGCCACACTCTAGCCAAATGTGTTTGGCTGAGCTTCCCCATCATCTCCCCCTTTTGTCTAAACAAGATGAAATCACACCCAATACAACTATATACAATAGGAACAGATACCAAATATGAAATTACAAGCAACAAACAATATTAAGAAACACATAATAAAAGTTTTACTAAGCATTTTATTTCAAGGAGTCTAAATAACTTATTGAAATAAAGTTTAGCTAAATCATGAGGAGGGTAACTACAATTCTCTAATCTTCAACTCCATCAAAATTCTGAGAAGGGAAGTAATATTATATGAGCACCCAGGAAGTACAAACAAGAAACTTCCAAAATGTGCCAAATGATAGAGACAACTGACTCCTGGGCAATCACCCAATGTCTCCTTTGGAATGTTGAGTCAACCAACTTTGGCTAAGGCCTAATGTAACTGACATACCATTTTCAAAGGCAAGAAACTTTTCAGAACTATCTTACCTTGTTTTGGTATGATATGACAATCCTGTTTTTATCCATTTAAGGATACACTGTAGCTCTGTCAGTGGTCAAGGTATGGGCTTTTCTTTGCCCAAAGGCCAGTTCTGCCAAGAAGTAGACAAGCTCCAAGTGGCATGTCTTTGGTGCTCAACATTCTCTTGGGAGTAGAACGGTGTTGCCAGGAGTGATTGTGTCTCACTACCACAGAACTGTAGGTTAGAGTAAAGGCCATTTTCTACAGCTCTTTGAAGAGGTTGAAGATTCTACTATCTTTACTAAATACAATCTCTATGTATCTAAAGAACCTGATTAGCCTAAATATAAATAGGATAAACATAGATGACTATTGATCTCTAATGCTCGATGCCTATCTAACTTAAAGACTAAGAGAATTAACAACTGTCTAATAAATGAGGACAATGATCTCGAAATGTAAACAATATATATCGTTACATAAACACTATGTAAGTAACTTAATCAGAGGTAGAAATGTACATTGCAACATGGTAGATATATGTATATATATATATACATCAATACAATATACATATATATATACAAAAAATGATTTAAACAGAGGTAGCAGACTCACATACAACATTCAATATAATTTAACTTTGTATCAATATATAAAAATCGATACCATTATAATTTTCTAAAAACAATAACTCACAAATACCAATCTATTATCCCATCACCAATTTTTCCTCTTTTTTTTTTCAAGAACACCCAAGAGCCTATGAAATAATTCCCCTATCCCTCAAGCATATACCAATTATAACCAACCCCAAAAGGATGTCTCTAAGCCTGAAGGCAAACTCTCCTGGAGAGGGGACGTTATCCTCTAAAATTGCTGTCATGAGGGTGACGTTCTTCTTAGGGGGTCCTGTGAAAGTAAATAATGGCAAATTTCCAAGATTAATATTTGATCTGGGAAAATTGCAAATAGTGAGTGTTTTGAGGAGGTCTGGCCAGGGCATTATGAAAGATGTGCACCATTAGGAACCGTCTTGTGCAGTTGGTACCAAAAATCAGGTCTTGTAGTTGCACTATCAACATGATGATGTCATATTAACCAGGTGGAGTCAATATGTGGGGCCCCATCTTCTTCTTGGAAACTTAAAAGTTCATGGCAGGAAAATATATTATTTCTTCTGGGAAACTAAGCATTATCTATAAAGACATATACAGACATATATATTCAATGAAATGTATGATAAAGACAGAAACAGATATGAGGAAAGGCAAAGAAAGTTTATAAATTTTTATTATTATTGTTATTATTCTGTCCCATATCATAGCTCTTGACATGAGGAAGAAGCTCTGGGATATCTCTTATGAACAGGCTTGGAATTGGAGAGGGACTGAGCTACAGTCCAACTCCAAACCCAGCTCTCTATATTTACAAATAAATGCACATTAACACATATTTAAAAATATGTTTATTATAATTTATTTACTGAACCTATTCAGTTTTCTTGCTGATCCTTATTGGGTTGTAAATAGTTTCCATCTGTCAGTATTCAAATATACAGGGTCCCTTGAATTCTTTGAAGATGAGTGTTTTCCTGGGGAGATAAGCAGAGAACCCTACCCCCATCCTATATGATGTTCTTACCATCAGTATGATTATCATCATTGTGGATGAACTGTCATTTCTTTTTTCTAAGAGATTCCTCCTCTTCAAACGGAACCTTTATTAATTTTGATGGTATCCAAAATTTTTCTTCTCCAGTGGAAACAAGAGCAAAACCAATTCCCCAACACAGCACATATCCTGGCATCCATTGCGAGGTCAACACATCTTTGAAATAAGCTGGTTGATTTGATGCAGCAGACTTTTCCAGTATCCGAATGACTTTCTGCAGCCATTGTTCCTTTTCATGAGCGTTGAAAAACTCAAGGTTAATAAAGCATTATGAGTGAGCAGAGCTGGGAGCTGGGAGCCAATGGCTGGGTTCTCAGAACAAGTGAGGTCCAGACCTGGGGCACTAGCCCAGGACATAGCACCAAGTGCGGCCACTGGTGCAGGCACAAGCTCCTTGCTCTCAGGTCCCCTCACTGTGGGCTGGGATGTGGGAGAAAGCTGCCTGCAGTGAGGGCATGGGATGGTGCGGATATCAATGAACAAAAGGATGTGGTGTAGCCTTAACTGGCCAGAGCCTTAAAGAGCTCCAAAAAGCCCCAAGGACGGGAACCAAGTGATGGTGCATTTGATCGGCATGCTAGAATTAACCAGACCACCTTAAAATAACAGATATAATTTAATAATTGAAAACGGAGAAACTCACACGACCTGGGTAAAGATCCCATGTCCAAAACAGGTCTGAAGAATACCATGCAAAGAGAGACAAAGAGAGCTAATTCACCTGCATTCCCAGGTTTTCTTGCCTGGCCCCAGGGAGCTGCACCCTAGCCAAATGAGATTGGCTGAGCTTCCCCATCCAGAGACCAACTTCCTCTAAAGGGTGGTGACAGAAAAAGTTAACTCAGTCTCTTAGCCATTGAAAACATTCTTCATGCCTGAAGGTGACATAGATGTTTTCAGAAAGAAAGAAAAGTAAGAGTCCTGAGAACAAGCAGAAATACACAAATATAAACAATCAGAAATTGTCCAGGCTGAAGAAAAGAATACCAGAAACAACAACATCCTTTGTTGCAAATAAAGACCATCAGGAGGATTGAATGTCTTCTTAATGCCAAGTTCCCTATTTCCACTTTTTTCCTTTAAAATACACACAGGGCCTGGCAAGATGGCCCAGTTCCAACAGATGCTTGTGCGGAGCAGGATGTCCTGAGTTTGCCTCCCTGGGTACAGTAAAAAGAAAGAAGTGACTCCGAAAAGTAGCCTACTACCTCCACGTGTATATTGTGACACACATGAATAAATACATGCACATAGATGAAATATAAAATATATGTGAATGCTTAAAAGCACGATAATATTTTATATGTGTTTAACACATATGCACATGGATTATCTATAGGGTATTGTAGAATAAAAAGCACTAGAAAACAGCAAATGTATTTGTATTGTTAAATATTTTACTTTTGAAATATGATTTCACCCTAAACCCATACTGTACTGAACCTCACCATGTGTCCCCGGCTGGCCTCAAACTCATGTCAACCCTTTGCTTCCACTTCTTGAGTCCTGGGATTACAGGTATGAGATACCACACCTAACGTCAGGATTTACACTCTGGAGAAAGTGGTGAAAAAGCAATACTGTGTAGACTATAAAATACTAAGGACATATAATTTATAATCACTGAAACATATCAGATACGCTGATGAGAAATGAGAATGCTCTAAAGCTAAAACATTAAAAATAAGAATTAGAGAAACAAAATATGAGCAGATAGGAGTGCAAATGATAAAGAGTAGAACTTCACAACAGATGCATTAGCTATTAATGCATCAAACACTGCAAATAAAGGATAAATATTTTCTGAACAGTTACAAAAGCAAGAACAGTAATACCTTATCAGTAAGATAGAGAGATTAATGAGTGTGTTTGAGGGCTGGAGAGATGGCTGAGCGGTTAAGAGCATTGCTTGTTCTTCCAATAGTCCTGAGTTCAAATCCCAGCAACCACATGGTCACTCACAACCATCTGTAATGAGCTCTGGTGCCCTCGTCTGGCCTGCAGACAGAATATTGTATACATAATAAATAAATAAATATTTTAAAAAAGTGTGTTTGAGGACTGGGTGGATGGCACAGCAGTTAGCATCACTGACTGCTCTTCCTGAGGACCCGGGTTCAATTCCGAGCACCCACATGGCAGCTCACAGCTGTCTGTCACTACAATTCCAGGGTACCTGGCACCCTTACACAGGCCCATATCATGCAGGTCAAACACAAAAACACATAAAATAAAAATAAGTAGTTCTCTTTAAATTGAAGAAAAAGATGCTGTCGACAGTTGTGAACCTGTCACTGCCTTTAGAATCATTTACTGCTAGTTGCTGGGAACAGCTTCTATTCTCAGTTCAGTTTAGTATACTTGGATTGTTGGTGGGGTTTGCAAGTTTGCTGTTTGAGCACTTAGCCCCCAGCAGGTGGCACTGTTGGAGGACTTTGGGGAGCATCCCAGACCTGTAGCATGAGGGTAGGGCCTAAGGCTGTTACACTTAGCACTCACTGAATCTGACCTGTAAGCTTTGCATCCTGTCCATTGCCATATGAGGAGTCTCTACCATGTGCCGCGGTCCCCATTAACAGCACCTTGATGGCATTGGTGAGACTTTTCCTGGGTAGGGAACCCATGTCAGACCAAATTGTGGGTGAGGAGTTTACAAAAACAGGGGTGATTCTAAAGCACTTGCATCAGTGATAGCCCATTCTCTCTCGTTTGAGGACCCACGGATGTTGCATCTATCTGAATCTCCGGAGGTGGTGGATTACACCAAAGTAACATCGTTCTCCAGACCCAACAGAGCTGATACACATAGGACCTCCCAGAGACTGTGACATCACTCACGAGATCTGCAGGAGTTCAATCAGATGAAATTTCAACATGGAAGGGTGGAAGTTGCCACAAATTCCTAGACCTAGCCAAGTGGCTATTTGTGATTGATAGCTGCTTGGAGAGGGAAAACAATTTTCTCAATGAAGAGACACTGGGTATAGCAAACACAGCCCAGTACAGGCCCCAAGCCCAGTTGCTTCCAGTATAACTAGGACCCCATGGTTTTGTTTTTGACTTATAAAAGGACTGTTTTGTTTGTTTTAAGCAAGAGAAAGAACATTATGTTAAGTTGGGAAAGTTACGAAAGGGAGAATATATGATAAAAATGAATTAAAAATTTAAAAATAAGGAAAAATGAAAAGTAAAATATATATGTTGAGGTTGGGCTAAGGGGATGGCTCTTGCAAAAGACCTGACTTCAGTTCCCGGAGGCCAAATGGTGACTCACAATTGCCTGTTATCTAGTTCCAAGCAATCTGACACCATCTTATGACCTATGTGGGCAAATCCACAAAGACGCACGGAGATAAAATATCCCTACACATAAAATCAAAATGAACAAAACCTGAAATAATAAGATTACAACTATTGGTTTCGATAGTGCTCGTAGTCATAGGACCTGAGTTCAGTTTGCAGAACCTACTAAGAGCCATCTGTAATGTGAGGCCACCCTGGGCTATTAAGCCCATGTAAAATAGCAAGACATACACACGCACACACACTCACACACATAAACACACAACACAAACACATTCTCCACATATCTGTACATTTATATATTTACTTCACTATTAGTGTGATTCCATATCATAAGCTATGTTGCCATCCACATTGTACATAAGAAACGAAAAGCCCAGATAGGATGAATAAGTAGCTCCCAAGTCACAGAGCAACTAAGATGTTACCCATGATTTAGTCATGCCTCCTAGTCATGCTGATCATTGTGAGGTCAGGAAGCAACCTGGGCCCTCAGTGTTTAACCATATTAAGGAGGGAATAGATACAGGAAACTAAGAAACACCCAAGATGGCACATTCACGGCTCATGTCCTCGGATCTGTCAATACTCAATCTCAGCTATATGATTTGGAAAAGAACCAGAAAGTCAAGGCAGGGGATCCCAGGTAGGCCAGATACTGGTTGTCAGACATTATTCACTGGAAGGGGTATATGAAAGAGACATATGAGTGTGTGAGGGGACAGTGTGTGGCCACTTGTTTGTCTGCCTTCCTAATTTCCTGCAGTGGACCAGAACAAAATCTACCTGTGATTGGAAATGTTGGCCCAGCCTGAAAAGAACAGAAAAGCTTCTCACCAGTATCTTGTGGACATCTAGTGGTTGTAGATGTGAATGACACCTCATACAAAATGTTCCTGTGGGTCCCAACAGTGAGGACAGGAAGGACCATGAGCAGAAGGGGAGAAGAGGCAGGGCTCTAAGAACAAGACACAGCCAGTCACTGTGAGGAGCTTCTCTGAAGCGTTTCCTGGCAACTGTTGTCATGTTATCCAGAGTGGGCGCTATGTTGCAGAAAACTGATGTCACAAAGCTCCTGAAACTAGAGCTGGAGGAATGAATTCATGTGTTCCAGGTAGAGACCAAGTCTCCACCCATCTAGCCTTGGTCTTGTGAAGATAGGAACCACAGAAAGGGCCTTAGCCCTGTGCTTCCTGCTTTCTATTCTGGAGGGCTTCCGGGCTCGAGATGGGCACCCCTGGGAGTCAGAGAATCTTAGAGGACCTGCTCTGTAGGGACCATCTCCTTGCCTTGGCCAGCAGGGGCTGGTAGTACAACCTGCTGCTCTCCCCTCTGTTCAGCATCCCTGGGGCCTTTCTCAGGCCTCACCAACCCCTCATTCTTACCTTCCAGGTTTAAGGTCTGAGGATTCTGCCTCCTCCCCAGGCTGAAGCCGTCCATCTACTACTGCAGTCAGCTTCAGTGCCCTTCCTGACCATGGCCAGACCAACTCGTTCTGTCCCAATGGTCCTAGGTAGGCTGTGTTGCCCACTCTTGCTTAAAATGCTTTTGTTGGTCAGGCTTAAAACATGAGCAAGAAAGTAACTTCCAGATGGCTAGACTCACCCTGACTCATGGACAGTTTCATCATCTTCTCTTTCCACTCAGCATGATTCTGGGAAGCTTGTGCTGGCTGTGGCTGGCTGCTTTCTTCTCTGAGGGCTGGTGCACTGCCCCAAATGAGCTGAGGAATAACCAAGATCTGAGCCAGTTGTCCGGACACCAGCCTGTCTCCATTGTGCTAAAGGAAAAACACAAAAAGACCTAGGATTTGAGTATGATGGCAGTTGCCACTGAAGCTATTAGGCATAACGTGAGCTCTGGGAGGACCAACAGACCACAAAAGACATGCCATAGAACAAGGGGTAGGCAGCATAGGGTCCTAAGTGACATAAAGTTAATGTGGTGGCCTACCTGGGGTCAAGAGAGTAGGAGAATGGCAGTGGAGACTAGGGATGGCCCAGCTCAGGTCCTTCTAAACAGGATGTGACCAACAATGGGTGCGGTGGTCCATAATAGCTGGATCAGATTAAAATATTCTCAAGACTTCCTCTGCAGGGTGGCATGCAGAGTGTTCTAACCCTAATAAACTTTCAACTTAGCTTTGTTCTCTCTCTCTCTCTCTCTCTCTCTCTCTCTTTCTCTCTCTCTCTCGATGTCTCTCTTTGTCTCACTCTCCCTTCCTTCCTTTCTTCATTTTTTTGATTTCTACCTGCCTTCTTTTGTTTCTGAGTTTCTCTGTGTAGCCCTGAATATCTTGGAACATTCTCTATAAACCCGAATGGACAAGAACTCAGAGATTCATGTGTCTCTGCCTTCAGAGTGCTAGGATTAATGGCATGGACCACCATAACTGACAAACTTCAGCTGTTTCTTAAACTTCTTTACATATTCTTGCATCTTATACACCTACTCACTTATAACAGATTGAATTTTAAGTAAGCTGGACTTCACAGAAAAGCACAACGTTTTTCTAGAAGTATCCATCCTAGGTGGAGCACAACAGTGAGATGGAATGTGAGAAGGAAAATTTAGGCCATGTGCCCACTAGAGTCTAGGTTGCTGCATCTCAACTTGGCCAGTTTGCTTTGCCTCCTTCATTGCTGTGCTTACACTCTTGAGTACTTGACCAACTACTGCATCCTATCAGAATTCTTCTCTTTTGAGAACAAGAAGGATCAAATGAACAAATGAATGAAAGAAAGACACAGAAAGATGAAAGGAAGAAAGAGAGAAAGGACGGAAGAGACTGCTGGTAAGGTCAAGAGCAGAGAAAAAGAGATCCTCTCCACTTAGTAAGAAAACCCGCAAGGTAACTGGAAGTAGGAGTCAATGTAGTAGTACGAGTGGCGGGGCTGCGTCCCCGGCACCCGGCCGTCCCCACGGCTAGCTTTACCCGAAATAATTAAACGGAAACTGTATTCTTTTAAACACCGCTTGGCCCATTTCTATCTAGCCTCTTCTAGGCTAGCTCTCGCACCTGGACTAGCCCATTTCTAATAATCTGCTGTAGCCCACGAGCTGGCTTACCAGGAATGATCTTAACCTGCATCTGCCTGGGGTAGAAGAATCATGGTGACTCTCTGACTCAGCTTCTTTTTCCCAGCCTTCCTTTCTGTTTACTCCACCCACTTAAGGGTGGGCCTATCAAATGGGCCTAGCAGTTTCTTTATTGCTTAACCAATGAAATCAACAGATTGATATATGACACTCCCACATCACTTCCCCTTTTTCTGTTTAAACAAAAAAAGGAAGGCTTTAACTTTAACATAGTAAGATTACATATAACAAAACAGTTATCAAGCAAGAATTACAGTTACAATATTTATATCTATTTTATCTTTTATCATAACAATGGAAAACTATAACTACCTATCCATTCTTCAACTCCATCAAAGACTCCAGAAGGATATAATATTACCTAAGCAAACAAGAAATCCAAACTCTAGAAATGACAGAGACATCTCGCTGCCTGGACAGTCACCCAAACTTTCTCTGTACCGTTGGGGCATCCATCTTCAGCCTTCAGGCCCATAGTATCCAGCAGACATTTCCATGAAGCAGGAAATTCCAAAGACAGTTCAGTCACTTTCTGCTCTATCCTGCAGAATGTCTCGCAGACTCTTTCATGAGTCAGGAACACCAAAAGACCACCTCACCTTTAGGCAAGTTCAGCAGTCCTCTTTCTGCGGGTTCTTTGTGTCCAGTTTATGCATCAGTCCAGACAAGAGCAGTTTCTTGCCCAAATGGCTATCAAACTCCATAAGGATCCTCTTCAATGCCCATCTTCCTCTCGAAGTAGATTGGTGCAGCCAGGAGCAGAGTGCCTCATTGACATGAAAAGTCCTAAGTTATTAAAACATTAAATGCCATATTCTGCAGCCTTTGAGAGATATGAAGAATGCCTATCGGAAATATATCTCTATATAGCTAGAAAATTTAACTAACATGACTACAAGCTTTACTATTATCGATGATTATCCATTAACAACCTATATTTCTTAATTATACAGTACATATTTAAATGAACTACACAATCACAATACCTTAATCAAAATCAGAAACACTTATACATATAACAAAATTGACCTTAAAATCCACACCAATGTAAATTATTCATACCTATATCATTTCCCCCTTTAAATGTAAAAGAACATTTATAAACAATATTTTGGGAACATGGGCACAGTTTTTTCTCTCCAAACTGCTTCCTGCTGAATGGGGGTGTCATTAATTAAGTCTTTCATGGTATAACCTGTGTGCCAGGGTCATCTCAGTTGGCAGTTGAGCAAAGTAATTTTTTGAGGGTGTTACAGCAACCTTTCAGGAGGGCGTGGTCTATTATACCAAACTGGGATAGAAGAAATCCATAGAGTCTCATCCTCTGTGAAAACAAAAGAAGACTCTCTCCAAAGCATCATATCCTTAGACCCAAATTCTGAAGTCAAGATACCTTTAGAACATATGTGTAGGTTCAGCTTAGCAGCCCATATAGTGAAATGTCTCTCTGTACTTAGCTCCTTCACAGTTAAAAATTTTAAAGAAAACACAATGTACATAATCCAGACTCTCTGTGAATTTTCCACTTTTACGTGGCTTATTTTTCTTTATTTCTTTTAATCTCTTAACTATCTGTACTCTGTCTCTTTAAAGACTTTACCTCTTTTTTTTTAAATCATCAACTTTATTCTCTATATTCTTTTTCTTCTCTCTCTCAAGCCTACGTACATTCATCCAACAGTGTGGTCTTTTATGTCTGAATCTGTTTTATTGTGAATCTGTAACATTTTTTTACTATCCAGGAGCATTTCTTAAAATGATAAGCAGTTCTTAAAAACTTAAGTTGCACCATGGAGTGGTAAGAAGGTACCTCCTGTTTACTGCCAAGTCTAAACCTTAACTGTGCTGTTATTATGGTAATTACGGCAGTTCCTGCCTAAGGTCAGCACAGTTCCTCATGGAGCAGCCGCTCCTGCCTCAGATCCATTGGTGCCCCTGAGCTGAGCACAGTTCCAGGCACACAGCAAGTCCACATTGGAACCACACTCAGCAGTTTAATTTTGAGACTGAGCGTGCAGCACAGAAACTCTTTTTATCCAAGTTACAACCAAATCTGACACACAGACCACTGCACAGTCTGAAAACACGTCTCTTCCACCATGCTCTTCCGCCTGCCTAAGCCTGATTCTGCTGTCTGCCCAGGTGCAGGCAGGCAGCGCTGAGAGCACTCTCCTTCGGATCCCAAGCGGGAACCCAAACATTCAGTCCCATAAAAGCTGTTGAAATGCTTTAAAGCCAGAGTTTGCACTGGCGACACAGTCCTAGGAAGCCGCACTTTAAAATGAAGCAGCTTTTTTTTCTGGTGCTGTTGCCGAATCAGGAAATCTCTCTACAGCATGCCACCAACAAACAGCCAAAAGCTGTGTTAAACTCTGTTTTCGTCTCTGATTAAAACTAAGCTCTCTCAGGTTTTACGTGGAGTTCATTAACACGTTGGGCGCCACTCTGTAGTAGTATGAGTGGCAGGGCTGCATCCCCGGCACCCGGCCGCCCCCACGGCTAGCTTTACCCGAAATAATTACATGGAAACTGTATTCTTTTAAACACCGCTTGGCCCATTTCTATCTAGCCTCTTCTAGGCTAGCTCTCGCACCTGGACTAGCCCATTTCTAATAATCTGCTGTAGCCCACGAGCTGGCTTACCAGGAATGATCTTAACCTGCATCTGCCTGAGGTAGAAGAATCATGGCGACTCTCTGACTAAGCTTCTTTCTCCCAGCCTTCTGTTCTGTTTACTCCACCCACCTAAGGGTGGGCCTATAAAATGGGCCTAGCAGTTTCTTTATTGCTTAACCAATGAAATCAACAGATTGATATATGACACTCCCACATCAAGTCAGGAGGCCGGAATTAGGTTGAGCAGTGTCACCTGATTTCTTAGCACTGATACCTGGACCTCCTTTCAGGCTAATCAAATTAGACCTTGGGCATAAGGTACATAATTCATTCTCTCTCTCTCTCTCTCTCTCTCTCTCTCTCTCTCTCTCTCTCTCCATCCTCTGCATGTTGGGGGGAGGTAGTTGGGAGGTTGTAGAGATGTGTGGGATATGTAAGCACCTAGTATGATCTCACAGTGTATCCAGGAAAGAAAATAACCACACCGGGTGATCAAATACAGGTGTGTGTGTGTAGCAGTGGTGTGCATGGGTAGGTGTGGGTTTCTGTGCACACTTCTAGTAGATGCCTAAGGAAAGGTATGGGTGTGTTTTCGCAGGTGCTGTCTCTTTTTTTCTGAGACAGGGTCTTTATTGGCCTGAAGCTGACAAAATGTGGTAAGTGGTCTGACTGGTAAACCCAAGGAACATTATGACTGCACAGTTTTGTGCTGGATTTTAAGTACAGACTACCAGAACTGGAGATTTTACTTGGATTTTGGGGGTGGAATTTGTGTCCTCGTGCATGCAAAGAGAGCACCTTGATAACTGAGCTATCCTTCAGATGCTAGGATGAAGTTTAATTTGGGATACAAGATAATCAGATATGTAGTTTTTAAAAAAAGTGGATGTACTAAAAAAAGTGGCTATATTCTGAAAACATTAACTTAGACCCTGAGAGTTAAGTGTTTCCCAAATCAGCTAGGCCTCCAACAGACCAAGGTATTATTCCACCAAAACCCAACTTGTTGAGTCAAAGAGTTTATAACTTACAGCTAATGGATGAGGGATTACTTACAGGTACAGAGCAGTGACTGACTGTGGCGTGGAAGAAGGATTACTTCTCTTTAGCTGGATAGATGGAAGTGCCTGCCCTGTCAGGGGACCATCCACACTCTCGGTACTCTAGAGTCTCCAGAGGCTACAGAACCACATGTAACTGAGACAGAATCTCACACAGCTGAAAAGGAGATGCTTCAAGGAGAGGTGGGAATCTCAGGTGAGAGTCTAATGACACCTGCCCCAAGTCTTGTATAAAGAAACTTCAGGAGGCAGTTGGTGGTAGGGTGTATAACAGGGAAGCTGAGTAAGCCATGGAAAGCAGGCCAGTAAGCAGCATTCCCGCCATGGCCACTGTATACTGGTATATTTGTGTTTAAATGAATAAAGCTTGCCTGAAGATCAGCGGGCAAAGCAGCCACACTCCTCAGCTATACCGGACAGGGCGGGGGGTGGGGTGGCACACACCTATAATCCTAGAACTGGGAAGACCAGAGGCAGGCATTTTTCTGTGAGTTCCAGGCTATCCTGGAATATACAAGATTAGTACAGAAACAGATACAAGTGGTGTTGGTTTACACCTTTAATCTCAGTGTTTGGGAGTCAAACATTTTTAATCCCAGCACTTGGGAGTTGGAGACAGGAGCAATCTGCTGAGCAGAGGGATGAATATAAAGGGGAAGAGACAGGAACTCACTAGAGTGTGGAGTCTGAGGATTCGTGGAGAGAAGACCTCGTCTTTTGAATCTGAACACAAGGTAGAGTTAAAAGGTCTCTCTAGTGTTTGCTGCTTTGCTTTTCTGACCTTCAGCTTGGACCCCAATACCTGTCTCTGGGTTTGTATTATTCTGCTACACCTCTGCTTTGATTCCTGCTTTGAGATTCCTTCCTTGAGTTCCTTTCACAAAGGACTACATCTATAAACTTAAATAAATCTTTTCAACTTGCTTTTGAACATAGTGATTACAATATAAAACTAAGACAGCATATTCCCAAGTGGAGGATGAACCAGACACCTTAAACCTCACATTTGAGCCATGCATAATTTTCACTGTGTCACATACCCTGCATTCAGAGCCCCTAACCACCATAAGGCGACTTCCTTTTAAGAAAAATTTTTTTTTAATTTTAGAGACTTTAATGGAAAAGTTGAAAAAAAGGCAGAATATTCACAAATGCCATGCAGCTGGTTGATTCTTTTGTTACTACTTTGAGTAGATGTGTCAAAACTGAGCCAATTAAGGCATTCCTAATTACTGAATCCGTGGTTTATTGAGATTTCCTTACCTTTTACCAATACTCTTTACCATTGTCCACTACAAAATTCTGCGAGGATCCTAATTCATACAGCAGTGGTTCACATGGCTTTCCTGTAAGAACATGTCTTGTGTGTGTGTGTGTGTGTGTGTGTGTGTGTGTCTGTGTGTGTGTATGTGCGTGTGTGTGTATAGTTTGTGCTGAGGAATCATTTCTTAAGATTTCTATGGTAAAATGAAACATTAGTGTGTTGCATCCTTCCCTCCTGTCTTTATCTGTAGTAATAGGAGCAGTGGGGCTGCGTGCCCAGCACCCCGGCAGCCTGGCTAGCTTATGCCCCGAAATAACAATACACAAACTGTATTCATTTAAACACTGCTTGGCCCTTTAGGTCTAGCCCTTACTGGCTAATTCTGATATCCAGATCAACCCATCTCTAATAATCTGTGAGCACCGGTTTTACCAGGAAGATTCTAGCCTACGTCCATCCTGGGTCGGAGCTTCATCGCGTGTGTCTGCCCGGGAGCGGGGCATGGCGTCTCACTGAGGCGTCTGCCCCCGAGAGGAGAGCTGTGGAGTCTGAGCTGACTTCCTCTTCCTCCCAGCATAATGTTCTGTTTACTCCACCCATCTATGTTTTAACATATGAGGGCCGGCCAAGCAGTTTCTTTATTTTTTTTAACAATGACCTTCCTCCATCATTTATTTCAATGGAGTCACCTTTGGGAAGAGCATGTGCACAGTAGACCATGATGAGGCTTCCATAAGAAGTTCTTCTCTTAAGTAGATCACCTCCGTCATGCTTACAGAGAACATCAAGTACTTCGTGTTGTATATTGTTCATTTTATAAAAGCTCCCTCCAGAAATGGAAGTCTCACAGACATGGTGGCTGTCCGAAACTATTGTCTACCTAACACAGTGTCTACTGAGAGGGAATCATCTACTGAGACACTGCCTACATCAGATTAGGAGGTTGGTCTTTGGACACATCTGTGTGTGGTTTCCTTGATTATTAACTCACATAAGAGGTCCTGGTCTGCTGTAGGCAATACCATTCCTAGAGAGGAGGCTCTCGGTTAGATAAATGTACCAGCGAAGCATAAGACTATGAGCAAGCTAGAGAAGGGACAAACAAACAGCACTCTTCCTTCCAGGCTTCCTTCCTCCAGGTTCCTGCCTTGAGTTCCTGGCCTGATTTCCCCAGGGATGAACTGTGACTTGGAAGCCTGTGCCAAATAAACCCTTTCTTCTCTAAGCTGATTTTGTGTTTGAGTGTTATACAACAGCACCAGAAACTGCTACTGTAGCCTACCCTGTTGGCAGGCACGGACAAGGGAAGGCACATTCCAGACTAGTCTGGGCTACATAACCAAACAATGAATCAAAAACTAAAATCAAAACCATAGTGATAACCACAAAATGAAAGTGTAAATCCACTCTTAGGAATACAGGTCGCTGAACAACACTATTCTGCTGTGTCATGGTATGCCAATGCCTGTCTCTAATGTTCATTCTCTCCTCTCAGAGCCAACAAAGTCCTCCTGTTTCTTGGGCTTTCACTAATACTACTGCAGGTATGAGGTGAATTGATATACCATGACTTCCTTTAAAGGGACAATGAAATTGGGTTTTCGTGTGAGTGGAAAGAGTGAGAGAGGAAAGCGTCTTTTGTATACATGGATAGCCGGAAATGCCAAGACCACGTATTAAAAAGATGGCCACTCCCCTCCATACACTTGAGGTGCCAGCATATCAAGCATGAAGGGTTTTATTCAAAAAGCTGGGACTTTCACATCAGTGACCTTGGACCCTAGAAGAAAGTGAGTGTGTACTTTACCAATAAGCTAGAATTAAGCAGACCAGCTGAAAACAACAGATATAATTTAATAATTGAAAAGGGGAAACTCAAACTACCAGGGTAAAGTTTCCCATGTCCGAAACGTTTCTGGAGAACATCCCACAAGGAGTGCAAAAGAGAGCAAGGCAACTGGATTCCCAGGTTTTCTTCCCTGGCTCCAGGCAGCCACACCCTAGCCAAATGTGTTTCGCTGAGGTTTCCTATCGAGAGAGCAACTTCCTCTAAAAGGTAGCAGAGGACAAAGTTAAATCAGTCTCTTAGCCATTGAAAACATTCTTCATGCCTGAAGGTGACATAGATATTTTCAGAATGAAAGAAAAGTAAGAGTCCGGGGAACAAGAGGAATACAGAAATATAAACAATCAGAAATTCTTCAGGTTGAAGGAAAAGACCAGAAACAACAACATCCTTTAGTGCAAATAAAGACCATCAGAAGTCTTGAATGTCATCTTAATACCAATTTCCCTATTTCCACTTTTTTCTTTTATAATACACAAGGGCCTCCCAAGATGGCCCAGTGCCTACAGATGCTTGTGCCGAGATGATGGCCTCAGTTTGCCTCCCTGGGTACAGTAAAAAGAAACAATTGAATCCTAAACGTAGCCTGCTACCTCCACGTGTATATTGGGACACACATGCAAAATACATGCACAAAAAGTAAAATATATGAGAATGCTAAAAAGCAAATCATGATATTTTAGGTATGTTTAACACATATGCAAACAAATTAACTATAGTGTATTGTAGAATAAAGAACACTAGAAAATGGCAAATGAATTTCTATTCATAAAAAGATTTACTTTTGAAATATGATCTCAACCTATAAACCATAATGGACCGAACCTCACTATGTGACCCGGGCTGGCATCAAATTCTTGTCAAACCCTTTGCTTCCACTTCTTGAGTCCTGATATTATGGGTTTGAGGCACCACACCTAACATCAGGATTTACTTTCTGGAGAAAGGGGTCAAAAAGAAATACTTTGTAGACAACAAAATAATAAGGGCATATAACTGATTATCACTAAAACATATCAGAATGGCTGATGAGAAATGAGTGTGTTCTAAAGCTAAAACATTAAAAATAAGAACTAGAGAAACAAAATATGAGGGGGTAAGAGTGCAAATGATAAAGAATAGAACATAACAACAGATACATTAGCTATTAATGGATCAAACACTGCAAATAAAGGATAAATATTTTCTGAACAGATAAAGAAGCAAGAACAATAATACCTTATAAGTAAGATAGAGAGATTAAGAAGTTTATGTGAGGGCTGGGAGGATGGCACAGCAGTTAGCATCACCGTCTGCTCTTCCAGAGGACCAGGGTTCAATTCCCAGCACCCACATGGCATCTGGCAGCTGTCTGTCACTACAATTCCAGGGGACCTGGCACCCTCACACAGGCCAATATCATGCAGGCCAAACACTAACACACGTAAAATAAAAATAAGTAATTCTCTTTAAAGTAGAAGAAAAAGATGCTGGCAACAGTTGTGAACCTGTCACTGCCTTTAGAATCATTTACTGCTAGTTGCTGGGAACAGTTTCTGTTCTCAGTTTAGGTTAGTCTACTTAGATTGTTGGTTTGCAAGTCTGCTGTTTGAGCACTTAGTCCCCAGTAGGCGGCACTGTTGGAGGACTGTGTGGAGCATCCCAGGCCTGTACCATGAGGGCAGGGCCTTTGAAGGCTGTTACACTTAGCACTCACTGAAGCTGATCTATAAGCTTTGCATCCTGTCCATTGCCACATGAGGAGTCTCCACCATGTGGCGCGGTCCCCATTAACAGCACCGTGATGGCATTGGTGAGACTTTTCCTGGGTAGGGAACCCATGTCAGACCAAATTGTGGGTAAGGAGTTTATAGAAACAAGGTGATTCTAAAGCACTTGCATCACTAAAAGCCCACTCTCTCATGGATGAGGACTCACGGATTCTGCATCTATCTGAATCTCCGGAGGTGGTGGATGACTACAAAGTAACATCGTTCTCCAGACCCAACAGAGCTGATGCACATAGGACCTCACAGAGACTGTGACATCACTCACGAGATCTGCAGGAGCTCAAGCCAGATAAAATCCCAGCATGGAGGAGGGGAAGTGGTCACAAAGCCCTACATCTAGGCAAGTGGCTATTTGTGATTGATAGCTTCTTGGAGAATTAAAACACTTTTCTCAATGGAGTGATACTAAGTATAGCAAACACACCCTAGAACAGGCCCCATGACCAGGAGTTTCCAGTATAAATAGGACTCCATGGTATTGTTTTTGACTTATTAACAGACTGTTTTGTTTGTATTACGCAAGAGCAAGATCATAATGTGAAGTTGGAATAGTTAGGGAAGGGAGAAAATATGATGAAAATGAATGAAAAATTTAAATATAAGGAAAAATGAAAAGTAAAATATATATGTTGAGGTGGGGCTGAGGGGATGGCTCTCGCAAAAGACCTGACTTCAGCTCCCAGATTCCAAATGGTGACTCACAATGGCCTGTTATCTAGTTCCAATCAAACTGACACCATCTTATGACCTATGTGGGGAAATCCACAAAAACACACGGAGATAAAATACCCATACACATGAAATTAAAATAAACAAAACCTGAAATAATATGATACAACTATTGATTTTGATAGTGTGCTTAGTCATAGGACCTGAATTCAGTTTGCAGTAACTACTAACAGCCATCTGTATTGTGAGGCCACCCTGGGCTATTTAGTTCATGTTTATTAGCCCATGTTACATAGCAAGACATACATACACACTCACACGCGCACACACACACACAAGTTTTCCACATATCTGTACATTTTTATATTTACTTCACTATTAATGGGACTCCATATCATAAGCATTGTTGCCATCCACATTGTACAAGAAACGAAAGGCCCAGAGAGGATGAATAAGTAGCTCCCAAGTCACAGAGCAACTAAGATGTTACCTATGATTTATTCGTGCGTCCTAGTCTTCCTGATCATTGTGGGGTCAGGAGGCACCCTGGGCCCTCAGTGTGTAACCAAATGAAGGAGGCAGTAGATACAGGAAACTGAGAAACACCCAAGAAGGCAGATTCATGGCTCATGTTCTAGGGTCTGGCAAGTACTCGCTGTCCTCTCTATGATTTGGAAAAGGATCAGAAAGTCAAGGCAGGGGATCCCAGGTGGGCCAGATACTGGTTCTCAGACTTTATTCACTGGAAGGGGTATATGAAAGAGAGAGATGAGTGTGTGAGGAGAAAGTATGCGGACACTTGTTTGTCTGTCTCCCTAATTTCCTGCGTTGTACCAGAACAAAATCTACCTGTGATTGGAAATGTTGCCCCAGCCTGAAAAGAACAGAATATCTTCTTGCTAGTATCTCTCAACATCTAGTAGTCGAAGAGGTGAATGACGCTTCACACAAAAAGTTCCTGTGGGGCCCAGCAGTGAGGACAGGAAGGACCATGAGCAGAAGGGGAGAAGAGCCAGGGCTGTGAGAACAAGATACCCAGTCACTGTGAGGAGCTGCTCTGATACGTTTCTTGGCAAATGTTGTCACGTTATCCACATTAGGAACATGATGCATGAAACTGATGTCACGAAGCTCCTGAAACCACAGCTGGAGTCAAGAATTCATACGTTCTTGGTAGAGACTAAGTCTTCACCCATCTAGACTTGTTTTTGTGGAGATAGGAACCACAGGCAAGCCATAAGCCTTGTGCTCCTTGCTTTCTATTCTGGAGGGCTTCCTAAAGCTAGATGGACACCCTGGGAGTCAGAGAATATTAGAGGACCTACCCTGTTGGGATCATCTCCTTTGCTTGGCCAGAAGGGCCTGGCGGTACACCATGCCCCTCTCCCCTCTGTTCCTTGTCCCTGTGTTCTTTCTCAGGCCTGACAAACCCCTCATTTTTACCTTCCAGGATTAAGATCTGAGATTCTACCTCCTCCCCAGGCTGAAGCTGTCCATCTCCTACTGCAGTTGGCTTCAGTGCCCTTCCCAACACCGACAAGAACAACCCGTTTCTCCCGATCGTCCCAAGTAGGCTGAGTTGCCCATTCTTACTTAAAAGGCTTCATTGTTGATCAGGCCTGAAACATGAGCAAGAAAGAAACTTCCAGATGGCTAGACTCACCATGACTGGTGTACAGTTTTATCATCTTCTCTTTCCATTCAGCGTAATTCTGGGAAGCCTCTCCTGGCTGTGGCTCCTTGCTTTCTTCGCTGACAGCTGGTGCACTGCCCCATATGAGCTGAGGATAACCAAGATCTGAGCCAGATGTCCAGACACCAGCCTGTCTCCATTGTGCTGAAGGAAAAACACTAAAAAGACCTAGGATTTGAGTATGATGGCAGTTGACAGTGAAGCTATTAGGGATAAGGTGATCTCTTGGCAGGACAAACAGACCACAAAAGAAAGGCCATAAAACAATGGGTAGGCAGTTAAGGTCCTGATATACCATTAAGATAATGATGGTGGCCTACCTGGGGTCAAGAGAAAAGGAAAATGGCGGTGGGAGACTCTGGAAGGGCCAGCTCAGGACCTTCCAAACAGGATGTGACCAACAATGGGGGATGGTGGTTCATATTATCTGGATCAGATTAAAACAACCTCAAGACTTCCTCTGCAGGGTTGAATGCAGAGTGCTCGAACCCTCCCCCAGTAAACTTTCAACTTAGGTTTGTCTTTTCTTCTCTCTCTCTCTCTCTCTCTCTCTCTCTCTCTCTCTCTCTCTCTCTCTCTCTCATTCTTCCTTTCTTTCTCTCTTTCTTTCTTTTTTCCTTCCTTTCTTTCTTTCCTTCCTTCCTGCTACACCAACTGCAGTGTTGTCTGTGTGACATGACATCTGTCATTATCCCAGATGAGAGCTACATGTCCTATGGGACTAGGCTTCTTGGAGGACAATGGCAAATGGCCCTGTATTAGCCACCACTGAGGCATAGATGGTTTTCTCGATTAGCTGGCTATGTGAGATATGGATATGCACAATCTCTTTTATAATAATGATATTCTATATATTTACAAGACAAGCATTATCTCTTCAGTAACAACTCTGGGGTAGGGACACACAATATGGGGATGTACAATACTACAGCAGAACCTTTGTCATACACAGGGTGTATGATAACCTAGGGAATAGATGGGTTAATGTTGATAGACAAAGACTGTTATGTTTTATTTTGAAGTTTATGGATAGGCTTGCTAGATCCCAACCCCCATTTCTCTGCTGCATAACGAGGTACAAAAATGTGTATTTCAACAGGTGCAGAGAACTGATTAGGTATATTTGGTCACTAGATGAAAGAAAGGTTTAGGAAGAGGAAGGGCCATGATAGCGATAATGAGACAGAAACTTTCTATTCATAAGATGACACCACTTGCCTGAGGTTTACATTCCCAAGAAAAAGATTTACTCTTCTAAGGATGCTTTATGTCTAACACCTGTTCCGGGTAATATACTTAAATATCGATGATGTGACTAAAAGAAGCTTTCATACTGTGCCACCCAATGATACATGACCTTCTGATTTGTTCTTTGTCTGAATACTATATAATAAAAACATGAAATCAGTAAAATTGCAGCAGATTCCAAGCACTCTCTTGTGTGTTGTGTCTGTCTGTCTGTCATTCACCGAACTTGTGCCTTTCTGTTACCAAGACACTGCTTCTCCCACGGTCTGAGTGGTTCCCCTGGGCCGATCCGTGGCACCTTCGTTCCTTCCTTCCTTCCTTCCTTCCTTCCTTCCTTCCTTCCTTCCTTCCTTCCTTTTTGTTTATCTGAGTTTCTCTGTGTAGCCATGGCTGTCCAGGACCTTTCTCTATAAACAAGACTGACCAAGAACTCAGAGATTCATTTGGCTCTGCCTCCAGAGTACTGGGATTAAAGGCATGCAGCCCCATACCTGAAAAACTTCAGCTGTTTCTTAAACTGCTTTACATATTCTTGCATCTTATACACCTACTTATAACAGATTGAATTCTAGGTAATCTAAACTTCTTAGAAAAGCACACACTTTTCCTAGAAGTATCCATTTTAGGGAGAGGACAAAGGAGAGATGGACAGTGAGAAGAGAAATTTAGGCCCTCTGCCCACTAGAATCTGGGTTGCCGTATCGCACCTTGGCCAGGTGGCTTTGCCTCCTTAATTGCTCTGCTTACACTTTGAGTACTTGACCAACTACTGCATCCTATCAGAATTCTTCTCTTTTGAAAACAAGAAGGATCATATGAACAAATGAATGAAAGAGAGACAGAAAGAAGAAAGGAAAGAAGAGAGAAAGGAAGAGACTGCTGGTAAGGTCAAGACCAGAGAAAAACAGAGATCCTCTCCACTTAATATGAAAAACCAGTGAGGTAACTGGAAGTAGGATTCAGGAGGCCAGAATTCCACTCAGCATGAATCTGGGAAGACTGTGCTGGCTGTTGCTGGCTGCTTTCTTCTCTTAGAGATGGTGCACTGCCCCATATGAGCTAAAGTTTAACCAAGGTCTGAGCCAGATGTCCGGATACCAGACTGTCTCCATTGTGATGAAGGAAAGAGACTAAAAAGACCTAAATTTTAAAGTATGATGGCA